>NC_138308.1:46925000-47045000 GCF_965601325.2 Salmo salar
ATCGACAGGACCGACAGGACAGGACCGACAGGACAGGACAGGATCGACAGGACAGGATCGACAGGACAGGACAGAATCGACAGGACAGGATCGACAGGACAGGATCGACAGGACAGGACAGGATCGACAGGACAGGATCGACAGGACAGGACAGGATTGACAGGACAGGATCGACAGGATCGACAGGACAGGACAGGATCAACAGGACAGGACAGAATCGACAGGACAGGATCGACAGGACAGGACAGGATCGACAGGACAGGACAGGATCGACAGGAACGGGCAGTACAGGAATAGTTATAAACTGAGTTTTTGGGAGGGGGTAGAAATATGTAGTGTGTGGAGCTTTTCATCAAATCATAATTATGTGGAGGCCTAATATAGTTGACTTAATAACTTGTCAATAATCAACTGACTGGCTTTCTTGATGTCTATAGTATTCTCTCTGGTTTCCAATCTGGTTTCAGGTTATGGACGTGTCACTGCAACCTTAAAGGTCCTCAGTGATGTCATCATTGCCCATGATTCTAAGCGATATTGTGCTGCTATTTTTATTGACTTGGCCAAAGCTTTTGTTACGGTAGACCATTCCATTCTTGTGGGCCGGTTAAGGAGTATTGGTGTCTCTGAGGGGTCTTTGGCATGGTTTGCTAACTACCTCTCTCAAAGAGTGCAGTGTATAAATTCAGAATATCTGCTGTCTCAGCCACTGCCTGCCACCAAGGGAGTACCACAAGGCTCGATCCTAGGCCCCACACTCTTCTCAATTTACATCAACAACATAGCTCAGGCAGTAGGAAGCTCTCCCATCCATTTATATGCAGATGATACAGTCTTATACTCAGCTGGCCCCTCCCTGGTTTTTGTCTTAAACGCTCTACAATAAAGCTTTCTTAGTGTCCAACAAGCTTTCTCTACCCTTAACCTTGTTCTGAACACCTCCAAAACAAAGGTAATGTGGTTTGGTAAGAAGAATGCCCCTCTCCCCACAGGTGTGATTACTACCTCTGAGGGTTTAGCGCTTGAGGTAGTCACCTCATACAAGTCCTTGGGAGTATGGCTGGACGTTGCACTGTCCTTCTCTCAGCACATATCAAAGCTGCAGGCTAAAGTTAAATCTAGACTTGGTTTCCTCTATCGTAATCGCTCCTCTTTCACCCCAGCTGCCAAACTAACCGTGATTCAGATGACCATCCTAGCCATGCTAGATTACGGAGACGTAATTTATAGATCGGCAGGTAAGGGTTTTCTCGAGCGGCTAGATGTTCTTTACCATTCGGCCATCAGATTTACCACCAATGCTCCTTATAGGACACATCACTGCACTCTATACTCTTCTGTAAACTGGTCATCTCTGTATACCCGTCGCAAGACCCACTGGTTGATGCTCATTTATAAAACCCTCCTAGGCCTCACTCCCCATTATCTGAGATATCTACTGCAGCCCTCATCCTCCACACTCAACACCCGTTCTGCCAGTCACATTCTGTTAACCTCCCTGGGTAAGGTGGGACGTTTGCGTGGCGCGAAATGCAAATACCTCAAAAATGCTATAACTTCAATTTCTCAAACATATGACTATTTTACACCATTTTAAAGACAAGACTCTCGTTAATCTAACCACATTGTCCGATTTCAAAAAGGCTTTACAGCGAAAGCAAAACATTAGATTATGTCAGGAGAGTACCCTGCCAAAAATAATCACACAGCCATTTTCAAAGCAAGCATATATGTCACAAAAACCAAAACCACAGCTAAATGCAGCACGAACCTTTGATGATCTTCATCAGATGACACTCCTAGGACATGCATGTTTTGTTCAATCAAGTTCATATTTATATCAAAAACAATGTTCAGAACTAGCATACCCACCAAAAACATCCGGTGAATTTACTAAATTACTCACGATAAATGTTGACAAAATATATAACAATTATTTTAAGAATTATAGATACAGAACTCCTTTATGCAATCGCGGTGTCAGATTTTAAAATAGCTTTTCGGCGAAAGCACATTTTGCAATATTCTGAGTACATAGCCCGGCCATCACGGCTAGCTAATTTGACACCCACCAAGTTTGGCCCTCACCAAACTCAGATTTACTATAAGAAAAATTGGATTACCTTTGCTGTTCTTCATCAGAATGCACTCCCAGGACTTCTACTTCAACAACAAATGTTGTTTTGGTTCCAAATAATCCATAGTTATATTCAAATACCTCCGTTTTGTTTGTGCGTTCAGGTCAGTATCCGAAGGGCGAGCGCATTTCGTGACAAAAAAATTCAAAATATTCCATTACCGTACTTAGAAGCATGTCAAACGCTGTTTAAAATCAATTTTTATGCTATTTTATTGAGAATTCACATGAACGCGCATCTCCAGTGTCACTGTTCCCAGCCTGACCACTCACAAAATCTCATGCTGTTTTTCGCCCAGAGACAGGAGAGACGTCATTCCACTTTCTGGCGTCTTCTGAGAGCCAATGGAAGCCTCAGAAAATGTCACGTTACAGCAGAGATGCTGTATTTTCGATAGAGATGCCACAGAAAGAGAACAAATTGTCAGACAGGGCACTTCCTGTATGGAATCTTCTCAGGTTTTGGCCTGCCATATGAGTTCTGTTATACTCACAGACACCATTCAAACAGTTTAGAAACTTTAGAGTGTTTTCTATCCAAATCTGGGCAAGAGTAGTAACCAGTTTAAATCGGGTACGTTTTTTATCCAGCCGTGCAAATAGTGCCCCCTAGCCCCAACAGGTTAAATGCTGGTTCCAGTCACTAGCAGCAGTGAACTGTTTTCTTCCTAGGAGATGATAAAAGGACTAAAGGTTTTCTCTCTGACCTGCTGCCGTCAGATCGCTAAGCTGCTCGCCGTGGCTCTCTTTCACTGTGTGGAGTGTGTATGTGAGTACGGAGTGTGTGGAGTGTGTGGAGTGTGTGAGTGTGGAGTGTGTGTGTGTGTGTGTGTGGAGTGTGTGAGTGTGTGAGTGTGCCTGCGGTGTATGGACATAGAGCTATTCTCTCCCTGCTAGCCAACAGACAGACTGACAGACAGAGGACAACACTCTTAACAGGGGGAAGGTGGGAGGAGGAGGAGGAGGAGGAGGGAGAGGGGAAGAGGAGGAGGAGGAAGAGGGCGATACTCCCCTGAACACAATCGGAAAGTCTTCCTGTTTTTTCCGTCAATTTCTCTTGTTCCCTCCTTTATTTGGCAGCTCTGTGTTGTTATTGAGCAGAAGAATGTGGAGGCAACATTTTCCAGGCAAGGAGCACGCTTCCTGTTCTCTCTTCTGGATAGCTAATAAAATGTGGCATGAGAGGGAGGGTGAGAGAGAGGGAGGGTGAGAGAGAGGGTGAGAGAGAGGGTGAGAGAGAGAGAGAGAGAGGAGAGGAGGAGGTGGTGTAGGGGGGAAGGAGGGAGGGAGTGAGGGAGGGAGCGAGAGAAGGGGGAGAGGGAGGGAGGGAGAGGAGGACGGGGGAGAAGAGGGAGGGGGGAAGGAGGGAGGGAGCGAGGGAGGGAGCGAGAGAAGGGGGAGAGGGAGGGAGGGAGAGGAGGATGGGGGGAAGAGGGAGGGAGGGAGAGAAGGGGGGGTGAGGGGGAAGGAGGAGGTGGAGGGAGGGAGGGAGAGAGAGTAGGAAGGGAGAGAGAGAAGGGGAGGAGAGGGTGATGATCTCAGGGTTTTTACATGACTGGGTCGTCTGACAATGTGGTTTTTTAAACACTCTTGCTCTGCTGTTTGATCCGTTTATCTCCTCTCCCCTTGTTTAGCTCCTCTCCCCTTGTTTAGCTCCTCTCCCCTTGTTTAGCTCCTCTCCCCTTGTTTAGCTCCTCTCCCCTTGTTTAGCTCCTATCCCCTTGTTTAGCTCCTCTCCCCTTGTTTTTCTCCTCTCCCCTTGTTTATCTCCTCTCCCCTTGTTTATCTCCTGTCCCCTTGTTTATCTTTGGTGTTACTGAGTCTGTCTATAGCAACACTCAGGACTACTAGAGATAGACAGAGAGAGAGAGTTCAGTGAGAGAGGAAAGAGGGAGAGACAGTAAGAGAGAGAGGGAGAGAGGACAGAGAGGGAGAGACAGTACGAGGGAGATAGAAAGGGAGAGACAGTAGGAGAGAGAGGGAGAGAGGAAAGAGAGGGAGAGAGACAGTAAGAGAGAGAGGGAGATAGAGAGGGAGAGACAGTAAGAGAGAGAGGGAGAAAGAGAGGGAGAGAGACAGTAAGAGAGAGAGAGAGGGAGAGAGGAAAGAGAGGGAGAGACAGTAAGAGAGAGAGGGAGATAGAGAGTGAGAGGCAATTGACACCTGCTTTTGTCCCGTCTGTGGAGAAGGAGGAGGAGGTGGAGGGGGAGGAGTTGGAGGAGGTAGAGGTGGAGGGAGGAGGAGGGGGTGGAGGTGGGGGAGTAGGAGGAGGAGGGGGGAGTAGGAGGAGGAGGGGGTGGAGGAGGAGGAGGTGGGGGAGTAGGAGGGGGTGGAGGAGGGGGAGGAGGGTGGAAGAGGAGGAGGTGGGGGAGTAGGAGGGGGTGGAAGAGGAGGAGGGGGTGGAGGAGGAGGAGGTGGGGGAGTAGGAGGAGGAGGGGGGTGGAGGAGGAGGTGGGGGAGGTGGGGGAGTAGGAGGGGGTGGTGGAGGAGGAGGTGGGTGGAGGAGGAGGAGGAGGTGGGGGAGTAGGAGGGGGGTGGAGGAGGAGGAGGTGGGTGGAGGAGGAGGAGGTGGGGGAGTAGGAGGGGGGTGGAGGAGGAAGAGGGGGGTGGAGGAGGAGGAGGTGGGGGAGCCTCACACATTGTGTCATTAATGTGTGAGGCCCAGAGGCAGCCAGAGGGAGTGCAGTGTGAAGGGGCAGCGCATTCAGAAAGTATTCAGACCCCTTGACTTTTTCCACATTTTGTTCCACAATTCTAAAATGGATTAAATCAATGTTTTACCTCACCAACCTACACACAATACCCCATAATGACATCACAATACCCCAGGATGACATCACAATACCCCATAATGACATCACAATACCCCCAGGAAACCATCACAATACTTCAGGATGACATCACAATACCCCAGGATGACAAAGCGAAAACAGGTTTAGACATTTTTGCAAATGTATTCAAAATTAAAAACAGAAATACCTTCTTTATATAAGTATTCAGACCCTCAGGTGAGCTCAATTCTGCAAGAACAGGGCCATCCATGTTCAGTACGAAAACGTTCTCTAATGTTGCGAAATAGAAAGACCACAAATAGAACCGACGTGATGCCTTATTCTATATGGTCAGAGATGCATTTTTGTTCTACATAGCATATTTCTATCTGAACGTTCCAAAATGTTCCGTTCTGCTGAACACAGCCCAGGCAATACCTATACTTCCTTACAGACCCCCTCTGTCTGTGTCACCTGAGTCACATGATGTCATTCTGTGTGTGAAGGAAATATCCTGTTTTTTTTCTTTTGTTGAAAGGTTGTTCAGGCCTACCGGAGTGGGTTTCCTAACTTAACTCCCGGCACAGATGTTGCCTGCCTGCCGCTGAAAATAAAGAGCATTTATAACCCCGGCCAAGCCCGTTAAATCACAACAGAAGGCAGAAATGGAATGAACAGAGAGAGAGCGAGAGAGAGACAGTGGTAGAGAGAGAGATAGAGGGAAGAGATAGAGAGAGTGAGCATAGCCTTGCTATTGAGAAAGGCCGCCGGAGGCAGACCTGGCTCTCAAGAGAAGACAGGCTATGTGCAACACTGCCCACAAAATGAGGTGGAAACTGAGCTGCACTTCCTAACCTCCTGCCCAATGTATGACCATATTAGAGACACATATTTCCCTCAGATTACACAGATCCACAAAGAATTAGAAAACAAACCCAATTTTGATAAACTCCCATATCTACTGGGTGAAATACCACAGTGACCAATCACAGCAGCAAGATGTGTGACCTGTTGCCACAAGAAAAGGTCAACCAGTGAAGAACAAACACCATTGTAAATACAACCCATATTTATGTTTATTTATTTTCCCTTTTGTACTTTAACTATTTGTACATCATTACAACACTGTATATATACATAATATGACATCTGAAATGTCTTTATTCTTTTGGAACTTCTGTGAGTGTAATATTTACTGTTTATTTCACTTTTGTTTATTATCTATTTCACTTGCTTTGGCAATGTAAACATGTGTTTTCCATGTCAATAAATCCCTTCAATTAAATTGAAATTGAGAGGGAGAGAGAGAGAGGACACAACACACACACACATCAGCACCTGATTGGGGGAGGGAGGGAGGGAGGGAGGGAGGGAGGGAGGGAGGGAGAGAGAGAGAGAGAGAGAGAGAGAGAGAGAGAGAGAGACAGAGAGAGAGAGAGAGAGAGATTCCTGTAAGTCAGACTGTGGATACTGATCCAGAGTTGTCAGAGCATTGATTTATCGAGCTGTGGCCCAGAGTTGTTGACAGAAGTTGTTCAGTCACATGTAGACCTCCAGTAGTATCCAGTACTCTGTCTGTCTCCTCTCCTTCACCTCTGTAGGGACATCAATGAGTCAAAACGAGACACTGACTGACTGTATCAGAACGGTACCTGTGAAAGGGCTCATGTCTCATGTTTGGTTCTGGTTTGGGTGTATGTTCCTGTATTGGAAGTGAACAAGTGTCTTGTAGATGGGATCCTGGTAGGGTTTCTCACCACTCCTCTCTTCCTCTGTCCCCTGTCGGTCTTCTCTCCAGGTATCCGGCCCCAGATCATGAACGGGCCGATGCAGCCTCGCCCCTTAGTGGCCCTGCTGGACGGGCGTGACTGCACCGTGGAGATGCCCATCCTAAAAGACCTGGCCACCGTCGCCTTCTGTGACGCACAGTCCACACAGGAGATACACGAGAAGGTAAAGTACTGATTGACAGACACACACACACATGGACACACACACACGCTTTCACACCCTTGCTGAAGAGCAGACAGATAGCAGACACGGACAACAGACACGGATAACAGACACGGCAGCCCCACACTCCATTTTCTTTCTTTCTTCTCCTCTCCTCTCCTCTCCTCCCCCTCTCCTCTCTTCTCGTCTCCTCTCCTCTTCTCTCCTTCTCCTCTCCTCTTCTCTCCTCCCCTACTCTCCACCCTCGTCTCCTCTCCTCTTCTCTTCTCTCCTCCCCTCCTCTCCTCCCCCTCTCCTCTCCTCTCCTCTCCTCCTCTCCTCCCCCTCTCCTCTCCTCTCCTCTCCTCTCCTCTCCTCTCCTCTCCTCTCCTCTCCTCTCCTCTCCTCTCCTCTCCTCCCCCTCTCCTCTCCTCTCCTCTCCTCTCCCTCTAACATGGTGCTTCACTGTATTGTCCTTTATGGTCTCTCAGCCAGTTACAATAAAGTGTTCTCATGACGATGTGATGTCACTTGGTGCAGGGTGATGGTACCTACTATATCACGTCCATTATTCTGAGAGAGAAGCTTCTCTTGTTTCTCAATATACACAACATAACACAAAAGTATGTGGACACCTGCTCGTCCAACATCTCATTCCAAAATCCTGGGCATTAATATGGAGTTGGTCCCCCCTTTGCTGCTATAACAGCCTCCACTCTTCTGGGCAGGCTTTCCACTAGACGTTGGAACATTGCTGAGAGGACTTGCTTCTATTCAGCCACAAGAGTATTAGTGAGGTCGGACACTGATGTTGGGCGATTAGGCCTGGATCACAGTCTGCGTTCCAATTCATCCCAAAGGTGTTCGATGGGGTTGAGGTCAGGGCCGTGCAGGCCAGTCAAGTTCTTCCACACCGATCTCGACAAACCATTTCTGTATGGACCTTGCTTTGTGCACGGGGGCATTGTCATGCTGAAACAGGAAATTGCCTTGCCCAGAACTGTTGACACAAAGTTGGAAGCACAGAATTGTCTAGAATGTCATTGTATGCTGTAGCGTTAAGATTTCCCTTCACTGGAACTAAGGGGCCCGAACCATTAAAAACAGCCCCAGACCATTATTCCTCCACCAAACTTTACAGTTGGCACTATGCATTGTGGCAGGTAGCGTTCTCCTGGCATCCGCCAAACCCAGATTAGTCCGTCGGACTGCCAGATGGTGAAGCGTGACTCATCACTCCAGAGAACGCGTTTTCACTGCTCCAGGCGGTGAGCTTTACACCACTCCAGCCGACGCTTGGCATTGCGCATGGTGATCTTAGCCTTGTGTGTGGCTGCTCGGCCATGGAAACCCATTTCATGAAGCTGCCGAAGAACAGTTGTTGTGCTGAAGTTGCTTCCAGAGGCAGTTTGGAACTCGGTAGTGAGTGTTGGAACCGAGGACAGACGATTTTTAAGCGCTTCAGCACTCATGGGGTCAAGTTCTGTGAGCTTGTGTGGCCTACCACTTCATGGCTGAGCTGTTGTTGCTCCTAGGCGTTTCCACTTCACAATAACAGCACTTACAGTTGACCAGGAAAGCTCGAGCAGGGCAGAAATTTGACGAAGTGACTTGTTGGAAAGTTGGCATCCTATGAAAGTGCTACGTTGAAAGTAACTTTTTATCAATGAATGGCTGACTGGCTGACTGACTGGCTGGGTGGCTGACTGGCTGGGTGGCTGACTGGCAGACTGGTTGACTGGCTGACTGGCTGGCTGGCTGGCTGACTGACTGACTGGTTGGGTGACTGACTGACTGACTGACTGACTGACTGCTTTAAACTACTTTTACTGCAGTGCACCATATAGGGAATAGGGTTCCATTTGGGATGGATGTACCATCTCTATCCACCCAGCTGGTACAGACCCCTCTATCCACCCAGCTGGTACAGACCCCTCTATCCACCCAGCTGGTACAGACCCCTCTATCCACCCAGCTGGTACAGACCCCTCTATCCACCCAGCTGGTACAGACCCCTCTATCCACCCACCTGGTACAGACCCCTCTATCCACGCCACCTGGTACAGACCCCTCTATCCACCCAGCTGGTACAGACCCCTCTATCCACCCCACCTGGTACAGACCCCTCTATCCACCCAGCTGGTACAGACCCCTCTATCCACCCAGCTGGTACAGACCCCTCTATCCACCCAGCTGGTACAGACCCCTCTATCCACCCCACCTGGTACAGACCCCTCTATCCACCCAGCTGGTACAGACCCCTCTATCCACCCCAACTGGTACAGACCCCTCTATCCACCCCACCTGGTACAGACCCCTCTATCCACCCAGCTGGTACAGACCCCTCTATCCACCCAGCTGGTAGAGACCCCTCTATCCACCCCACCTGGTACAGACCCCTCCATCCACCCAGCTGGTACAGACCCCTCTATCCACCCCACCTGGTACAGACCCCTCCATCCACCCCACCTGGTACAGACCCCTCTATCCACCCCACCTGGTACAGACCCCTCCATCCACCCAGCTGGTACAGACCCCTCTATCCACCCACCTGCTACAGACCCCTCCATCCACCCAGCTGGTACAGACCCCTCCATCCACCCAGCTGGTACAGACCCCTCTATCCACCCCACCTGGTACAGACCCCTCTATCCACCCCACATGGTACAGACCCCTCTATCCACCCCACCTGTTACAGACCACTCTATCCACCCCAGCTGGTACAGACCCCTCTATCCACCCAGCTGGTACAGACCCCTCTATCCACCCCACCTGGTACAGACCCCTCTATCCACCCCACCTGGTACAGACCCCTCCATCCACCCAGCTGGTACAGACCCCTCTATCCACCCCACCTGGTACAGACCCCTCCATCCACCCCACCTGGTACAGACCCCTCTATCCACCCCACCTGGTACAGACCCCTCCATCCACCCAGCTGGTACAGACCCCTCTATCCACCCACCTGCTACAGACCCCTCCATCCACCCAGCTGGTACAGACCCCTCTATCCACCCAGCTGGTACAGACCCCTCTATCCACCCAGCTGGTACAGACCCCTCTATCCACCCAGCTGGTACAGACCCCTCTATCCACCCAGCTGGTACAGACCCCTCTATCCACCCAGCTGGTACAGACCCCTCTATCCACCCACCTGGTACAGACCCCTTTATCCACCCCACCTGGTACAGACCCCTCTATCCACCCAGCTGGTACAGACCATTCTATCCACCCAGCTGGTACAGACCCCTCTATCCACCCCACCTGGTACAGACCCCTCTATCCACCCCACCTGGTACAGACCCCTCTATCCACCCCAGCTGGTACAGACCCCTCCACCTGGTACAGACCCCTCTATCCACCCCACCTGGTACAGGCCCCTCCATCCACCCCAGCTGGTACAGACCCTCCACCTGGTACAGACCCCTCTATCCACCCCACCTGGTACAGACCCCTCTATCCACCCACCTGGTAAAGACCCCTCTATCCACCCCAGCAGGTACAGACACCTCTATCCACCCCACCTGGTACAGACCCCTCCATCCACCCCACCTGGTACAGACCCCTCTATCCACCCCACCTGGTACAGACCCCTCTATCCACCCCACCTGGTACAGACCCTCTATCCACCCCACCTGGTACAGACCCCTCTATCCACCCCAGCTGGTACAGACCCCTCCACCTGGTACAGACCCCTCTATTCACCCCACCTGGTACAGACCCCTCCATCAACCCAGCTGGTACAGACCCTCCACCTGGTACAGACCCCTCCATCTACCCCACCTGGTACAGACCCCTCTATCCACCCCACCTGGTACAGACCCCTCTATCCACCCCACCTGGTACAGACCCCTCCATCCACCCCAGCTGGTACAGACCCCTCCATCCACCCCACCTGGTACAGACCCCTCCATCCACCCCACCTGGTTCAGACCCCTCTATCCACCCAGCTGGTACAGACCCCTCTATCCACCCCACCTGGTACAGACCCCTCTATCCACCCCACCTGGTACAAACCCCTCTATCCACCCCACCTGGTACAGACCCCTCTATCCACCCAGCTGGTACAGACCCCTCTATCCACCCCACCTGGTACAGACCCCTCCATCCACCCAGCTGGTACAGACCCCTCTATCCACCCCACCTGGTACAGACCCCTCCATCCACCCAGCTGGTACAGACCCCTCTATCCACCCAGCTGGTACAGACCCCTCTATCCACCCAGCTGGTACAGACCCCTCTATCCACCCAGCTGGTACAGACCCCTCTATCCACCCAGCTGGTACAGACCCCTCTATCCACCCAGCTGGTACAGACCCCTCTATCCACCCCACCTGGTACAGACCCCTCTATCCACCCCACCTGTTACAGACCCCTCTATCCACCCCAGCTGGTACAGACCCCTCTATCTACCCAGCTGGTACAGACCCCTCTATCCACCCAGCTGGTACAGACCCCTCTATCCACCCCACCTGGTACAGACCCCTCCATCCACCCAGCTGGTACAGACCCCTCTATCCACCCCACCTGGTACAGACCCCTCCATCCACCCCACCTGGTACAGACCCCTCTATCCACCCCACCTGGTACAGACCCCTCCATCCACCCAGCTGGTACAGACCCCTCTATCCACCCACCTGCTACAGACCCCTCCATCCACCCAGCTGGTACAGACCCCTCCATCCACCCAGCTGGTACAGACCCCTCTATCCACCCCACCTGGTACAGACCCCTCTATCCACCCCACCTGGTACAGACCCCTCTATCCACCCAGCTGGTACAGACCCCTCTATCCACCCAGCTGGTACAGACCCCTATATCCACCCAGCTGGTACAGACCCCTCTATCCACCCCACCTGGTACAGACCCCTCTATCCACCCAGCTGGTACAGACCCCTATATCCACCCAGCTGGTACAGACCCCTCTATCCACCCCACCTGGTACAGACTCCTCGATCCACCCCACCTGGTACAGACCCCTCTATCCACCCCACCAGGTACAGACCCCTCTATCCACCCAGCTGGTACAGACCCCTCTATCCACCCAGCTGGTACAGACCCCTCTATCCACCCAGCTGGTACAGACTCCTCTATCCACCCACCTGGTACAGACCCCTCTATCCACCCAGCTGGTACAGATCCCTCTATCCACCCAAATGGTACAGACCCCTCTATCCACCCCACCTGGTACAGACCCCTCTATCCACCCCACCTGGTACAGACCCCTCTATCCACCCCACCTGTTACAGACCCCTCTATCCACCCCAGCTGGTACAGACCCCTCTATCCACCCAGCTGGTACAGACCCCTCTATCCACCCAGCTGGTACAGACCCCTCTATCCACCCCAGCTGGTACAGACACCTCTATCCACCCCACCTGGTACAGACCCCTCTATCCACCCAGCTGGTACAGACGCCTCTATCCACCCCACCTGGTACAGACCCCTCGATCCACCCCACCTGGTACAGACCCCTCTATCCACCCCACCTGGTACAGACACCTCTATCCACCCAGCTGGTACAGACCCCTCTATCCACCCAGCTGGTACAGACCCCTCTATCCACCCAGATGGTACAGATCCCTCTATCCACCCAGCTGGTACAGACCCCTCTATCCACCCACCTGGTACAGACCCCTCTATCCACCCCACCTGGTACAGACCCCTCTATCCACCCAGCTGGTACAGACCCCTCTATCCACCCCACCTGGTACAGACCCCTCTATCCACCCCTCCTGGTACAGACCCCTCTATCCACCCCAGCTGGTACAGACCCCTCTATCCACCCAGCTGGTACAGACCCCTCTATCCACCCCACCTGGTACAGACCCCTCTATCCACCCCACCTGGTACAGACCCCTCTATCCACCCAGCTGGTACAGACCCCTCTATCCACCCAGCTGGTACAGACCCCTCTATCCACCCCACCTGGTACAGACCCCTCCATCCACCCAGCTGGTACAGACCCCTCCATCCACCCCACCTGGTACAGACCCCTCCATCCACCCCACCTGGTACAGACCCCTCTATCCACCCCACCTGGTACAGACCCCTCCATCCACCCAGCTGGTACAGACCCCTCTATCCACCCACCTGCTACAGACCCCTCCATCCACCCAGCTGGTACAGACCCCTCTATCCACCCAGCTGGTACAGACCCCACTATCCACCCAGCTGGTACAGACCCCTCTATCCACCCAGCTGGTACAGACCCCTCTATCCACCCCACCTGGTACAGACCCCTCTATCCACCCCACCTGGTACAGACCCCTCTATCCACCCCACCTAGTACAGACCCCTCCATCCACCCCAGCTGGTACAGACCCCTCCATCCACCCCACCTGGTACAGACCCCTCCATCCACCCCACCTGGTTCAGACCCCTCTATCCACCCAGCTGGTACAGACCCCTCTATCCACCCCACCTGGTACAGACCCCTCTATCCACCCAGCTGGTACAGACCCCTCTATCCACCCCACCTGGTACAGACCCCTCTATCCACCCTACCTGGTACAGACCCCTCTATCCACCCAGCTGGTACAGACCCCTCTATCCACCCAGCTGGTACAGACCCCTCTCTCCACCCCACCTGTTACAGACCCCTCCATCCACCCAGCTGGTACAGACCCCTCTATCCACCCCACCTGTTACAGACCCCTCCATCCACCCAGCTGGTACAGACCCCTCCATCCACCCCACCTGGTACAGACCCCTCGATCCACCCCACCTGGTACAGACCCCTCCATCCACCCAGCTGGTACAGACCCCTCTATCCACCCACCTGCTACAGACCCCTCCATCCACCCAGCTGGTTCAGACCCCTCTATCCACCCAGCTGGTACAGACCCCTCTATCCACCCCACCTGGTACAGACCCCTCTATCCACCCAGCTGGTACAGACCCCTCTATCCACCCCACCTGGTACAGACCCCTCTATCCACCCAGCTGGTACAGACCCCTCTATCCACCCCACCTGGTACAGACCCCTCTATCCACCCCACCTGGTACAGACCCCTCTATCCACCCCACCTGGTACAGACCCCTCCATCCACCCAGCTGGTACAGACCCCTCTATCCACCCACCTGCTACAGACCCCTCCATCCACCCAGCTGGTACAGACCCCTCCATCCACCCAGCTGGTACAGACCCCTCTATCCACCCAGCTGGTACAGACCCCTCTATCCACCCCACCTGGTACAGACCCCTCCATCCACCCCACCTGGTACAGACCCCTCGATCCACCCCACCTGGTACAGACCCCTCCATCCACCCAGCTGGTACAGACCCCTCTATCCACCCACCTGCTACAGACCCCTCCATCCACCCAGCTGGTACAGACCCCTCCATCCACCCAGCTGGTACAGACCCCTCTATCCACCCAGCTGGTACAGACCCCTCTATCCACCCAGCTGGTACAGACCCCTCTATCCACCCACCTGGTACAGACCCCTCTATGCACCCCACCTGGTACAGACCCCTCTATCCACCCAGCTGATACAGACCCCTCTATCCATCAGCTGGTACAGACCCCTCTATCCACCCCACCTGGTACAGACCCCTCCATCCACCCAGCTGGTACAGACCCCTCTATCCACCCCACCTGGTACAGACCCCTCTATCCACCCACCTGGTACAGACCCCTCTATCCACCCAGCTGGTACAGACCCCTCTATCCACCCAGCTGGTACAGACCCCTCTATCCACCCACCTGGTACAGACCCCTCTATCCACCCAGCTGGTACAGACCCCTCTATCCACCCCACCTGGTACAGACCCCTCCATCCACCCCACCTGGTACAGACCCCTCTATCCACCCCACCTGGTACAGACCCCTCCATCCACCCAGCTGGTACAGACCCCTCTATCCACCCACCTGCTACAGACCCCTCTATCCACCCACCTGCTACAGACCCCTCTATCCACCCCAGCTGGTACAGACCCCTCCATCCACCCCACCTGGTACAGACCCCTCCTCCTGGTACAGACCCCTCTATCCACCCCAGCTGGTACAGACCCCTCTATCCACCCCACCTGGTTCAGACCCCTCCATCTACCCACCTGGTACAGACTCCTCTATCCACCCCAGCTGGTACAGACCCCTCTATCCACCCCACCTGGTACAGACCCCTCCACCTGGTACAGACCCCTCCATCTACCCCAGCTGGTACAGACCCCTCTATCCACCCCACCTGCTACAGACCCCTCCACCTGGTACAGACCCCTTCATCTACCCAGCTGGTACAGACCCCTCTCTCCACCCAGCTGGTACAGACCCCTCTATCCACCCCACCTGGTACAGACCCCTCCACCTGGTACAGACCCCTCCATCTACCCCACCTGGTACAGACCCCTCTATCCACCCCACCTGGTACAGACCCCTCCATCCACCCCACCTGGTACAGACCCCTCTATCCACCCCAGCTGGTACAGACCCCTCTATCCACCCAGCTGGTACAGACCCCTCCACCTGGTACAGACCCCTCTATCCACCCCAGCTGGTACAGACCCCTCTATCCACTCCAGCTGGTACAGACCCCTCTATCCACTCCAGCTGGTACAGACCCCTCTATCCACCCCACCTGGTACAGACCCCTCTATCCACCCCACCTGGTACAGACCCCTCTATCCACCCCACCTGGTACAGACCCCTCCATCCACCCAGCTGGTACAGACCCCTCTATCCACCCCACCTGGTACAGACCCCTCTATCCACCCACCTGGTACAGACCCCTCTATCCACCCCACCTGGTACAGACCCCTCTATCCACCCCACCTGGTACAGACCCCTCTATCCACCCCACCTGGTACAGACCCCTCTATCCACCCAGCTGGTACAGACCCCTCTATCCACCCAGCTGGTACAGACCCCTCTATCCACCCAGCTGGTACAGACCCCTCTATCCACCCCACCTGGTACAGACCCCTCCATCCACCCAGCTGGTACAGTCCCCTCTATCTACCCCACCTGGTACAGACCCCTCCATCCACCCCACCTGGTACAGACCCCTCTATCCACCCCACCTGGTACAGACCCCTCTATCCACCCAGCTGGTACAGACCCCTCTATCCACCCCACCTGGTACAGACCCCTCCATCCACCCAGCTGGTACAGACCCCTCTATCCACCCAGCTGGTACAGACCCCTCTATCCACCCCACCTGGTACAGACCCCTCTATCCACCCCACCTGGTACAGACCCCTATATCCACCCCAGCTGGTACAGACCCCTCTATCCACCCAGCTGGTACAGACCCCTCTATCCACCCAGCTGGTACAGACCCTCTATCCACCCCACCTGGTACAGACCCCTCTATCCACCCAGCTGGTACAGACCCCTCTATCCACCCAGCTGGTACAGACCCCTCTATCCACCCCACCTGGTACAGACCCCTCGATCCACCCCACCTGGTACAGACCCCTCTATCCACCCACCTGGTACAGACCCCTCTATCCACCCAGCTGGTACAGACCCCTCTATCCACCCCACCTGGTACAGACCCCTCCATCCACCCCACCTGGTACAGACCCCTCTATCCACCCCACCTGGTACAGACCTCTCCATCCACCCAGCTGGTACAGACCCCTCTATCCACCCACCTGCTACAGACCCCTCTATCCACCCACCTGCTACAGACCCCTCCATCCACCCAGCTGGTACAGATCCCTCCATCCACCCAGCTGGTACAGACCCCTCTATCCACCCAGCTGGTGCAGACCCCTCTATCCACCCCACCTGGTACAGACCCCTCCATCCACCCAGCTGGTACAGACCCCTCTATCCACCCCACCTGGTACAGACCCCTCTATCCACCCAGCTGGTACAGACCCCTCTATCCACCCAGCTGGTACAGACCCCTCTATCCACCCCACCTGGTACAGACCCCTCTATCCACCCCACCTGGTACAGACCCCTCTATCCACCCAGCTGGTACAGACCCCTCTATCCACCCCACCTGGTACAGACCCCTCCATCCACCCAGCTGGTACAGACCCCTCTATCCACCCAGCTGGTACAGACCCCTCTATCCACCCCACCTGGTACAGACCCTCTATCCACCCCACCTGGTACAGACCCCTATATCCACCCCAGCTGGTACAGACCCCTCTATCCACCCAGCTGGTACAGACCCCTCTATCCACCCAGCTGGTACAGACCCCTCTATCCACCCCACCTGGTACAGACCCCTCTATCCACCCAGCTGGTACAGACCCCTCTATCCACCCAGCTGGTACAGACCCCTCTATCCACCCCACCTGGTACAGACCCCTCGATCCACCCCACCTGGTACAGACCCCTCTATCCACCCACCTGGTACAGACCCCTCTATCCACCCAGCTGGTACAGACCCCTCTATCCACCCCACCTGGTACAGACCCCTCCATCCACCCCACCTGGTACAGACCCCTCTATCCACCCCACCTGGTACAGACCCCTCCATCCACCCAGCTGGTACAGACCCCTCTATCCACCCACCTGCTACAGACCCCTCTATCCACCCACCTGCTACAGACCCCTCCATCCACCCAGCTGGTACAGATCCCTCCATCCACCCAGCTGGTACAGACCCCTCTATCCACCCAGCTGGTGCAGACCCCTCTATCCACCCCACCTGGTACAGACCCCTCTATCAACCCCAGCTGGTACAGACCCCTCTATCCACCCCAGCTGGTACAGACACCTCTATCCACCCCACCTGGTACAGACCCCTCTATCCACCCAGCTGGTACAGACGCCTCTATCCACCCCAGCTGACACAGTCCCCTCTATCCACCCCACCTGGTACAGACCCCTCTATCCACCCCAGCTGGTACAGACCCCTCCACCTGGTACAGACCCCTCTATCCACCCCACCTGGTACAGACCCCTCCATCCACCCCACCTGGTACAGACCCCTCTATCCACCCCAGCTGGTACAGACCCTCCACCTGGTACAGACCCCTCTATCCACCCCACCTGGTACAGACCCCTCTATCCACCCCACCTGGTACAGACCCCTCTATTAACCCCACCTGGTACAGACCCCTCTATCCACCCCAGCTGGTACAGACCCCTCCACCTGGTACAGACCCCTCTATTCACCCCACCTGGTACAGACCCCTCCATCTACCCCAGCTGGTACAGACCCCTCTATCCACCCCACCTGCTACAGACCCCTCCACCTGGTACAGACCCCTTCATCTACCCAGCTGGTACAGACCCCTCTCTCCACCCAGCTGGTACAGACCCCTCTATCCACCCCACCTGGTACAGACCCCTCCACCTGGTACAGACCCCTCCATCTACCCCACCTGGTACAGACCCCTCTATCCACCCCACCTGGTACAGACCCCTCCATCCACCCCACCTGGTACAGACCCCTCTATCCACCCCAGCTGGTACAGACCCCTCTATCCACCCAGCTGGTACAGACCCCTCTATCCACTCCAGCTGGTACAGACCCCTCTATCCACTCCAGCTGGTACAGACCCCTCTATCCACCCCACCTGGTACAGACCCCTCTATCCACCCCACCTGGTACAGACCCCTCTATCCACCCCACCTGGTACAGACCCCTCCATCCACCCAGCTGGTACAGACCCCTCTATCCACCCCACCTGGTACAGACCCCTCTATCCACCCACCTGGTACAGACCCCTCTATCCACCCCACCTGGTACAGACCCCTCTATCCACCCAGCTGGTACAGACCCCTCTATCCACCCAGCTGGTACAGACCCCTCTATCCACCCCACCTGGTACAGACCCCTCTATCCACCCCACCTGGTACAGACCCCTCTATCCACTCAGCTGGTACAGACCCCTCTATCCACCCAGCTGGTACAGACCCCTCTATCCACCCCACTTGGTACAGACCCCTCTATCCACCCAGCTGGTACAGACCCCTCTATCCACCCAGCTGGTACAGACCCCTCTATCCACCCCACCTGGTACAGACCCCTCCATCCACCCAGCTGGTACAGTCCCCTCTATCTACCCCACCTGGTACAGACCCCTCCATCCACCCCACCTGGTACAGACCCCTCTATCCACCCCACCTGGTACAGACCCCTCTATCCACCCAGCTGGTACAGACCCCTCTATCCACCCCACCTGGTACAGACCCCTCCATCCACCCAGCTGGTACAGACCCCTCTATCCACCCAGCTGGTACAGACCCCTCTATCCACCCCACCTGGTACAGACCCCTCTATCCACCCCACCTGGTACAGACCCCTATATCCACCCCAGCTGGTACAGACCCCTCTATCCACCCAGCTGGTACAGACCCCTCTATCCACCCAGCTGGTACAGACCCTCTATCCACCCCACCTGGTACAGACCCCTCTATCCACCCAGCTGGTACAGACCCCTCTATCCACCCAGCTGGTACAGACCCCTCTATCCACCCCACCTGGTACAGACCCCTCGATCCACCCCACCTGGTACAGACCCCTCTATCCACCCACCTGGTACAGACCCCTCTATCCACCCAGCTGGTACAGACCCCTCTATCCACCCCACCTGGTACAGACCCCTCCATCCACCCCACCTGGTACAGACCCCTCTATCCACCCCACCTGGTACAGACCTCTCCATCCACCCAGCTGGTACAGACCCCTCTATCCACCCACCTGCTACAGACCCCTCTATCCACCCACCTGTTACAGACCCCTCCATCCACCCAGCTGGTACAGATCCCTCCATCCACCCAGCTGGTACAGACCCCTCTATCCACCCAGCTGGTGCAGACCCCTCTATCCACCCCACCTGGTACAGACCCCTCCATCCACCCAGCTGGTACAGACCCCTCTATCCACCCCAGCTGGTACAGACACCTCTATCCACCCCACCTGGTACAGACCCCTCTATCCACCCAGCTGGTACAGACGCCTCTATCCACCCCAGCTGACACAGTCCCCTCTATCCACCCCACCTGGTACAGACCCCTCTATCCACCCCAGCTGGTACAGACCCCTCCACCTGGTACAGACCCCTCTATCCACCCCAGCTGGTACAGACCCCTCCACCTGGTACAGACCCCTCTATCCACCCCACCTGGTACAGACCCCTCCATCCACCCCACCTGGTACAGACCCCTCTATCCACCCCAGCTGGTACAGACCCTCCACCTGGTACAGACCCCTCTATCCACCCCACCTGGTACAGACCCCTCTATCCACCCCACCTGGTACAGACCCCTCTATCCACCCCACCTGGTACAGACCCCTCTATCCACCCCAGCTGGTACAGACCCCTCCACCTGGTACAGACCCCTCTATTCACCCCACCTGGTACAGACCCCTCCATCAACCCAGCTGGTACAGACCCCTCTATCCACCCCAGCTGGTACAGACCCCTCCATCCACCCCACCTGGTACAGACCCCTCCTCCTGGTACAGACCCCTCTATCCACCCCAGCTGGTACAGACCCCTCTATCCACCCCACCTGGTTCAGACCCCTCCATCTACCCACCTGGTACAGACTCCTCTATTCACACCAGCTGGTACAGACCCCTCTATCCACCCCACCTGGTACAGACCCCTCCACCTGGTACAGACCCCTCCATCTACCCCAGCTGGTACAGACCCCTCTATCCACCCCACCTGCTACAGACCCCTCCACCTGGTACAGACCCCTTCATCTACCCAGCTGGTACAGACCCCTCTATCCACCCCACCTGGTACAGACCCCTCTATCCACCCCACCTGGTACAGACCCCTATATCCACCCCAGCTGGTACAGACCCCTCTATCCACCCAGCTGGTACAGACCCCTCTATCCACCCAGCTGGTACAGACCCTCTATCCACCCCACCTGGTACAGACCCCTCTATCCACCCAGCTGGTACAGACCCCTCTATCCACCCAGCTGGTACAGACCCCTCTATCCACCCCACCTGGTACAGACCCCTCGATCCACCCCACCTGGTACAGACCCCTCTATCCACCCACCTGGTACAGACCCCTCTATCCACCCAGCTGGTACAGACCCCTCTATCCACCCCACCTGGTACAGACCCCTCCATCCACCCCACCTGGTACAGACCCCTCTATCCACCCCACCTGGTACAGACCTCTCCATCCACCCAGCTGGTACAGACCCCTCTATCCACCCACCTGCTACAGACCCCTCTATCCACCCACCTGCTACAGACCCCTCCATCCACCCAGCTGGTACAGATCCCTCCATCCACCCAGCTGGTACAGACCCCTCTATCCACCCAGCTGGTGCAGACCCCTCTATCCACCCCACCTGGTACAGACCCCTCCATCCACCCAGCTGGTACAGACCCCTCTATCCACCCCACCTGGTACAGACCCCTCTATCCACCCAGCTGGTACAGACGCCTCTATCCACCCCAGCTGACACAGTCCCCTCTATCCACCCCACCTGGTACAGACCCCTCTATCCACCCCAGCTGGTACAGACCCCTCCACCTGGTACAGACCCCTCTATTCACCCCACCTGGTACAGACCCCTCCATCAACCCAGCTGGTACAGACCCCTCTATCCACCCCAGCTGGTACAGACCCCTCCATCCACCCCACCTGGTACAGACCCCTCCTCCTGGTACAGACCCCTCTATCCACCCCAGCTGGTACAGACCCCTCTATCCACCCCACCTGGTTCAGACCCCTCCATCTACCCACCTGGTACAGACTCCTCTATCCACCCAGCTGGTACAGACCCCTCTATCCACCCAGCTGGTACAGACCCCTCTATCCACCCAGCTGGTACAGACCCCTCTATCCACCCAGCTGGTACAGACCCCTCTATCCACGCAGCTGGTACAGACCCTCTATCCACCCCACCTGGTACAGACCCCTCTATCCACCCAGCTGGTACAGACCCCTCTATCCACCCAGCTGGTACAGACCCCTCTATCCACCCCACCTGGTACAGACCCCTCGATCCACCCCACCTGGTACAGACCCCTCTATCCACCCACCTGGTACAGACCCCTCTATCCACCCAGCTGGTACAGACCCCTCTATCCACCCCACCTGGTACAGACCCCTCCATCCACCCCACCTGGTACAGACCCTCTATCCACCCCACCTGGTACAGACCTCTCCATCCACCCAGCTGGTACAGACCCCTCTATCCACCCACCTGCTACAGACCCCTCTATCCACCCACCTGCTACAGACCCCTCCATCCACCCAGCTGGTACAGATCCCTCCATCCACCCAGCTGGTACAGACCCCTCTATCCACCCAGCTGGTGCAGACCCCTCTATCCACCCCACCTGGTACAGACCCCTCCATCCACCCAGCTGGTACAGACCCCTCTATCCACCCCACCTGGTACAGACCCCTCTATCCACCCAGCTGGTACAGACGCCTCTATCGACCCCAGCTGACACAGTCCCCTCTATCCACCCCACCTGGTACAGACCCCTCTATCCACCCCAGCTGGTACAGACCCCTCCACCTGGTACAGACCCCTCTATTCACCCCACCTGGTACAGACCCCTCTATCAACCCAGCTGGTACAGACCCCTCTATCCACCCCAGCTGGTACAGACCCCTCCATCCACCCCACCTGGTACAGACCCCTCCTCCTGGTACAGACCCCTCTATCCACCCCAGCTGGTACAGACCCCTCTATCCACCCCACCTGGTTCAGACCCCTCCATCTACCCACCTGGTACAGACTCCTCTATCCACCCAGCTGGTACAGACCCCTCTATCCACCCAGCTGGTACAGACCCCTCTATCCACCCAGCTGGTACAGACTCCTCTATCCACCCACCTGGTACAGACCCCTCTATCCACCCAGCTGGTACAGATCACTCTATCCACCCAAATGGTACAGACCCCTCTATCCACCCCACCTGGTACAGACCCCTCTATCCACCCCACCTGGTACAGACCCCTCTATCCACCCCACCTGTTACAGACCCCTCTATCCACCCCAGCTGGTACAGACCCCTCTATCCACCCAGCTGGTACAGACCCCTCTATCAACCCAGCTGGTACAGACCCCTCTATCCACCCCAGCTGGTACAGACACCTCCATCCACCCCACCTGGTACAGACCCCTCCATCCACCCAGCTGGTACAGACCCCTCTATCCACCCAGCTGGTACAGACCCCTCTATCCACCCCACCTGGTACAGACCCCTCGATCCACCCCACCTGGTACAGACCCCTCTATCCACCCCACCTGGTACAGACCCCTCTATCCACCCAGCTGGTACAGACCCCTCTATCCACCCAGCTGGTACAGACCCCTCTATCCACCCAGCTGGTACAGACTCCTCTATCCACCCTGGTACAGACCCCTCTATCCACCCAGCTGGTACAGATCCCTCTATCCACCCAAATGGTACAGACCCCTCTATCCACCCCACCTGGTACAGACCCCTCTATCCACCCCACCTGGTACAGACCCCTCTATCCACCCCACCTGTTACAGACCCCTCTATCCACCCCAGCTGGTACAGACCCCTCTATCCACCCAGCTGGTACAGACCCCTCTATCAACCCAGCTGGTACAGACCCCTCTATCCACCGCAGCTGGTACAGACACCTCTATCCACCCCACCTGGTACAGACCCCTCTATCCACCCAGCTGGTACAGACGCCTCTATCCACCCCAGCTGACACAGACCCCTCTATCCACCCCACCTGGTACAGACCCCTCTATCCACCCCAGCTGGTACAGACCCCTCCACCTGGTACAGACCCCTCTATCCACCCCACCTGGTACAGACCCCTCCATCCACCCCACCTGGTACAGACCCCTCTATCCACCCCAGCTGGTACAGACCCCTCCTCCTGGTACAGACCCCTCTATCCACCCCAGCTGGTACAGACCCCTCTATCCACCCCACCTGGTACAGACCCCTCCATACACCCCACCTGGTACAGACCCCTCTATCCACCCCACCTGGTACAGACCCCTCCATCCACCCCAGCTGGTACATACCCCTCCATCCACCCCACCTGGTACAGACCCCTCCATCCACCCCACCTGGTTCAGACCCCTCTATCCACCCAGCTGGTACAGACCCCTCTATCCACCCCACCTGGTACAGACCCCTCTATCCACCCAGCTGGTACAGACACCTCTGTCCACCCCACGTGGTACAGACCCCTCCATCCACCCAGCTGGTACAGACCCCTCTATCCACCCAGCTGGTACAGACCCCTCTATCCACCCCACCTGGTACAGACCCCTCGATCCACCCCACCTGGTACAGACCCCTCTATCCACCCCACCTGGTACAGACCCCTCTATCCACCCAGCTGGTACAGACGCCTCTATCCACCCCAGCTGACACAGACCCCTCTATCCACCCCACCTGGTACAGACCCCTCTATCCACCCCAGCTGGTACAGACCCCTCCACCTGGTACAGACCCCTCTATCCACCCCACCTGGTACAGACCCCTTCATCCACCCCACCTGGTACAGACCCCGCTATCCACCCCAGCTGGTACAGACCCCTCCTCCTGGTACAGACCCCTCTATCCACCCCAGCTGGTACAGACCCCTCTATCCACCCCACCTGGTACAGACCCCTCCACCTGGTACAGACCCCTCCACCTGGTACAGACCCCTCTATCCACCCCAGCTGGTACAGACCCCTCTATCCACCCCACCTGGTTAAGACCCCTCCATCTACCCACCTGGTACAGACGCCTCTATCCACCCCAGCTGGTACAGACCCCTCTATCCACCCCACCTGGTACAGACCCCTCCACCTGGTACAGACCCCTCCATCTACCCCAGCTGGTACAGACCCCTCTATCCACCCCACCTGGTACAGACCCCTCCACCTGGTACAGACCCCTCCATCTACCCCACCTGGTACAGACCCCTCTATCCACCCCACCTGGTACAGACCCTCCACCTGGTACAGACCCCTCCATCTACCCCACCTGGTACAGACCCCTCTATCCACCCCACTTGGTACAGACCCCTCCATCCACCCCAACTGGTACAGACCCCTCTATCCACCCCACCTGGTACAGACCCCTCCATCCACCCCAGCTGGTACATACCCCTCCATCCACCCCACCTGGTACCGACCCCTCCATCCACCCCACCTGGTTCAGACCCCTCTATCCACCCAGCTGGTACAGACCCCTCTATCCACCCCACCTGGTACAGACCCCTCTATCCACCCAGCTGGTACAGACACCTCTATCCACCCCACTTGGTACAGACCCCTCCATCCACCCAGCTGGTACAGACCCCTCTATCCACCCAGCTGGTACAGACCCCTCTATCCACCCCACCTGGTACAGACCCCTCGATCCACCCCACCTGGTACAGACCCCTCTATCCACCCCACCTGGTACAGACCCCTCTATCCACCCAGCTGGTACAGACCCCTCTATCCACCCAGCTGGTACAGACCCCTCTATCCACCCAGCTGGTACAGACTCCTCTATCCACCCACCTGGTACAGACCCCTCTATCCACCCAGCTGGTACAGATCCCTCTATCCACCCAAATGGTACAGACCCCTCTATCCACCCCACCTGGTACAGACCCCTCTATCCACCCCACCTGGTACAGACCCCTCTATCCACCCCACCTGTTACAGACCCCTCTATCCAACCCAGCTGGTACAGACCCCTCTATCCACCCAGCTGGTACAGACCCCTCTATCAACCCAGCTGGTACAGACCCCTCTATCCACCCCAGCTGGTACAGACACCTCTATCCACCCCACCTGGTACAGACCCCTCTATCCACCCAGCTGGTACAGACGCCTCTATCCACCCCAGCTGACACAGACCCCTCTATCCACCCCACCTGGTACAGACCCCTCAGTCCACCCCAGCTGGTACAGACCCCTCCACCTGGTACAGACCCCTCTATCCACCCCACCTGGTACAGACCCCTCTATCCACCCCAGCTTGTACAGACCCCTCTATCCACCCCACCTGGTACAGACCCCTCTATCCACCCCACCTGGTACAGACCCCTCTATCCACCCCAGCTGGTACAGACCCCTCCACCTGGTACAGTCCCCTCTATTCACCCCACCTGGTACAGACCCCTCCATCAACCCAGCTGGTACAGACCCCTCTATCCAACCCAGCTGGTACAGACCCCTCCATCCACCCCACCTGGTACAGACCCCTCCTCCTGGTACAGACCCCTCTATCCACCCCAGCTGGTACAGACCCCTCTATCCACCCCACCTGGTTCAGACCCCTCCATCTCACCCACCTGGTACAGACTCCTCTATCCACCCCAGCTGGTACAGACCCCTCTATCCACCCCACCTGGTACAGACCCCTCCACCTGGTACAGACCCCTCCATCTACCCCAGCTGGTACAGACCCCTCTATCCACCCCACCTGGTACAGACCCCTCCACCTGGTACAGACCCCTCCATCTACCCCACCTGGTACAGACCCCTCTATCCACCCCACCTGGTACAGACCCTCCACCTGGTACAGACCCCTCCATCCACCCCACCTGGTTCAGACCCCTCTATCCACCCAGCTGGTACAGACCCCTCTATCCACCCCACCTGGTACAGACCCCTCTATCCACCCAGCTGGTACAGACCCCTCTATCCACCCCACCTGGTACAGACCCCTCTATCCACCCCACCTGGTACAGACCCCTCTATCCACCCAGCTGGTATAGACCCCTCCATCCACCCAGCTGGTACAGACCCCTCCATCCACCCAGCTGGTACAGACCCCTCTATCCACCCAGCTGGTTCAGACCCCTCTATCCACCCAGCTGGTACAGACCCCTCTATCCACCCCACCTGGTACAGACCCCTCTATCGACCCCTCCTGGTACAGACCCCTCTATCCACCCCAGCTGGTACAGACCCCTCTATCCACCCAGCTGGTACAGACCCCTCTATCCACCCAGCTGGTACAGACCCCTCTATCCACCCCACCTGGTACAGACCCCTCTATCCACCCAGCTGGTACAGACCCCTCCATCCACCCCACCTGGTACAGACCCCTCTATCCATCCCACCTGGTACAGACCCCTCCATCCACCCAGCTGGTACAGGACCCCTCTATCCACCCACCTGCTACAGACCCCTCCATCCACCCAGCTGGTACAGACCCCTCTATCCACCCAGCTGGTACAGACCCCTCTATCCACCCAGCTGGTACAGACCCCTCTATCCACCCAGCTGGTACAGACCCCTCTATCCACCCCACCTGGTACAGACCCCTCCATCAACCCCACCTGGTACAGACCCCTCTATCCACCCCACCTAGTACAGACCCCT
The DNA here is from genome assembly GCF_965601325.2 of Salmo salar. Lineage (NCBI taxonomy): Eukaryota > Metazoa > Chordata > Actinopteri > Salmoniformes > Salmonidae > Salmo > Salmo salar. Next base: position 46,952,051 of record NC_138308.1, read on the forward strand.
CCATCCACCCCAGCTGGTACAGACCCCTCCATCCACCCCACCTGGTACAGACCCCTCTATCCACCCCACCTGGTACAGACCCCTCTATCGACCCCTCCTGGTACAGACCCCTCTATCCACCCCAGCTGGTACAGACCCCTCTATCCACCCAGCTGGTACAGACCCCTCTATCCACCCAGCTGGTACAGACCCCTCTATCCACCCCAGCTGGTACAGACCCCTCCACCTGGTACAGACCCCTCTATCCACCCCACCTGGTACAGACCCCTCCATCCACCCCACCTGGTACAGACCCCTCTATCCACCCCAGCTGGTACAGACCCTCCACCTGGTACAGACCCCTCTATCCACCCCACCTGGTACAGACCCCTCTATCCACCCCAGCTTGTACAGACCCCTCTATCCACCCCACCTGGTACAGACCCCTCTATCCACCCCACCTGGTACAGACCCCTCTATCCACCCCAGCTGGTACAGACCCCTCCACCTGGTACAGACCCCTCTATTCACCCCACCTGGTACAGACCCCTCCATCAACCCAGCTGGTACAGACCCCTCTATCCAACCCAGCTGGTACAGACCCCTCCATCCACCCCACCTGGTACAGACCCCTCCTCCTGGTACAGACCCCTCTATCCACCCCAGCTGGTACAGACCCCTCTATCCACCCCACCTGGTACAGACCCCTCCACCTGGTACAGACCCCTCTATCCACCCCAGCTGGTACAGACCCCTCTATCCACCCCACCTGGTACAGACCCCTCCACCTGGTACAGACCCCTCCATCTACCCCAGCTGGTACAGACCCCTCTATCCACCCCACCTGGTACAGACCCCTCCACCTGGTACAGACCCCTCCATCTACCCCACCTGGTACAGACCCCTCTATCCACCCCACCTGGTACAGACCCTCCACCTGGTACAGACCCCTCCATCCACCCCACCTGGTTCAGACCCCTCTATCCACCCAGCTGGTACAGACCCCTCTATCCACCCCACCTGGTACAGACCCCTCTATCCACCCAGCTGGTACAGACCCCTCTATCCACCCCACCTGGTACAGACCCCTCTATCCACCCCACCTGGTACAGACCCCTCTATCCACCCAGCTGGTATAGACCCCTCCATCCACCCAGCTGGTACAGACCCCTCCATCCACCCAGCTGGTACAGACCCCTCTATCCACCCAGCTGGTTCAGACCCCTCTATCCACCCAGCTGGTACAGACCCCTCTATCCACCCCACCTGGTACAGACCCCTCTATCGACCCCTCCTGGTACAGACCCCTCTATCCACCCCAGCTGGTACAGACCCCTCTATCCACCCAGCTGGTACAGACCCCTCTATCCACCCAGCTGGTACAGACCCCTCTATCCACCCCACCTGGTACAGACCCCTCTATCCACCCAGCTGGTACAGACCCCTCCATCCACCCCACCTGGTACAGACCCCTCTATCCACCCCACCTGGTACAGACCCCTCCATCCACCCAGCTGGTACAGGACCCCTCTATCCACCCACCTGCTACAGACCCCTCCATCCACCCAGCTGGTACAGACCCCTCTATCCACCCAGCTGGTACAGACCCCTCTATCCACCCAGCTGGTACAGACCCCTCTATCCACCCAGCTGGTACAGACCCCTCTATCCACCCCACCTGGTACAGACCCCTCCATCAACCCCACCTGGTACAGACCCCTCTATCCACCCCACCTAGTACAGACCCCTCCATCCACCCCAGCTGGTACAGACCCCTCCATCCACCCCACCTGGTACAGACACCTCCATCCACCACACCTGGTTCAGACCCCTCTATCCACCCAGCTGGTACAGACCCCTCTATCCACCCCACCTGGTACAGACCCCTCTATCCACCCAGCTGGTACAGACCCCTCCATCCACCCCACCTGGTACAGACCCCTCCATCCACCCCACCTGGTACAGACCCCTCTATCCACCCCACCTGGTACAGACCCCTCCATCCACCCAGCTGGTACAGACCCCTCTATCCACCCACCTGCTACAGACCCCTCCATCCACCCAGCTGGTACAGACCCCTCTATCCACCCAGCTGGTACAGACCCCTCTATCCACCCAGTTGGTACAGACCCCTCTATCCACCCAGCTGGTACAGACCCCTCTATCCACCCCACCTGGTACAGACCCCTCTATCCACCCAGCTGGTACAGACCCTCTATCCACCCCACCTGGTACAGACCCCTCTATCCACCCAGCTGGTACAGACCCCTCTATCCACCCAGCTGGTACAGACCCCTCTATCCACCCCACCTGGTACAGACCCCTCGATCCACCCCACCTGGTACAGACCCCTCTATCCACCCACCTGGTACAGACCCCTTTATCCACCCAGTTGGTACAGACCCCTCTATCCACCCCACCTGGTACAGACCCCTCCACCTGGTACAGACCCCTCCATCTACCCCACCTGGTACAGACCCCTCTATCCACCCCACCTGGTACAGACCCTCCACCTGGTACAGACCCCTCCATCCACCCCACCTGGTTCAGACCCCTCTATCCACCCAGCTGGTACAGACCCCTCTATCCACCCCACCTGGTACAGACCCCTCTATCCACCCAGCTGGTACAGACCCCTCTATCCACCCCACCTGGTACAGACCCCTCTATCCACCCCACCTGGTACAGACCCCTCTATCCACCCAGCTGGTATAGACCCCTCCATCCACCCAGCTGGTACAGACCCCTCCATCCACCCAGCTGGTACAGACCCCTCTATCCACCCAGCTGGTTCAGACCCCTCTATCCACCCAGCTGGTACAGACCCCTCTATCCACCCCACCTGGTACAGACCCCTCTATCGACCCCTCCTGGTACAGACCCCTCTATCCACCCCAGCTGGTACAGACCCCTCTATCCACCCAGCTGGTACAGACCCCTCTATCCACCCAGCTGGTACAGACCCCTCTATCCACCCCACCTGGTACAGACCCCTCTATCCACCCAGCTGGTACAGACCCCTCCATCCACCCCACCTGGTACAGACCCCTCTATCCACCCCACCTGGTACAGACCCCTCCATCCACCCAGCTGGTACAGGACCCCTCTATCCACCCACCTGCTACAGACCCCTCCATCCACCCAGCTGGTACAGACCCCTCTATCCACCCAGCTGGTACAGACCCCTCTATCCACCCAGCTGGTACAGACCCCTCTATCCACCCAGCTGGTACAGACCCCTCTATCCACCCCACCTGGTACAGACCCCTCCATCAACCCCACCTGGTACAGACCCCTCTATCCACCCCACCTAGTACAGACCCCTCCATCCACCCCAGCTGGTACAGACCCCTCCATCCACCCCACCTGGTACAGACACCTCCATCCACCACACCTGGTTCAGACCCCTCTATCCACCCAGCTGGTACAGACCCCTCTATCCACCCCACCTGGTACAGACCCCTCTATCCACCCAGCTGGTACAGACCCCTCCATCCACCCCACCTGGTACAGACCCCTCCATCCACCCCACCTGGTACAGACCCCTCTATCCACCCCACCTGGTACAGACCCCTCCATCCACCCAGCTGGTACAGACCCCTCTATCCACCCACCTGCTACAGACCCCTCCATCCACCCAGCTGGTACAGACCCCTCTATCCACCCAGCTGGTACAGACCCCTCTATCCACCCAGTTGGTACAGACCCCTCTATCCACCCAGCTGGTACAGACCCCTCTATCCACCCCACCTGGTACAGACCCCTCTATCCACCCAGCTGGTACAGACCCTCTATCCACCCCACCTGGTACAGACCCCTCTATCCACCCAGCTGGTACAGACCCCTCTATCCACCCAGCTGGTACAGACCCCTCTATCCACCCCACCTGGTACAGACCCCTCGATCCACCCCACCTGGTACAGACCCCTCTATCCACCCACCTGGTACAGACCCCTTTATCCACCCAGTTGGTACAGACCCCTCTATCCACCCCACCTGGTACAGACCCCTCCATCCACCCCACCTGGTACAGACCCCTCTATCCACCCCACCTGGTACAGACCTCTCCATCCACCCAGCTGGTACAGACCCCTCTATCCACCCACCTGCTACAGACCCCTCTATCCACCCACCTGCTACAGACCCCTCCATCCACCCAGCTGGTACAGATCCCTCCATCCACCCAGCTGGTACAGACCCCTCTATCCACCCAGCTGGTGCAGACCCCTCTATCCACCCCACCTGGTACAGACCCCTCCATCCACCCAGCTGGTACAGACCCCTCTATCCACCCCACCTGGTACAGACCCCTCTATCCACCCAGCTGGTACAGACGCCTCTATCCACCCCAGCTGACACAGTCCCCTCTATCCACCCCACCTGGTACAGACCCCTCTATCCACCCCAGCTGGTACAGACCCCTCCACCTGGTACAGACCCCTCTATTCACCCCACCTGGTACAGACCCCTCCATCAACCCAGCTGGTACAGACCCCTCTATCCACCCCAGCTGGTACAGACCCCTCCATCCACCCCACCTGGTACAGACCCCTCCTCCTGGTACAGACCCTTCTATCCACCCCAGCTGGTACAGACCCCTCTATCCACCCCACCTGGTTCAGACCCCTCCATCTACCCACCTGGTACAGACTCCTCTATCCACCCCAGCTGGTACAGACCCCTCTATCCACCCCAACTGGTACAGACCCCTCCACCTGGTACAGACCCCTCCATCCACCCCACCTGGTACAGACCCCTCTATCCACCCCAGCTGGTACAGACCCTCCACCTGGTACAGACCCCTCTATCCACCCCACCTGGTACAGACCCCTCTATCCACCCCACCTGGTACAGACCCCTCTATCCACCCCACCTGGTACAGACCCCTCTATCCACCCCAGCTGGTACAGACCCCTCCACCTGGTACAGACCCCTCTATTCACCCCAGCTGGTACAGACCCCTCTATCCACCCCACCTGGTTCAGACCCCTCCATCTACCCACCTGGTACAGACTCCTCTATCCACCCCAGCTGGTACAGACCCCTCTATCCACCCCACCTGGTACAGACCCCTCCACCTGGTACAGACCCCTCCATCTACCCCAGCTGGTACAGACCCCTCTATCCACCCCACCTGCTTCAGACCCCTCCACCTGGTACAGACCCCTTCATCTACCCAGCTGGTACAGACCCCTCTATCCACCCCACCTGGTACAGACCCCTCCACCTGGTACAGACCCCTCCATCTACCCCACCTGGTACAGACCCCTCTATCCACCCCACCTGGTACAGACCCCTCCATCCACCCCACCTGGTACAGACCCCTCTATCCACCCCAGCTGGTACAGACCCCTCTATCCACCCAGCTGGTACAGACCCCTCCACCTGGTACAGACCCCTCTATCCACCCCAGCTGGTACAGACCCCTCTATCCACTCCAGCTGGTACAGACCCCTCTATCCACTCCAGCTGGTACAGACCCCTCTATCCACCCCAACTGGTACAGACCCCTCTATCCACCCCACCTGGTACAGACCCCTCTATCCACCCCAGCTGGTACAGAGCCCTCCACCCACCCCAGCTGGTAAAGACCCCTCTATCCACCCCACCTGCTACAGACCCCTCTATCCGCCCAGCTGGTACAAACCCCTCTATCCACCCCAGCTGGTACAGACCTCTCCACCTGGTACAGACCCCTCCATCCACCCCACCTGGTACAGACCCCTCCATCCACCCCACCTGGTACAGACCCCTCTATCCACCCCAGCTGGTACAGACCCCTCCACCTGGTACAGACCCCTCTATCCACCCAGCTGGTACAGACCCCGCTATCCACCCCAGCTGGTACAGACCCCTCCACCTGGTACAGACCCCTCCATCCACCCCACCTGGTACAGACCCCTCTATCCACCCCAGCTGGTACAGACACCTCTATCCACCCAGCTGGTACAGACCCCTCTATCCACCCAGCTGGTACAGACCCCTCTATCCACCCAGCTGGTACAGACCCCTCTATCCACCCAGCTGGTACAGACTCCTCTATCCACCCACCTGGTACAGACCCCTCTATCCACCCAGCTGGTACAGATCCCTCTATCCACCCAAATGGTACAGACCCCTCTATCCACCCCACCTGGTACAGACCCCTCTATCCACCCCACCTGGTACAGACCCCTCTATCCACCCCACCTGTTACAGACCCCTCTATCCACCCCAGCTGGTACAGACCCCTCTATCCACCCAGCTGGTACAGACCCCTCTATCAACCCAGCTGGTACAGACCCCTCTATCCACCCCAGCTGGTACAGACACCTCTATCCACCCCACCTGGTACAGACCCCTCCATCCACCCAGCTGGTACAGACCCCTCTATCCACCCAGCTGGTACAGACCCCTCTATCCACCCCACCTGGTACAGACCCCTCGATCCACCCCACCTGGTACAGACCCCTCTATCCACCCCACCTGGTACAGACCCCTCTATCCACCCAGCTGGTACAGACCCCTCTATCCACCCAGCTGGTACAGACCCCTCTATCCACCCAGCTGGTACAGACTCCTCTATCCACCCACCTGGTACAGACCCCTCTATCCACCCAGCTGGTACAGATCCCTCTATCCACCCAAATGGTACAGACCCCTCTATCCACCCCACCTGGTACAGACCCCTCTATCCACCCCACCTGGTACAGACCCCTCTATCCACCCCACCTGTTACAGACCCCTCTATCCACCCCAGCTGGTACAGACCCCTCTATCCACCCAGCTGGTACCGACCCCTCTATCAACCCAGCTGGTACAGACCCCTCTATCCACCCCAGCTGGTACAGACACCTCTATCCACCCCACCTGGTACAGACCCCTCTATCCACCCAGCTGGTACAGACGCCTCTATCCACCCCAGCTGACACAGACCCCTCTATCCACCCCACCTGGTACAGACCCCTCTATCCACCCCAGCTGGTACAGACCCCTCCACCTGGTACAGACCCCTCTATCCACCCCACCTGGTACAGACCCCTCCATCCACCCCACCTGGTACAGACCCCTCTATCCACCCCAGCTGGTACAGACCCCAATATCCACCCAGCTGGTACAGACCCCTCCACCTGGTACAGACCCCTCTATCCACCCCAGCTGGTACAGACCCCTCTATCCACTCCAGCTGGTACAGACCCCTCTATCCACTCCAGCTGGTACAGACCCCTCTATCCACCCCAGCTGGTACAGACCCCTCTATCCACCCCAACTGGTACAGACCCCTCTATCCACCCCACCTGGTACAGACCCCTCTATCCACCCCAGCTGGTACAGAGCCCTCCACCCACCCCAGCTGGTAAAGACCCCTCTATCCACCCCACCTGCTACAGACCCCTCTATCCGCCCAGCTGGTACAAACCCCTCTATCCACCCCAGCTGGTACAGACCTCTCCACCTGGTACAGACCCCTCCATCCACCCCACCTGGTACAGACCCCTCCATCCACCCCACCTGGTACAGACCCCTCTATCCACCCCAGCTGGTACAGACCCCTCCACCTGGTACAGACCCCTCTATCCACCCAGCTGGTACAGACCCCGCTATCCACCCCAGCTGGTACAGACCCCTCCACCTGGTACAGACCCCTCCATCCACCCCACCTGGTACAGACCCCTCTATCCACCCCAGCTGGTACAGACACCTCTATCCACCCAGCTGGTACAGACCCCTCTATCCACCCAGCTGGTACAGACCCCTCTATCCACCCAGCTGGTACAGACCCCTCTATCCACCCAGCTGGTACAGACTCCTCTATCCACCCACCTGGTACAGACCCCTCTATCCACCCAGCTGGTACAGATCCCTCTATCCACCCAAATGGTACAGACCCCTCTATCCACCCCACCTGGTACAGACCCCTCTATCCACCCCACCTGGTACAGACCCCTCTATCCACCCCACCTGTTACAGACCCCTCTATCCACCCCAGCTGGTACAGACCCCTCTATCCACCCAGCTGGTACAGACCCCTCTATCAACCCAGCTGGTACAGACCCCTCTATCCACCCCAGCTGGTACAGACACCTCTATCCACCCCACCTGGTACAGACCCCTCCATCCACCCAGCTGGTACAGACCCCTCTATCCACCCAGCTGGTACAGACCCCTCTATCCACCCCACCTGGTACAGACCCCTCGATCCACCCCACCTGGTACAGACCCCTCTATCCACCCCACCTGGTACAGACCCCTCTATCCACCCAGCTGGTACAGACCCCTCTATCCACCCAGCTGGTACAGACCCCTCTATCCACCCAGCTGGTACAGACTCCTCTATCCACCCACCTGGTACAGACCCCTCTATCCACCCAGCTGGTACAGATCCCTCTATCCACCCAAATGGTACAGACCCCTCTATCCACCCCACCTGGTACAGACCCCTCTATCCACCCCACCTGGTACAGACCCCTCTATCCACCCCACCTGGTACAGACCCCTCTATCCACCCCAGCTGGTACAGACCCCTCCACCTGGTACAGACCCCTCTATCCACCCCACCTGGTACAGACCCCTTCATCCACCCCACCTGGTACAGACCCCTCTATCCACCCCAGCTGGTACAGACCCCTCCTCCTAGTACAGACCCCTCTATCCACCCCAGCTGGTACAGACCCCTCTATCCACCCCACCTGGTACAGACCCCTCTATCCACCCCAGCTGGTACAGACCCCTCCACCTGGTACAGACCCCTCTATCCACCCCACCTGGTACAGACCCCTCCATCCACCCCACCTGGTACAGACCCCTCTATCCACCCCAGCTGGTACAGACCCCTCCTCCTGGTACAGACCCCTCTATCCACCCCAGCTGGTACAGACCCCTCTATCCACCCCACCTGGTACAGACCCCTCCACCTGGTACAGACCCCTCCATCTACCCCACCTGGTACAGACCCCTCTATCCACCCCACCTGGTACAGACCCTCCACCTGGTACAGACCCCTCCATCTACCCCACCTGGTACAGACCCCTCTATCCACCCCACCTGGTACAGACCCCTCCATCCACCCCACCTGGTACAGACCCCTCTATCCACCCCACCTGGTACAGACCCCTCCATCCACCCCAGCTGGTACATACCCCTCCATCCACCCCACCTGGTACAGACCCCTCCATCCACCCCACCTGGTTCAGACCCCTCTATCCACCCAGCTGGTACAGACCCCTCTATCCACCCCACCTGGTACAGACCCCTCTATCCACCCAGCTGGTACAGACACCTCTGTCCACCCCACCTGGTACAGACCCCTCCATCCACCCAGCTGGTACAGACCCCTCTATCCACCCAGCTGGTACAGACCCCTCTATCCACCCCACCTGGTACAGACCCCTCGATCCACCCCACCTGGTACAGACCCCTCTATCCACCCCACCTGGTACAGACCCCTCTATCCACCCAGCTGGTACAGACGCCTCTATCCACCCCAGCTGACACAGACCCCTCTATCCACCCCACCTGGTACAGACCCCTCTATCCACCCCAGCTGGTACAGACCCCTCCACCTGGTACAGACCCCTCTATCCACCCCACCTGGTACAGACCCCTTCATCCACCCCACCTGGTACAGACCCCTCTATCCACCCCAGCTGGTACAGACCCCTCCTCCTAGTACAGACCCCTCTATCCACCCCAGCTGGTACAGACCCCTCTATCCACCCCACCTGGTACAGACCCCTCCACCTGGTACAGACCCCTCCACCTGGTACAGACCCCTCTATCCACCCCAGCTGGTACAGACCCCTCTATCCACCCCACCTGGTTCAGACCCCTCCATCTACCCACCTGGTACAGACTCCTCTATCCACCCCAGCTGGTACAGACCCCTCTATCCACCCCACCTGGTACAGACCCCTCCACCTGGTACAGACCCCTCCATCTACCCCAGCTGGTACAGACCCCTCTATCCACCCCACCTGGTACAGACCCCTCCACCTGGTACAGACCCCTCCATCTACCCCACCTGGTACAGACCCCTCTATCCACCCCACCTGGTACAGACCCTCCACCTGGTACAGACCCCTCCATCTACCCCACCTGGTACAGACCCCTCTATCCACCCCACCTGGTACAGACCCCTCCATCCACCCCACCTGGTACAGACCCCTCTATCCACCCCACCTGGTACAGACCCCTCCATCCACCCCAGCTGGTACATACCCCTCCATCCACCCCACCTGGTACAGACCCCTCCATCCACCCCACCTGGTTCAGACCCCTCTATCCACCCCAGCTGGTACAGACCCCTCTATCCACCCCACCTGGTTCAGACCCCTCCATCTACCCACCTGGTACAGACTCCTCTATCCACCCCAGCTGGTACAGACCCCTCTATCCACCCCACCTGGTACAGACCCCTCCACCTGGTACAGACCCCTCCATCTACCCCAGCTGGTACAGACCCCTCTATCCACCCCACCTGGTACAGACCCCTCCACCTGGTACAGACCCCTCCATCTACCCCACCTGGTACAGACCCCTCTATCCACCCCACCTGGTACAGACCCTCCACCTGGTACAGACCCCTCCATCTACCCCACCTGGTACAGACCCCTCTATCCACCCAACCTGGTACAGACCCCTCCATCCACCCCACCTGGTACAGACCCCTCTATCCACCCCACCTGGTACAGACCCCTCCATCCACCCCAGCTGGTACATACCCCTCCATCCACCCCACCTGGTACAGACCCCTCCATCCACCCCACCTGGTTCAGACCCCTCTATCCACCCAGCTGGTACAGACCCCTCTATCCACCCCACCTGGTACAGACCCCTCTATCCACCCAGCTGGTACAGACACCTCTATCCACCCCACCTGGTACAGACCCCTCCATCCACCCAGCTGGTACAGACCCCTCTATCCACCCACCTGGTACAGACCCCTCTATCCACCCCACCTGGTACAGACCCCTCGATCCACCCCACCTGGTACAGACCCCTCTATCCACCCCACCTGGTACAGACCCCTCTATCCACCCAGCTGGTACAGACCCCTCTATCCACCCAGCTGGTACAGACCCCTCTATCCACCCAGCTGGTACAGACTCCTCTATCCACCCACCTGGTACAGACCCCTCTATCCACCCAGCTGGTACAGATCCCTCTATCCACCCAAATGGTACAGACCCCTCTATCCACCCCACCTGGTACAGACCCCTCTATCCACCCCACCTGGTACAGACCCCTCTATCCACCCCACCTGTTACAGACCCCTCTATCCACCCCAGCTGGTACAGACCCCTCTATCCACCCAGCTGGTACAGACCCCTCTATCAACCCAGCTGGTACAGACCCCTCTATCCACCCCAGCTGGTACAGACACCTCTATCCACCCCACCTGGTACAGACCCCTCTATCCACCCAGCTGGTACAGACGCCTCTATCCACCCCAGCTGACACAGACCCCTCTATCCACCCCACCTGGTACAGACCCCTCAGTCCACCCCAGCTGGTACAGACCCCTCCACCTGGTACAGACCCCTCTATCCACCCCACCTGGTACAGACCCCTCTATCCACCCCAGCTTGTACAGACCCCTCTATCCACCCCACCTGGTACAGACCCCTCTATCCACCCCACCTGGTACAGACCCCTCTATCCACCCCAGCTGGTACAGACCCCTCCACCTGGTACAGACCCCTCTATTCACCCCACCTGGTACAGACCCCTCCATCAACCCAGCTGGTACAGACCCCTCTATCCAACCCAGCTGGTACAGACCCCTCCATCCACCCCACCTGGTACAGACCCCTCCTCCTGGTACAGACTCCTCTATCCACCCCAGCTGGTACAGACCCCTCTATCCACCCCACCTGGTACAGACCCCTCCACCTGGTACAGACCCCTCCACCTGGTACAGACCCCTCTATCCACCCCAGCTGGTACAGACCCCTCTATCCACCCCACCTGGTTCAGACCCCTCCATCTACCCACCTGGTACAGACTCCTCTATCCACCCCAGCTGGTACAGACCCCTCTATCGACCCCACCTGGTACAGACCCCTCCACCTGGTACAGACCCCTCTATCCACCCCAGCTGGTACAGACCCCTCTATCCACCCCACCTGGTACAGACCCTCCACCTGGTACAGACCCCTCCATCTACCCCACCTGGTACAGACCCCTCTATCCACCCCACCTGGTACAGACCCCTCCATCCACCCCACCTGGTACAGACCCCTCTATCCACCCCACCTGGTACAGACCCCTCCATCCACCCCAGCTGGTACATACCCCTCCATCCACCCCACCTGGTACAGACCCCTCCATCCACCCCACCTGGTTCAGACCCCTCTATCCACCCAGCTGGTACAGACCCCTCTATCCACCCCACCTGGTACAGACCCCTCTATCCACCCAGCTGGTACAGACCCCTCTATCCACCCCAGCTTGTACAGACCCCTCTATCCACCCCACCTGGTACAGACCCCTCTATCCACCCCACCTGGTACAGACCCCTCTATCCACCCCAGCTGGTACAGACCCCTCCACCTGGTACAGACCCCTCTATTCACCCCACCTGGTACAGACCCCTCCATCAACCCAGCTGGTACAGACCCCTCTATCCAACCCAGCTGGTACAGACCCCTCCATCCACCCCACCTGGTACAGACCCCTCCTCCTGGTACAGACCCCTCTATCCACCCCAGCTGGTACAGACCCCTCTATCCACCCCACCTGGTACAGACCCCTCTATCCACCCCACCTGGTACAGACCCCTCTATCCACCCCAGCTGGTACAGACCCCTCCATCCACCCCACCTGGTACAGACCCCTCCTACTGGTACAGACCCCTCTATCCACCCAGCTGGTACAGACCCCTCTATCCACCCCATCTTGTACAGACCCCTCTATCCACCCCACCTGGTACAGACCCCTCTATCCACCCCACCTGGTACAGACCCCTCTATCCACCCCAGCTTGTACAGACCACTCCACCTGGTACAGACCCCTCTATTCACCCCACCTGGTAGAGACCCCTCCATCAACCCAGCTGGTACAGACCCCTCTATCCAACCCAGCTGGTACAGACCCCTCCATCCACCCCACCTGGTACAGACCCCTCCTCCTGGTACAGACCCCTCTATCCACCCCAGCTGTTACAGACCCCTCTATCCACCCCACCTGGTACAGACCCCTCTATCCACCCCACCTGGTACAGACCCCTCTATCCACCCCAGCTGGTACAGACCCCTCCACCTGGTACAGACCCCTCTATCCACCCCACCTGTTACAGACCCCTCCATCCACCCCACCTGGTACAGACCCCTCCTCCTGGTACAGACCCCTCTATCCACCCCAGCTGGTACAGACCCCTCTATCCACCCCACCTGGTACAGACCCCTCCACCTGGTACAGACCCCTCCACCTGGTACAGACCCCTCTATCCACCCCAGCTGGTACAGACCCCTCTATCCACCCCACCTGGTACAGACCCCTCTATCCACCCCACCTGGTACAGACCCCTCTATCCACCCAGCTGGTACAAACCCCTCTATCCACCCCACCTGGTACAGACCCCTCTATCCACCCAGCTGGTACAGACCCCTCTATCCACCCCAGCTTGTACAGACCCCTCTATCCACCCCACCTGGTACAGACCCCTCTATCCACCCCACCTGGTACAGACCCCTCTATCCACCCCACCTGGTACAGACCCCTCCATCCACCCCAGCTGGTACATACCGCTCCATCCACCCCACCTGGTACAGACCCCTCCATCCACCCCACCTGGCTCAGACCCCTCTATCCACCCAGCTGGTACAGACCCCTCTATCCACCCCACCTGGTACAGACCCCTCTATCCACCCAGCTGGTACAGACCCCTCTATCCACCCCAGCTTGTACAGACCCCTCTATCCACCCCACCTGGTACAGACCCCTCTATCCACCCCACCTGGTACAGACCCCTCTATCCACCCCAGCTGGTACAGACCCCTCCACCTGGTACAGACCCCTCTATTCACCCCACCTGGTACAGACCCCTCCATCAACCCAGCTGGTACAGACCCCTCTATCCAACCCAGCTGGTACAGACCCCTCCATCCACCCCACCTGGTACAGACCCCTCCTCCTGGTACAGACCCCTCTATCCACCCCAGCTGGTACAGACCCCTCCATCCACCCCACCTGGTACAGACCCCTCCTCCTGGTACAGACCCCTCTATCCACCCCAGCTGGTACAGACCCCTCTATCCACCCCAGCTGGTACAGACCCCTCCATCCACCCCACCTGGTACAGACCCCTCCTCCTGGTACAGACCCCTCTATCCACCCCAGCTGGTACAGACCCCTCTATCCACCCCACCTGGTACAGACCCCTCTATCCACCCCACCTGGTACAGACCCCTCTATCCACCCCAGCTGGTACAGACCCCTCCACCTGGTACAGACCCCTCTATCCACCCCACCTGGTACAGACCCCTCCATCCACCCCACCTGGTACAGACCCCTCCTCCTGGTACAGACCCCTCTATCCACCCCAGCTGGTACAGACCCCTCTATCCACCCCACCTGGTACAGACCCCTCCACCTGGTACAGACCCCTCTATCCACCCCAGCTGGTACAGACCCCTCTATCCACCCAGCTGGTACAGACCCTTCTATCCACCCAGCTGGTACAGACCCCTCTATCCACCCCACCTGGTACAGACCCCTCTATCCACCCAGCTGGTACAGACCCCTCTATCCACCCCAGCTTGTACAGACCCCTCTATCCACCCCACCTGGTACAGACCCCTCTATCCACCCCACCTGGTACAGACCCCTCCATCCACCCCACCTGGTACAGACCCCTCCATCCACCCCAGCTGGTACATACCCCTCTATCCACCCCACCTGGTACAGACCCCTCCATCCACCCCACCTGGTTCAGACCCCTCTATCCACCCAGCTGGTACAGACCCCTCTATCCACCCCACCTGGTACAGACCCCTCTATCCACCCAGCTGGTACAGACCCCTCTATCCACCCCAGCTTGTACAGACCCCTCTATCCACCCCACCTGGTACAGACCCCTCTATCCACCCCACCTGGTACAGACCCCTCTATCCACCCCAGCTGGTACAGACCCCTCCACCTGGTACAGACCCCTCTATTCACCCCACCTGGTACAGACCCCTCCATCAACCCAGCTGGTACAGACCACTCTATCCAACCCAGCTGGTACAGACCCCTCCATCCACCCCACCTGGTACAGACCCCTCCTCCTGGTACAGACCCCTCTATCCACCCCAGCTGGTACAGACCCCTCTATCCACCCCACCTGGTACAGACCCCTCTATCCACCCCACCTGGTACAGACCCCTCTATCCACCCCAGCTGGTACAGACCCCTCCATCCACCCCACCTGGTACAGACCCCTCCTCCTGGTACAGACCCCTCTATCCACCCAGCTGGTACAGACCCCTCTATCCACCCCAGCTTGTACAGACCCCTCTATCCACCCCACCTGGTACAGACCCCTCTATCCACCCCACCTGGTACAGACCCCTCTATCCACCCCAGCTGGTACAGACCCCTCCACCTGGTACAGACCCCTCTATTCACCCCACCTGGTACAGACCCCTCCATCAACCCAGCTGGTACAGACCCCTCTATCCAACCCAGCTGGTACAGACCCCTCCATCCACCCCACCTGGTACAGACCCCTCCTCCTGGTACAGACCCCTCTATCCACCCCAGCTGGTACAGACCCCTCTATCCACCCCACCTGGTACAGACCCCTCCACCTGGTACAGACCCCTCCACCTGGTACAGACCCCTCTATCCACCCCACCTGGTACAGACCCCTCTATCCACCCCACCTGGTACAGACCCCTCTATCCACCCCAGCTGGTACAGACCCCTCCACCTGGTACAGACCCCTCTATTCACCCCACCTGGTACAGACCCCTCCATCAACCCAGCTGGTACAGACCCCTCTATCCAACCCAGCTGGTACAGACCCCTCCATCCACCCCACCTGGTACAGACCCCTCCTCCTGGTACAGACCCCTCTATCCACCCCAGCTGGTACAGACCCCTCCATCCACCCCACCTGGTACAGACCCCTCCTCCTGGTACAGACCCCTCTATCCACCCCAGCTGGTACAGACCCCTCTATCCACCCCAGCTGGTACAGACCCCTCCACCTGGTACAGACCCCTCTATCCACCCCACCTGGTACAGACCCCTCCATCCACCCCACCTGGTACAGACCCCTCCTCCTGGTACAGACCCCTCTATCCACCCCAGCTGGTACAGACCCCTCTATCCACCCCACCTGGTACAGACCCCTCCACCTGGTACAGACCCCTCCACCTGGTACAGACCCCTCTATCCACCCCACCTGGTACAGACCCCTCTATCCACCCAGCTGGTACAGACCCCTCTATCCACCCCAGCTTGTACAGACCCCTCTATCCACCCCACCTGGTACAGACCCCTCTATCCACCCCACCTGGTACAGACCCCTCTATCCACCCCAGCTGGTACAGACCCCTCCACCTGGTACAGACCCCTCTATTCACCCCACCTGGTAAAGACCCCTCCATCAACCCAGCTGGTACAGACCCCTCTATCCAACCCAGCTGGTACAGACCCCTCCATCCACCCCACCTGGTACAGACCCCTCCTCCTGGTACAGACCCCTCTATCCACCCCAGCTGGTACAGACCCCTCCATCCACCCCACCTGGTACAGACCCCTCCTCCTGGTACAGACCCCTCTATCCACCCCAGCTGGTACAGACCCCTCTATCCACCCCACCTGGTACAGACCCCTCTATCCACCCCACCTGGTACAGACCCCTCTATCCACCCAGCTGGTACAGACCCCTCTATCCACCCCAGCTTGTACAGACCCCTCTATCCACCCCACCTGGTACAGACCCCTCTATCCACCCCACCTGGTACAGACCCCTCTATCCACCCCAGCTGGTACAGACCCCTCCACCTGGTACAGACCCCTCTATTCACCCCACCTGGTACAGACCCCTCCATCAACCCAGCTGGTACAGACCCCTCTATCCAACCCAGCTGGTACAGACCCCTCCATCCACCCCACCTGGTACAGACCCCTCCTCCTGGTACAGACCCCTCTATCCACCCCAGCTGGTACAGACCCCTCTATCCACCCCACCTGGTACAGACCCCTCTATCCACCCCAGCTGGTACAGACCCCTCTATCCACCCCACCTGGTACAGACCCCTCTATCCACCCCACCTGGTACAGACCCCTCTATCCACCCAGCTGGTACAGACCCCTCTATCCACCCCAGCTTGTACAGACCCCTCTATCCACCCCACCTGGTACAGACCCCTCTATCCACCCCACCTGGTACAGACCCCTCTATCCACCCCAGCTGGTACAGACCCCTCCACCTGGTACAGACCCCTCTATTCACCCCACCTGGTACAGACCCCTCCATCAACCCAGCTGGTACAGACCCCTCTATCCAACCCAGCTGGTACAGACCCCTCCATCCACCCCACCTGGTACAGACCCCTCCTCCTGGTACAGACCCCTCTATCCACCCCAGCTGGTACAGACCCCTCTATCCACCCCACCTGGTACAGACACCTCCACCTGGTACAGACCCCTCCACCTGGTACAGACCCCTCTATCCACCCCACCTGGTACAGACCCCTCTATCCACCCAGCTGGTACAGACCCCTCTATCCACCCCAGCTTGTACAGACCCCTCTATCCACCCCACCTGGTACAGACCCCTCTATCCACCCCACCTGGTACAGACCCCTCTATCCACCCCAGCTGGTACAGACCCCTCCACCTGGTACAGACCCCTCTATTCACCCCACCTGGTACAGACCCCTCCATCAACCCAGCTGGTACAGACCCCTCTATCCAACCCAGCTGGTACAGACCCCTCCATCCACCCCACCTGGTACAGACCCCTCCTCCTGGTACAGACCCCTCTATCCACCCCAGCTGGTACAGACCCCTCCATCCACCCCACCTGGTACAGACCCCTCCTCCTGGTACAGACCCCTCTATCCACCCCACCTGGTACAGACCCCTCTATCCACCCCAGCTGGTACAGACCCCTCCACCTGGTACAGACCCCTCTATCCACCCCACCTGGTACAGACCCCTCCATCCACCCCACCTGGTACAGACCCCTCCTCCTGGTACAGACCCCTCTATCCACCCCACCTGGTACAGACCCCTCTATCCACCCCACCTGGTACAGACCCTTCTATCCACCCAGCTGGTACAGACCCCTCTATCCACCCCACCTGGTACAGACCCCTCTATCCACCCAGCTGGTACAGACCCCTCTATCCACCCCAGCTTGTACAGACCCCTCTATCCACCCCACCTGGTACAGACCCCTCTATCCACCCCACCTGGTACAGACCCCTCTATCCACCCCACCTGGTACAGACCCCTCCATCCACCCCAGCTGGTACATACCCCTCCATTCACCCCACCTGGTACAGACCCCTCCATCCACCCCACCTGGTTCAGACCCCTCTATCCACCCAGCTGGTACAGACCCCTCTATCCACCCCACCTGGTACAGACCCCTCTATCCACCCAGCTGGTACAGACCCCTCTATCCACCCCAGCTTGTACAGACCCCTCTATCCACCCCACCTGGTACAGACCCCTCTATCCACCCCACCTGGTACAGACCCCTCTATCCACCCCAGCTGGTACAGACCCCTCCACCTGGTACAGACCCCTCTATTCACCCCACCTGGTACAGACCCCTCCATCAACCCAGCTGGTACAGACCCCTCTATCCAACCCAGCTGGTACAGACCCCTCCATCCACCCCACCTGGTACAGACCCCTCCTCCTGGTACAGACCCCTCTATCCACCCCAGCTGGTACAGACCCCTCTATCCACCCCACCTGGTACAGACCCCTCTATCCACCCCACCTGGTACAGACCCCTCTATCCACCCCAGCTGGTACAGACCCCTCCATCCACCCCACCTGGTACAGACCCCTCCTCCTGGTACAGACCCCTCTATCCACCCCAGCTGGTACAGACCCCTCTATCCACCCCACCTGGTACAGACCCCTCTATCCACCCCACCTGGTACAGACCCCTCTATCCACCCCAGCTGGTACAGACCCCTCCATCCACCCCACCTGGTACAGACCCCCTCCCTCCTGGTACAGACCCCTCTATCCACCCAGCTGGTACAGACCCCTCTATCCACCCCAGCTTGTACAGACCCCTCTATCCACCCCACCTGGTACAGACCCCTCTATCCACCCCACCTGGTACAGACCCCTCTATCCACCCCAGCTGGTACAGACCCCTCCACCTGGTACAGACCCCTCTATTCACCCCACCTGGTACAGACCCCTCCATCAACCCAGCTGGTACAGACCCCTCTATCCAACCCAGCTGGTACAGACCCCTCCATCCACCCCACCTGGTACAGACCCCTCCTCCTGGTACAGACCCCTCTATCCACCCCAGCTGGTACAGACCCCTCCTCCTGGTACAGACCCCTCTATCCACCCCAGCTGGTACAGACCCCTCTATCCACCCCACCTGGTACAGACCCCTCTATCCACCCCAGCTGGTACAGACCCCTCTATCCACCCCACCTGGTACAGACCCCTCTATCCACCCCACCTGGTACAGACCCCTCTATCCACCCAGCTGGTACAGACCCCTCTATCCACCCCAGCTTGTACAGACCCCTCTATCCACCCCACCTGGTACAGACCCCTCTATCCACCCCACCTGGTACAGACCCCTCTATCCACCCCAGCTGGTACAGACCCCTCCACCTGGTACAGACCCCTCTATTCACCCCACCTGGTACAGACCCCTCCATCAACCCAGCTGGTACAGACCCCTCTATCCAACCCAGCTGGTACAGACCCCTCCATCCACCCCACCTGGTACAGACCCCTCCTCCTGGTACAGACCCCTCTATCCACCCCAGCTGGTACAGACCCCTCTATCCACCCCACCTGGTACAGACCCCTCCACCTGGTACAGACCCCTCCACCTGGTACAGACCCCTCTATCCACCCCACCTGGTACAGACCCCTCTATCCACCCAGCTGGTACAGACCCCTCTATCCACCCCAGCTTGTACAGACCCCTCTATCCACCCCACCTGGTACAGACCCCTCTATCCACCCCACCTGGTACAGACCCCTCTATCCACCCCAGCTGGAACAGACCCCTCCACCTGGTACAGACCCCTCTATTCACCCCACCTGGTACAGACCCCTCCATCAACCCAGCTGGTACAGACCCCTCTATCCAACCCAGCTGGTACAGACCCCTCCATCCACCCCACCTGGTACAGACCCCTCCTCCTGGTACAGACCCCTCTATCCACCCCAGCTGGTACAGACCCCTCCATCCACCCCACCTGGTACAGACCCCTCCTCCTGGTACAGACCCCTCTATCCACCCCACCTGGTACAGACCCCTCTATCCACCCCAGCTGGTACAGACCCCTCCACCTGGTACAGACCCCTCTATCCACCCCACCTGGTACAGACCCCTCCATCCACCCCACCTGGTACAGACCCCTCCTCCTGGTACAGACCCCTCTATCCACCCCAGCTGGTACAGACCCCTCTATCCACCCCACCTGGTACAGACCCCTCCACCTGGTACAGACCCTTCCACCTGGTACAGACCCCTCTATCCACCCCAGCTGGTACAGACCCCTCTATCCACCCCACCTGGTACAGACCCCTCTATCCACCCCACCTGGTACAGACCCTTCTATCCACCCAGCTGGTACAGACCCCTCTATCCACCCCACCTGGTACAGACCCCTCTATCCACCCAGCTGGTACAGACCCCTCTATCCACCCCAGCTTGTACAGACCCCTCTATCCACCCCACCTGGTACAGACCCCTCTATCCACCCCACCTGGTACAGACCCCTCTATCCACCCCACCTGGTACAGACCCCTCCATCCACCCCAGCTGGTACATACCCCTCCATTCACCCCACCTGGTACAGACCCCTCCATCCACCCCACCTGGTTCAGACCCCTCTATCCACCCAGCTGGTACAGACCCCTCTATCCACCCCACCTGGTACAGACCCCTCTATCCACCCAGCTGGTACAGACCCCTCTATCCACCCCAGCTTGTACAGACCCCTCTATCCACCCCACCTGGTACAGACCCCTCTATCCACCCCACCTGGTACAGACCCCTCTATCCACCCCAGCTGGTACAGACCCCTCCACCTGGTACAGACCCCTCTATTCACCCCACCTGGTACAGACCCCTCCATCAACCCAGCTGGTACAGACCCCTCTATCCAACCCAGCTGGTACAGACCCCTCCATCCACCCCACCTGGTACAGACCCCTCCTCCTGGTACAGACCCCTCTATCCACCCCAGCTGGTACAGACCCCTCTATCCACCCCACCTGGTACAGACCCCTCTATCCACCCCACCTGGTACAGACCCCTCTATCCACCCCAGCTGGTACAGACCCCTCCATCCACCCCACCTGGTACAGACCCCTCCTCCTGGTACAGACCCCTCTATCCACCCCAGCTGGTACAGACCCCTCTATCCACCCCACCTGGTACAGACCCCTCTATCCACCCCACCTGGTACAGACCCCTCTATCCACCCCAGCTGGTACAGACCCCTCCATCCACCCCACCTGGTACAGACCCCTCCTCCTGGTACAGACCCCTCTATCCACCCAGCTGGTACAGACCCCTCTATCCACCCCAGCTTGTACAGACCCCTCTATCCACCCCACCTGGTACAGACCCCTCTATCCACCCCACCTGGTACAGACCCCTCTATCCACCCCAGCTGGTACAGACCCCTCCACCTGGTACAGACCCCTCTATTCACCCCACCTGGTACAGACCCCTCCATCAACCCAGCTGGTACAGACCCCTCTATCCAACCCAGCTGGTACAGACCCCTCCATCCACCCCACCTGGTACAGACCCCTCCTCCTGGTACAGACCCCTCTATCCACCCCAGCTGGTACAGACCCCTCTATCCACCCCACCTGGTACAGACCCCTCTATCCACCCCACCTGGTACAGACCCCTCTATCCACCCCAGCTGGTACAGACCCCTCCATCCACCCCACCTGGTACAGACCCCTCCTCCTGGTACAGACCCCTCTATCCACCCCAGCTGGTACAGACCCCTCTATCCACCCCACCTGGTACAGACCCCTCTATCCACCCCACCTGGTACAGACCCCTCTATCCACCCCAGCTGGTACAGACCCCTCCATCCACCCCACCTGGTACAGACCCCTCCTCCTGGTACAGACCCCTCTATCCACCCAGCTGGTACAGACCCCTCTATCCACCCCAGCTTGTACAGACCCCTCTATCCACCCCACCTGGTACAGACCCCTCTATCCACCCCACCTGGTACAGACCCCTCTATCCACCCCAGCTGGTACAGACCCCTCCACCTGGTACAGACCCCTCTATTCACCCCACCTGGTACAGACCCCTCCATCAACCCAGCTGGTACAGACCCCTCTATCCAACCCAGCTGGTACAGACCCCTCCATCCACCCCACCTGGTACAGACCCCTCCTCCTGGTACAGACCCCTCTATCCACCCCAGCTGGTACAGACCCCTCTATCCACCCCACCTGGTACAGACCCCTCTATCCACCCCACCTGGTACAGACCCCTCTATCCACCCCAGCTGGTACAGACCCCTCCACCTGGTACAGACCCCTCTATCCACCCCACCTGGTACAGACCCCTCCATCCACCCCACCTTGTACAGACCCCTCCTCCTGGTACAGACCCCTCCATCTACCCCACCTGGTACAGACCCCTCTATCCACCCCACCTGGTACAGACCCTCCACCTGGTACAGACCCCTCCATCTACCCCACCTGGTACAGACCCCTCTATCCACCCCACCTGGTACAGACCCCTCCATCCACCCCACCTGGTACAGACCCCTCTATCCACCCCACCTGGTACAGACCCCTCCATCCACCCCAGCTGGTACATACCCCTCCATCCACCCCACCTGGTACAGACCCCTCCATCCACCCCACCTGGTACAGACCCCTCCATCCACCCCAGCTGGTACATACCCCTCCATCCACCCCACATGGTACAGACCCCTCCACCTGGTACAGACCCCTCTATCCACCCCACCTGGTACAGACCCCTCCATCCACCCCACCTGGTACAGACCCCTCCTCCTGGTACAGACCCCTCTATCCACCCCAGCTGGTACAGACCCCTCTATCCACCCCACCTGGTACAGACCCCTCCACCTGGTACAGACCCCTCCACCTGGTACAGACCCCTCTATCCACCCCAGCTGGTACAGACCCCTCTATCCACCCAGCTGGTACAGACCCCTCTATCCACCCCACCTGGTACAGACCCCTCTATCCACCCAGCTGGTACAGACCCCTCTATCCACCCCAGCTTGTACAGACCCCTCTATCCACCCCACCTGGTACAGACCCCTCTATCCACCCCACCTGGTACAGACCCCTCCATCCACCCCACCTGGTACAGACCCCTCCATCCACCCCAGCTGGTACATACCCCTCCATCCACCCCACCTGGTACAGACCCCTCCATCCACCCCACCTGGTTCAGACCCCTCTATCCACCCAGCTGGTACAGACCCCTCTATCCACCCCACCTGGTACAGACCCCTCTATCCACCCAGCTGGTACAGACCCCTCTATCCACCCCAGCTTGTACAGACCCCTCTATCCACCCCACCTGGTACAGACCCCTCTATCCACCCCACCTGGTACAGACCCCTCTATCCACCCCAGCTGGTACAGACCCCTCCACCTGGTACAGACCCCTCTATTCACCCCACCTGGTACAGACCCCTCCATCAACCCAGCTGGTACAGACCCCTCTATCCAACCCAGCTGGTACAGACCCCTCCAAACACCCCACCTGGTACAGACCCCTCCTCCTGGTACAGACCCCTCTATCCACCCCAGCTGGTACAGACCCCTCTATCCACCCCACCTGGTACAGACCCCACTATCCACCCCAGCTGGTACAGACCCCTCCACCTGGTACAGACCCCTCTATTCACCCCACCTGGTACAGACCCCTCCATCAACCCAGCTGGTACAGACCCCTCTATCCAACCCAGCTGGTACAGACCCCTCCATCCACCCCACCTGGTACAGACCCCTCCTCCTGGTACAGACCCCTCTATCCACCCCAGCTGGTACAGACCCCTCTATCCACCCCACCTGGTACAGACCCCTCCACCTGGTACAGACCCCTCCACCTGGTACAGACCCCTCTATCCACCCCACCTGGTACAGACCCCTCTATCCACCCAGCTGGTACAGACCCCTCTATCCACCCCAGTTTGTACAGACCCCTCTATCCACCCCACCTGGTACAGACCCCTCTATCCACCCCACCTGGTACAGACCCCTCTATCCACCCCAGCTGGTACAGACCCCTCCACCTGGTACAGACCCCTCTATTCACCCCACCTGGTACAGACCCCTCCATCAACCCAGCTGGTACAGACCCCTCTATCCAACCCAGCTGGTACAGACCCCTCCATCCACCCCACCTGGTACAGACCCCTCCTCCTGGTACAGACCCCTCTATCCACCCCAGCTGGTACAGACCCCTCCATCCACCCCACCTGGTACAGACCCCTCCTCCTGGTACAGACCCCTCTATCCACCCCAGCTGGTACAGACCCCTCTATCCACCCCACCTGGTACAGACCCCTCTATCCACCCCACCTGGTACAGACCCCTCTATCCACCCCAGCTGGTACAGACCCCTCCACCTGGTACAGACCCCTCTATCCACCCCACCTGGTACAGACCCCTCCATCCACCCCACCTGGTACAGACCCCTCCTCCTGGTACAGACCCCTCTATCCACCCCAGCTGGTACAGACCCCTCTATCCACCCCACCTGGTACAGACCCCTCCACCTGGTACAGACCCCTCCACCTGGTACAGACCCCTCTATCCACCCCAGCTGGTACAGACCCCTCTATCCACCCCACCTGGTACAGACCCCTCTATCCACCCCACCTGGTACAGACCCTTCTATCCACCCAGCTGGTACAGACCCCTCTATCCACCCCACCTGGTACAGACCCCTCTATCCACCCAGCTGGTACAGACCCCTCTATCCACCCCAGCTTGTACAGACCCCTCTATCCACCCCACCTGGTACAGACCCCTCTATCCACCCCACCTGGTACAGACCCCTCTATCCACCCCACCTGGTACAGACCCCTCCATCCACCCCAGCTGGTACATACCCCTCCATTCACCCCACCTGGTACAGACCCCTCCATCCACCCCACCTGGTTCAGACCCCTCTATCCACCCAGCTGGTACAGACCCCTCTATCCACCCCACCTGGTACAGACCCCTCTATCCACCCAGCTGATACAGACCCCTCTATCCACCCCAGCTTGTACAGACCCCTCTATCCACCCCACCTGGTACAGACCCCTCTATCCACCCCACCTGGTACAGACCCCTCTATCCACCCCAGCTGGTACAGACCCCTCCACCTGGTACAGACCCCTCTATTCACCCCACCTGGTACAGACCCCTCCATCAACCCAGCTGGTACAGACCCCTCTATCCAACCCAGCTGGTACAGACCCCTCCATCCACCCCACCTGGTACAGACCCCTCCTCCTGGTACAGACCCCTCTATCCACCCCAGCTGGTACAGACCCCTCTATCCACCCCACCTGGTACAGACCCCTCTATCCACCCCACCTGGTACAGACCCCTCTATCCACCCCAGCTGGTACAGACCCCTCCATCCACCCCACCTGGTACAGACCCCTCCTCCTGGTACAGACCCCTCTATCCACCCAGCTGGTACAGACCCCTCTATCCACCCCAGCTTGTACAGACCCCTCTATCCACCCCACCTGGTACAGACCCCTCTATCCACCCCACCTGGTACAGACCCCTCTATCCACCCCAGCTGGTACAGACCCCTCCACCTGGTACAGACCCCTCTATTCACCCCACCTGGTACAGACCCCTCCATCAACCCAGCTGGTACAGACCCCTCTATCCAACCCAGCTGGTACAGACCCCTCCATCCACCCCACCTGGTACAGACCCCTCCTCCTGGTACAGACCCCTCTATCCACCCCAGCTGGTACAGACCCCTCTATCCACCCCACCTGGTACAGACCCCTCTATCCACCCCACCTGGTACAGACCCCTCTATCCACCCCAGCTGGTACAGACCCCTCCACCTGGTACAGACCCCTCTATCCACCCCACCTGGTACAGACCCCTCCATCCACCCCACCTTGTACAGACCCCTCCTCCTGGTACAGACCCCTCCATCTACCCCACCTGGTACAGACCCCTCTATCCACCCAGCTGGTACAGACCCCTCTATCCACCCCAGCTTGTACAGACCCCTCTATCCACCCCACCTGGTACAGACCCCTCTATCCACCCCACCTGGTACAGACCCCTCTATCCACCCAGCTGGTACAGACCCCTCTATCCACCCCACCTGGTACAGACCCCTCTATCCACCCAGCTGGTACAGACCCCTCTATCCACCCCAGCTTGTACAGACCCCTCTATCCACCCCACCTGGTACAGACCCCTCTATCCACCCCACCTGGTACAGACCCCTCTATCCACCCCAGCTGGTACAGACCCCTCCACCTGGTACAGACCCCTCTATTCACCCCACCTGGTACAGACCCCTCCATCAACCCAGCTGGTACAGACCCCTCTATCCAACCCAGCTGGTACAGACCCCTCCATCCACCCCACCTGGTACAGACCCCTCCTCCTGGTACAGACCCCTCTATCCACCCCAGCTGGTACAGACCCCTCTATCCACCCCACCTGGTACAGACCCCTCTATCCACCCCACCTGGTACAGACCCCTCTATCCACCCCAGCTGGTACAGACCCCTCCATCCACCCCACCTGGTACAGACCCCTCCTCCTGGTACAGACCCCTCTATCCACCCAGCTGGTACAGACCCCTCCTCCTGGTACAGACCCCTCTATCCACCCCAGCTGGTACAGACCCCTCTATCCACCCCACCTGGTACAGACCCCTCTATCCACCCCACCTGGTACAGACCCCTCTATCCACCCCAGCTGGTACAGACCCCTCCACCTGGTACAGACCCCTCTATCCACCCCACCTGGTACAGACCCCTCCATCCACCCCACCTTGTACAGACCCCTCCTCCTGGTACAGACCCCTCCATCTACCCCACCTGGTACAGACCCCTCTATCCACCCCACCTGGTACAGACCCTCCACCTGGTACAGACCCCTCCATCTACCCCACCTGGTACAGACCCCTCTATCCACCCCACCTGGTACAGACCCCTCCATCCACCCCACCTGGTACAGACCCCTCTATCCACCCCACCTGGTACAGACCCCTCCATCCACCCCAGCTGGTACATACCCCTCCATCCACCCCACCTGGTACAGACCCCTCCATCCACCCCACCTGGTACAGACCCCTCCATCCACCCCAGCTGGTACATACCCCTCCATCCACCCCACCTGGTACAGACCCCTCCATCCACCCCACCTGGTTCAGACCCCTCTATCCACCCCAGCTGGTACAGACCCCTCCACCTGGTACAGACCCCTCTATTCACCCCACCTGGTACAGACCCCTCCATCAACCCAGCTGGTACAGACCCCTCTATCCAACCCAGCTGGTACAGACCCCTCCATCCACCCCACCTGGTACAGACCCCTCCTCCTGGTACAGACCCCTCTATCCACCCCAGCTGGTACAGACCCCTCTATCCACCCCACCTGGTACAGACCCCTCTATCCACCCCACCTGGTACAGACCCCTCTATCCACCCCAGCTGGTACAGACCCCTCCACCTGGTACAGACCCCTCTATCCACCCCACCTGGTACAGACCCCTCCATCCACCCCACCTGGTACAGACCCCTCCTCCTGGTACAGACCCCTCCATCTACCCCACCTGGTACAGACCCCTCTATCCACCCCACCTGGTACAGACCCTCCACCTGGTACAGACCCCTCCATCTACCCCACCTGGTACAGACCCCTCTATCCACCCCACCTGGTACAGACCCCTCCATCCACCCCACCTGGTACAGACCCCTCTATCCACCCCACCTGGTACAGACCCTCCACCTGGTACAGACCCCTCCATCTACCCCACCTGGTACAGACCCCTCTATCCACCCCACCTGGTACAGACCCCTCCATCCACCCCACCTGGTACAGACCCCTCTATCCACCCCACCTGGTACAGACCCCTCCATCCACCCCAGCTGGTACATACCCCTCCATCCACCCCACCTGGTACAG
Organism: Salmo salar; assembly: GCF_965601325.2. Taxonomy (NCBI): domain Eukaryota; kingdom Metazoa; phylum Chordata; class Actinopteri; order Salmoniformes; family Salmonidae; genus Salmo; species Salmo salar. Next base: position 46,980,359 of record NC_138308.1, read on the forward strand.
ACCCCTCCATCCACCCCACCTGGTTCAGACCCCTCTATCCACCCAGCTGGTACAGACCCCTCTATCCACCCCACCTGGTACAGACCCCTCTATCCACCCAGCTGGTACAGACCCCTCTATCCACCCCAGCTTGTACAGACCCCTCCATCCACCCCACCTGGTACAGACCCCTCCTCCTGGTACAGACCCCTCTATCCACCCCAGCTGGTACAGACCCCTCTATCCACCCCACCTGGTACAGACCCCTCTATCCACCCCACCTGGTACAGACCCCTCTATCCACCCCAGCTGGTACAGACCCCTCCAACTGGTACAGACCCCTCTATCCACCCCACCTGGTACAGACCCCTCCATCCACCCCACCTGGTACAGACCCCTCCTCCTGGTACAGACCCCTCCATCTACCCCACCTGGTACAGACCCCTCTATCCACCCCACCTTGTACAGACCCTCCACCTGGTACAGACCCCTCCATCTACCCCACCTGGTACAGACCCCTCTATCCACCCCACCTGGTACAGACCCCTCCATCTACCCCACCTGGTACAGACCCCTCCATCCACCCCACCTGGTACAGACCCCTCTATCCACCCCACCTGGTACAGACCCCTCCATCCACCCCAGCTGGTACATACCCCTCCATCCACCCCACCTGGTACAGACCCCTCCATCCACCCCACCTGGTTCAGACCCCTCTATCCACCCAGCTGGTACAGACCCCTCTATCCACCCCACCTGGTACAGACCCCTCTATCCACCCAGCTGGTACAGACCCCTCTATCCACCCCAGCTGGTACAGACCCCTCTATCCACCCCACCTGGTACAGACCCCTCTATCCACCCCACCTGGTACAGACCCCTCTATCCACCCCAGCTGGTACAGACCCCTCCATCCACCCCACCTGGTACAGACCCCTCCTCCTGGTACAGACCCCTCTATCCACCCAGCTGGTACAGACCCCTCTATCCACCCCAGCTTGTACAGACCCCTCTATCCACCCCACCTGGTACAGACCCCTCTATCCACCCCACCTGGTACAGACCCCTCTATCCACCCCAGCTGGTACAGACCCCTCCACCTGGTACAGACCCCTCTATTCACCCCACCTGGTACAGACCCCTCCATCAACCCAGCTGGTACAGACCCTTCTATCCAACCCAGCTGGTACAGACCCCTCCATCCACCCCACCTGGTACAGACCCCTCCTCCTGGTACAGACCCCTCTATCCACCCCAGCTGGTACAGACCCCTCTATCCACCCCACCTGGTACAGACCCCTCTATCCACCCCACCTGGTACAGACCCCTCTATCCACCCCAGCTGGTACAGACCCCTCCACCTGGTACAGACCCCTCTATCCACCCCACCTGGTACAGACCCCTCCATCCACCCCACCTTGTACAGACCCCTCCTCCTGGTACAGACCCCTCCATCTACCCCACCTGGTACAGACCCCTCTATCCACCCCACCTGGTACAGACCCTCCACCTGGTACAGACCCCTCCATCTACCCCACCTGGTACAGACCCCTCTATCCACCCCACCTGGTACAGACCCCTCCATCCACCCCACCTGGTACAGACCCCTCTATCCACCCCACCTGGTACAGACCCCTCCATCCACCCCAGCTGGTACATACCCCTCCATCCACCCCACCTGGTACAGACCCCTCCATCCACCCCACCTGGTACAGACCCCTCCATCCACCCCAGCTGGTACATACCCCTCCATCCACCCCACCTGGTACAGACCCCTCCATCCACCCCACCTGGTTCAGACCCCTCTATCCACCCCAGCTGGTACAGACCCCTCCACCTGGTACAGACCCCTCTATTCACCCCACCTGGTACAGACCCCTCCATCAACCCAGCTGGTACAGACCCCTCTATCCAACCCAGCTGGTACAGACCCCTCCATCCACCCCACCTGGTACAGACCCCTCCTCCTGGTACAGACCCCTCTATCCACCCCACCTGGTACAGACCCCTCTATCCACCCCACCTGGTACAGACCCCTCTATCCACCCCAGCTGGTACAGACCCCTCCACCTGGTACAGACCCCTCTATCCACCCCACCTGGTACAGACCCCTCCATCCACCCCACCTGGTACAGACCCCTCCTCCTGGTACAGACCCCTCCATCTACCCCACCTGGTACAGACCCCTCTATCCACCCCACCTGGTACAGACCCTCCACCTGGTACAGACCCCTCTATCCACCCCACCTGGTACAGACCCCTCCATCCACCCCACCTGGTACAGACCCCTCTATCCACCCCACCTGGTACAGACCCCTCTATCCACCCCACCTGGTACAGACCCCTCCATCCACCCCAGCTGGTACATACCCCTCCATCCACCCCACCTGGTACAGACCCCTCCATCCACCCCACCTGGTTCAGACCCCTCTATCCACCCAGCTGGTACAGACCCCTCTATCCACCCCACCTGGTACAGACCCCTCTATCCACCCAGCTGGTACAGACCCCTCTATCCACCCCAGCTTGTACAGACCCCTCTATCCACCCCACCTGGTACAGACCCCTCTATCCACCCCACCTGGTACAGACCCCTCTATCCACCCCAGCTGGTACAGACCCCTCCACCTGGTACAGACCCCTCTATTCACCCCACCTGGTACAGACCCCTCCATCAACCCAGCTGGTACAGACCCCTCTATCCAACCCAGCTGGTACAGACCCCTCCATCCACCCCACCTGGTACAGACCCCTCCTCCTGGTACAGACCCCTCTATCCACCCCAGCTGGTACAGACCCCTCTATCCACCCCACCTGGTACAGACCCCTCTATCCACCCCACCTGGTACAGACCCCTCTATCCACCCCAGCTGGTACAGACCCCTCCAACTGGTACAGACCCCTCTATCCACCCCACCTGGTACAGACCCCTCCATCCACCCCACCTGGTACAGACCCCTCCTCCTGGTACAGACCCCTCCATCTACCCCACCTGGTACAGACCCCTCTATCCACCCCACCTTGTACAGACCCTCCACCTGGTACAGACCCCTCCATCTACCCCACCTGGTACAGACCCCTCTATCCACCCCACCTGGTACAGACCCCTCCATCTACCCCACCTGGTACAGACCCCTCCATCCACCCCACCTGGTACAGACCCCTCTATCCACCCCACCTGGTACAGACCCCTCCATCCACCCCACCTTGTACAGACCCCTCCTCCTGGTACAGACCCCTCCATCTACCCCACCTGGTACAGACCCCTCTATCCACCCCACCTGGTACAGACCCCTCCATCCACCCCACCTGGTACAGACCCCTCTATCCACCCCACCTGGTACAGACCCCTCCATCCACCCCAGCTGGTACATACCCCTCCATCCACCCCACCTGGTACAGACCCCTCCATCCACCCCACCTGGTACAGACCCCTCCATCCACCCCAGCTGGTACATACCCCTCCATCCACCCCACCTGGTACAGACCCCTCCATCCACCCCACCTGGTTCAGACCCCTCTATCCACCCCAGCTGGTACAGACCCCTCCACCTGGTACAGACCCCTCTATTCACCCCACCTGGTACAGACCCCTCCATCAACCCAGCTGGTACAGACCCCTCTATCCAACCCAGCTGGTACAGACCCCTCCATCCACCCCACCTGGTACAGACCCCTCCTCCTGGTACAGACCCCTCTATCCACCCCACCTGGTACAGACCCCTCTATCCACCCCACCTGGTACAGACCCCTCTATCCACCCCAGCTGGTACAGACCCCTCCACCTGGTACAGACCCCTCTATCCACCCCACCTGGTACAGACCCCTCCATCCACCCCACCTGGTACAGACCCCTCCTCCTGGTACAGACCCCTCCATCTACCCCACCTGGTACAGACCCCTCTATCCACCCCACCTGGTACAGACCCTCCACCTGGTACAGACCCCTCTATCCACCCCACCTGGTACAGACCCCTCCATCCACCCCACCTGGTACAGACCCCTCTATCCACCCCACCTGGTACAGACCCCTCTATCCACCCCACCTGGTACAGACCCCTCCATCCACCCCAGCTGGTACATACCCCTCCATCCACCCCACCTGGTACAGACCCCTCCATCCACCCCACCTGGTTCAGACCCCTCTATCCACCCAGCTGGTACAGACCCCTCTATCCACCCCACCTGGTACAGACCCCTCTATCCACCCAGCTGGTACAGACCCCTCTATCCACCCCAGCTTGTACAGACCCCTCTATCCACCCCACCTGGTACAGACCCCTCTATCCACCCCACCTGGTACAGACCCCTCTATCCACCCCAGCTGGTACAGACCCCTCCACCTGGTACAGACCCCTCTATTCACCCCACCTGGTACAGACCCCTCCATCAACCCAGCTGGTACAGACCCCTCTATCCAACCCAGCTGGTACAGACCCCTCCATCCACCCCACCTGGTACAGACCCCTCCTCCTGGTACAGACCCCTCTATCCACCCCAGCTGGTACAGACCCCTCTATCCACCCCACCTGGTACAGACCCCTCTATCCACCCCACCTGGTACAGACCCCTCTATCCACCCCAGCTGGTACAGACCCCTCCAACTGGTACAGACCCCTCTATCCACCCCACCTGGTACAGACCCCTCCATCCACCCCACCTGGTACAGACCCCTCCTCCTGGTACAGACCCCTCCATCTACCCCACCTGGTACAGACCCCTCTATCCACCCCACCTTGTACAGACCCTCCACCTGGTACAGACCCCTCCATCTACCCCACCTGGTACAGACCCCTCTATCCACCCCACCTGGTACAGACCCCTCCATCTACCCCACCTGGTACAGACCCCTCCATCCACCCCACCTGGTACAGACCCCTCTATCCACCCCACCTGGTACAGACCCCTCCATCCACCCCAGCTGGTACATACCCCTCCATCCACCCCACCTGGTACAGACCCCTCCATCCACCCCACCTGGTTCAGACCCCTCTATCCACCCAGCTGGTACAGACCCCTCTATCCACCCCACCTGGTACAGACCCCTCTATCCACCCAGCTGGTACAGACCCCTCTATCCACCCCAGCTTGTACAGACCCCTCTATCCACCCCACCTGGTACAGACCCCTCTATCCACCCCACCTGGTACAGACCCCTCTATCCACCCAGCTGGTACAGACCCCTCTATCCACCCCACCTGGTACAGACCCCTCTATCCACCCAGCTGGTACAGACCCCTCTATCCACCCCAGCTTGTACAGACCCCTCTATCCACCCCACCTGGTACAGACCCCTCTATCCACCCCACCTGGTACAGACCCCTCTATCCACCCAGCTGGTACAGACCCCTCTATCCACCCCACCTGGTACAGACCCCTCTATCCACCCAGCTGGTACAGACCCCTCTATCCACCCCAGCTTGTACAGACCCCTCTATCCACCCCACCTGGTACAGACCCCTCTATCCACCCCACCTGGTACAGACCCCTCTATCCACCCCAGCTGGTACAGACCCCTCCACCTGGTACAGACCCCTCTATTCACCCCACCTGGTACAGACCCCTCCATCAACCCAGCTGGTACAGACCCCTCTATCCAACCCAGCTGGTACAGACCCCTCCATCCACCCCACCTGGTACAGACCCCTCCTCCTGGTACAGACCCCTCTATCCACCCCAGCTGGTACAGACCCCTCTATCCACCCCACCTGGTACAGACCCCTCTATCCACCCCACCTGGTACAGACCCCTCTATCCACCCCAGCTGGTACAGACCCCTCCACCTGGTACAGACCCCTCTATCCACCCCACCTGGTACAGACCCCTCCATCCACCCCACCTTGTACAGACCCCTCCTCCTGGTACAGACCCCTCCATCTACCCCACCTGGTACAGACCCCTCTATCCACCCAGCTGGTACAGACCCCTCTATCCACCCCAGCTTGTACAGACCCCTCTATCCACCCCACCTGGTACAGACCCCTCTATCCACCCCACCTGGTACAGACCCCTCTATCCACCCAGCTGGTACAGACCCCTCTATCCACCCCACCTGGTACAGACCCCTCTATCCACCCAGCTGGTACAGACCCCTCTATCCACCCCAGCTTGTACAGACCCCTCTATCCACCCCACCTGGTACAAACCCCTCTATCCACCCCACCTGGTACAGACCCCTCTATCCACCCCAGCTGGTACAGACCCCTCCACCTGGTACAGACCCCTCTATTCACCCCACCTGGTACAGACCCCTCCATCAACCCAGCTGGTACAGACCCCTCTATCCAACCCAGCTGGTACAGACCCCTCCATCCACCCCACCTGGTACAGACCCCTCCTCCTGGTACAGACCCCTCTATCCACCCCAGCTGGTACAGACCCTCCACCTGGTACAGACCCCTCCATCTACCCCACCTGGTACAGACCCCTCTATCCACCCCACCTGGTACAGACCCCCTCCATCCACCCCACCTGGTACAGACCCCTCTATCCACCCCACCTGGTACAGACCCCTCCATCCACCCCACTGGTACAGACCCCTCCATCCACCCCAGCTGGTACATACCCCTCCATCCACCCCACCTGGTACAGACCCCTCCATCCACCCCACCTGGTTCAGACCCCTCTATCCACCCCAGCTGGTACAGACCCCTCCACCTGGTACAGACCCCTCTATTCACCCCACCTGGTACAGACCCCTCCATCAACCCAGCTGGTACAGACCCCTCTATCCAACCCAGCTGGTACAGATCCCTCCATCCACCCCACCTGGTACAGACCCCTCCTCCTGGTACAGACCCCTCTATCCACCCCAGCTGGTACAGACCCCTCTATCCACCCCACCTGGTACAGACCCCTCTATCCACCCCACCTGGTACAGACCCCTCTATCCACCCCAGCTGGTACAGACCCCTCCACCTGGTACAGACCCCTCTATCCACCCCACCTGGTACAGACCCCTCCATCCACCCCACCTGGTACAGACCCCTCCTCCTGGTACAGACCCCTCCATCTACCCCACCTGGTACAGACCCCTCTATCCACCCCACCTGGTACAGACCCTCCACCTGGTACAGACCCCTCCATCTACCCCACCTGGTACAGACCCCTCTATCCACCCCACCTGGTACAGACCCCTCTATCCACCCCACCTGGTACAGACCCCTCTATCCACCCCACCTGGTACAGACCCCTATATCCACCCCAGCTGGTACAGACCCCTCTATCCACCCAGCTGGTACAGACCCCTCTATCCACCCAGCTGGTACAGACCCATCTATCCACCCCACCTGGTACAGACCCCTCTATCCACCCAGCTGGTACAGACCCCTCTATCCACCCACCTGGTACAGACCCCTCGATCCACCCCACCTGGTACAGACCCCTCTATCCACCCACCTGGTACAGACCCCTCTATCCACCCAGCTGGTACAGACCCCTCTATCCACCCCACCTGGTACAGACCCCTCCATCCACCCCACCTGGTACAGCCCCTCTATCCACCCACCTGGTACAGACCCCTCTATCCACCCCAGCTGGTACAGACCCTCCACCTGGTACAGACCCCTCTATCCACCCCACCTGGTACAGACCCCTCTATCCACCCCACCTGGTACAGACCCCTCTATCCACCCCACCTGGTACAGACCCCTATATCCACCCCAGCTGGTACAGACCCCTCTATCCACCCAGCTGGTACAGACCCCTCTATCCACCCAGCTGGTACAGACCCCTCTATCCACCCCACCTGGTACAGACCCCTCTATCCACCCAGCTGGTACAGACCCCTCTATCCACCCACCTGGTACAGACCCCTCGATCCACCCCACCTGGTACAGACCCCTCTATCCACCCACCTGGTACAGACCCCTCTATCCACCCAGCTGGTACAGACCCCTCTATCCACCCCACCTGGTACAGACCCCTCCATCCACCCCACCTGGTGCAGACCCCTCTATCCACCCCACCTGGTACAGACCCCTCCATCCACCCAGCTGGTACAGACCCCTCTATCCACCCACCTGCTACAGACCCCTCTATCCACCCACCTGCTACAAACCCCTCCATCCACCCAGCTGGTACAGATCCCTCCATCCACCCAGCTGGTACAGACCCCTCTATCCACCCAGATGGTGCAGACCCCTCTATCCACCCCACCTGGTACAGACCCCTCTATCCACCCCAGCTGGTACAGACCCCTCTATCCACCCCAGCTGGTACAGACACCTCTATCCACCCCACCTGGTACAGACCCCTCTATCCACCCAGCTGGTACAGACGCCTCTATCCACCCCAGCTGACACAGTCCCCTCTATCCACCCCACCTGGTACAGACCCCTCTATCCACCCCAGCTGGTACAGACCCCTCCACCTGGTACAGACCCCTCTATCCACCCCACCTGGTACAGACCCCTCCATCCACCCCACCTGGTACAGACCCCTCTATCCACCCCAGCTGGTACAGACCCCTCCATCCACCCCACCTGGTACAGACCCCTCCTCCTGGTACAGACCCCTCTATCCACCCCAGCTGGTACAGACCCCTCTATCCACCCCACCTGTTTCAGACCCCTCCATCTACCCACCTGGTACAGACTCCTCTATCCACCCCAGCTGGTACAGACCCCTCTATCCACCCCACCTGGTACAGACCCCTCCACCTGGTACAGACACCTCCATCTACCCCAGCTGGTACAGACCCCTCTATCCACCCCACCTGCTACAGACCCCTCCACCTGGTACAGACCCCTTCATCTACCCAGCTGGTACAGACCCCTCTCTCCACCCAGCTGGTACAGACCCCTCTATCCACCCCACCTGGTACAGACCCCTCCACCTGGTACAGACCCCTCCATCTACCCCACCTGGTACAGACCCCTCTATCCACCCCACCTCGTACAGACCCCTCCATCCACCCCACCTGGTACAGACCCCTCTATCCACCCCAGCTGGTACAGACCCCTCTATCCACCCAGCTGGTACAGACCCCTCCACCTGGTACAGACCCCTCTATCCACCCCAGCTGGTACAGACCCCTCTATCCACTCCAGCTGGTACAGACCCCTCTATCCACCCAGCTGGTACAGACCCCTCCACCTGGTACAGACCCCTCTATCCACCCCACCTCGTACAGACCCCTCCATCCACCCCACCTGGTACAGACCCCTCTATCCACCCCAGCTGGTACAGACCCCTCTATCCACCCAGCTGGTACAGACCCCTCCACCTGGTACAGACCCCTCTATCCACCCCAGCTGGTACAGACCCCTCTATCCACTCCAGCTGGTACAGACCCCTCTATCCACTCCAGCTGGTACAGACCCCTCTATCCACCCCACCTGGTACAGACCCCTCTATCCACCCCACCTGGTACAGACCCCTCTATCCACCCAGCTGGTACAGACCCCTCTATCCACCCCACCTGGTACAGACCCCTCCATCCACCCAGCTGGTACAGACCCCTCTATCCACCCCACCTGGTACAGACCCCTCTATCCACCCACCTGGTACAGACCCCTCTATCCACCCCACCTGGTACAGACCCCTCTATCCACCCAGCTGGTACAGACCCCTCTATCCACCCAGCTGGTACAGACCCCTCTATCCACCCCACCTGGTACAGACCCCTCTATCCACCCCACCTGGTACAGACCCCTCTATCCACCCAGCTGGTACAGACCCCTCTATCCACCCAGCTGGTACAGACCCCTCTATCCACCCCACCTGGTACAGACCCCTCTATCCACCCAGCTGGTACAGACCCCTCTATCCACCCAGCTGGTACAGACCCCTCTATCCACCCCACCTGGTACAGACCCCTCCATCCACCCAGCTGGTACAGTCCCCTCTATCTACCCCACCTGGTACAGACCCCTCCATCCACCCCACCTGGTACAGACCCCTCTATCCACCCCACCTGGTACAGACCCCTCTATCCACCCAGCTGGTACAGACCCCTCCATCCACCCAGCTGGTACAGACCCCTCTATCCACCCAGCTGGTACAGACCCCTCTATCCACCCCACCTGGTACAGACCCCTCTATCCACCCCACCTGGTACAGACCCCTATATCCACCCCAGCTGGTACAGACCCCTCTATCCACCCAGCTGGTACAGACCCCTCTATCCACCCCACCTGGTACAGACCCCTCCATCCACCCCACCTGGTACAGACCCCTCTATCCACCCCACCTGGTACAGACCTCTCCATCCACCCAGCTGGTACAGACCCCTCTATCCAGCCCACCTGGTACAGACCCCTATATCCACCCCAGCTGGTACAGACCCCTCTATCCACCCAGCTGGTACAGACCCCTCTATCCACCCAGCTGGTACAGGCTCTCTATCCACCCCACCTGGTACAGACCCCTCTATCCACCCAGCTGGTACAGACCCCTCTATCCACCCAGCTGGTACAGACCCCTCTATCCACCCCACCTGGTACAGACCCCTCGATCCACCCCACCTGGTACAGACCCCTCTATCCACCCAGCTGGTACAGACCCCTCTATCCACCCAGCTGGTACAGACCCCTCTATCCACCCCACCTGGTACAGACCCCTCCATCCACCCCACCTGGTACAGACCCCTCTATCCACCCCACCTGGTACAGACCTCTCCATCCACCCAGCTGGTACAGACCCCTCTATCCACCCCAGCTGGTACAGACACCTCTATCCACCCCACCTGGTACAGACCCCTCTATCCACCCAGCTGGTACAGACGCCTCTATCCACCCCAGCTGACACAGTCCCCTCTATCCACCCCACCTGGTACAGACCCCTCTATCCACCCCAGCTGGTACAGACCCCTCCACCTGGTACAGACCCCTCTATCCACCCCACCTGGTACAGACCCCTCTATCCACCCCACCTGGTACAGACCCCTCTATCCACCCCAGCTGGTAGAGACCCTCCACCTGGTACAGACCCCTCTATCCACCCCACCTGGTACAGACCCCTCTATCCACCCCACCTGGTACAGACCCCTCTATCCACCCCACCTGGTACAGACCCCTCTATCCACCCCAGCTGGTACAGACCCCTCCACCTGGTACAGACCCCTCTATTCACCCCACTTGGTACAGACCCCTCCATCAACCCAGCTGGTACAGACCCCTCTATCCACCCCAGCTGGTACAGACCCCTCCATCCACCCCACCTGGTACAGACCCCTCCTCCTGGTACAGACCCCTCTATCCACCCCAGCTGGTACAGACCCCTCTATCCACCCCACCTGGTTCAGACCCCTCCATCTACCCACCTGGTACAGACTCCTCTATCCACCCCAGCTGGTACAGACCCCTCTATCCACCCCACCTGGTACAGACCCCTCCACCTGGTACAGACCCCTCCATCTACCCCAGCTGGTACAGACCCCTCTATCCACCCCACCTGCTACAGACCCCTCCACCTGGTACAGACCCCTTCATCTACCCAGCTGGTACAGACCCCTCTATCCACCCCACCTGGTACAGACCCCTCCACCTGGTACAGACCCCTCCATCTACCCCACCTGGTACAGACCCCTCTATCCACCCCACCTGGTACAGACCCCTCCATCCACCCCACCTGGTACAGACCCCTCTATCCACCCCAGCTGGTACAGACCCCTCTATCCACCCAGCTGGTACAGACCCCTCCACCTGGTACAGACCCCTCTTTCCACCCCAGCTGGTACAGACCCCTCTATCCACTCCAGCTGGTACAGAGCCCTCCACCCACCCCAGCTGGTAAAGACCCGTCTATCCACCCCACCTGGTACAGACCCCTCTATCCACCCCAGCTGGTACAGACACCTCTATCCACCCAGCTGGTACAGACCCCTCTATCCACCCCAGCTGGTACAGACCCCTCTATCCACCCACCTGGTACAGACCCCTCCACCTGGTACAGACCCTTCTATCCACCCCACCTGGTACAGACCCCTCTATCCACCCAGCTGGTACAGACCCCTCTATCCACCCCACCTGGTACAGACCCCTCTATCCACCCCACCTGGTACAGACCCCTCTATCCACCCAGCTTGTACAGACCCCTCTATCCACCCAGCTGGTACAGACCCCTCTATCCACCCCACCTGGTACAGACCCCTCCATCCACCCAGCTGGTACAGACCCCTCTATCCACCCCACCTGGTACAGACCCCTCCATCCACCCCACCTGGTACAGACCCCTCTATCCACCCCACCTGGTACAGACCCCTCCATCCACCCAGCTGGTACAGACCCCTCTATCCACCCACCTGCTACAGACCCCTCCATCCACCCAGCTGGTACAGACCCCTCCATCCACCCAGCTGGTACAGACCCCTCTATCCACCCAGCTGGTACAGACCCCTCTATCCACCCAGCTGGTACAGACCCCTCTATCCACCCAGCTGCTACAGACCCCTCTATCCACCCACCTGGTACAGACCCCTCTATCCACCCCACCTGGTACAGACCCCTCTATCCACCCACCTGGTACAGACCCCTCTATCCACCCCACCTGGTACAGACCCCTCTATCCACCCAGCTGGTACAGACCCCTCTATCCACCCCACCTGGTACAGACCCCTCTATCCACCCCACCTGGTACAGACCCCTCCATCCACCCCACCTGGTACAGACCCCTCCATCCACCCCACCTGGTACAGACCCCTCTATCCACCCCACCTGGTACAGACCCATCCACCCACCTGCTACAGACCCCTCCATCCACCCAGCTGGTACAGACCCCTCCATCCACCCAGCTGTTACAGACCCCTCTATCCACCCAGCTGGTACAGACCCTTCTATCCACCCAGCTGGTACAGACCCCTCTATCCACCCAGCTGGTACAGACTCCTCTATCCACCCCACCTGGTACAGACCCCTCTATCCACCCCACCTGGTACAGACCCCTCCATCCATCCCAGCTGGTACAGACCCCTCTATCCACCCAGCTGGTACAGACCCCTCTATCCACCCAGCTCGTACAGACCCCTCTATCCACCCAGCTGGTACAGACCCCTCTATCCACCCCACCTGGTACAGACCCCTCTATCCACCCCAGCTGGTACAGACCCCTCTATCCACCCCACCTGGTACAGACCCCTCTATCCACCCCACCTGGTACAGACCCCTCCATCGACCCCAGCTGGTACAGACCCCTCGCTCCACCCAGCTGGTACAGACCCCTCTATCCACCACACCTGGTACAGACCCCTCCACCTGGTACAGACCCCTCCATCTACCCCACCTGGTACAGACCCCTCTATCCACCCCACCTGGTACAGACCCCTCTATCCACCCCAGCTTGTACAGACCCCTCTATCCACCCAGCTGGTACAGACCCTCCACCTGGTACAGACCCCTCCATCCACCCAGCTGGTACAGACCCCTCTATCCACCCACCTGCTACAGACCCCTCCATCCACCCAGCTGGTACAGACCCCTCCATCCACCCAGCTGTTACAGACCCCTCTATCCACCCAGCTGGTACAGACCCCTCTATCCACCCAGCTGGTACAGACCCCTCTATCCACCCAGCTGGTACAGACTCCTCTATCCACCCCACCTGGTACAGACCCCTCTATCCACCCCACCTGGTACAGACCCCTCCATCCATCCCAGCTGGTACAGACCCCTCTATCCACCCAGCTGGTACAGACCCCTCTATCCACCCAGCTCGTACAGACCCCTCTATCCACCCAGCTGGTACAGACCCCTCTATCCACCCCACCTGGTACAGACCCCTCTATCCACCCCAGCTGGTACAGACCCCTCTATCCACCCCACCTGGTACAGACCCCTCTATCCACCCCACCTGGTACAGACCCCTCTATCCACCCCACCTGGTACAGACCCCTCTATCCACCCAGCTGGTACAGACCCCTCTATCCACCCAGCTGGTACAGACCCCTCTATCCACCCCACCTGGTACAGACCCCTCTATCCACCCAGCTGGTACAGACCCCTCTATCCACCCAGCTGGTACAGACCCCTCTATCCACCCCACCTGGTACAGACCCCTCTATCCACCCAGCTGGTACAGACCCCTCTATCCACCCAGCTGGTACAGACCCCTCTATCCACCCCACCTGGTACAGACCCCTCCATCCACCCAGCTGGTACAGTCCCCTCTATCTACCCCACCTGGTACAGACCCCTCCATCCACCCCACCTGGTACAGACCCCTCTATCCACCCCACCTGGTACAGACCCCTCTATCCACCCAGCTGGTACAGACCCCTCCATCCACCCAGCTGGTACAGACCCCTCTATCCACCCAGCTGGTACAGACCCCTCTATCCACCCCACCTGGTACAGACCCCTCTATCCACCAGACCTGGTACAGACCCCTATATCCACCCCAGCTGGTACAGACCCCTCTATCCACCCAGCTGGTACAGACCCCTCTATCCACCCCACCTGGTACAGACCCCTCCATCCACCCCACCTGGTACAGACCCCTCTATCCACCCCACCTGGTACAGACCTCTCCATCCACCCAGCTGGTACAGACCCCTCTATCCAGCCCACCTGGTACAGACCCCTATATCCACCCCAGCTGGTACAGACCCCTCTATCCACCCAGCTGGTACAGACCCCTCTATCCACCCAGCTGGTACAGGCTCTCTATCCACCCCACCTGGTACAGACCCCTCTATCCACCCAGCTGGTACAGACCCCTCTATCCACCCAGCTGGTACAGACCCCTCTATCCACCCCACCTGGTACAGACCCCTCGATCCACCCCACCTGGTACAGACCCCTCTATCCACCCACCTGGTACAGACCCCTCTATCCACCCAGCTGGTACAGACCCCTCTATCCACCCCACCTGGTACAGACCCCTCCATCCACCCCACCTGGTACAGACCCCTCTATCCACCCCACCTGGTACAGACCTCTCCATCCACCCAGCTGGTACAGACCCCTCTATCCACCCCAGCTGGTACAGACACCTCTATCCACCCCACCTGGTACAGACCCCTCTATCCACCCAGCTGGTACAGACGCCTCTATCCACCCCAGCTGACACAGTCCCCTCTATCCACCCCACCTGGTACAGACCCCTCTATCCACCCCAGCTGGTACAGACCCCTCCACCTGGTACAGACCCCTCTATCCACCCCACCTGGTACAGACCCCTCCATCCACCCCACCTGGTACAGACCCCTCTATCCACCCCAGCTGGTAGAGACCCTCCACCTGGTACAGACCCCTCTATCCACCCCACCTGGTACAGACCCCTCTATCCACCCCACCTGGTACAGACCCCTCTATCCACCCCACCTGGTACAGACCCCTCTATCCACCCCAGCTGGTACAGACCCCTCCACCTGGTACAGACCCCTCTATTCACCCCACTTGGTACAGACCCCTCCATCAACCCAGCTGGTACAGACCCCTCTATCCACCCCAGCTGGTACAGACCCCTCCATCCACCCCACCTGGTACAGACCCCTCCTCCTGGTACAGACCCCTCTATCCACCCCAGCTGGTACAGACCCCTCTATCCACCCCACCTGGTTCAGACCCCTCCATCTACCCACCTGGTACAGACTCCTCTATCCACCCCAGCTGGTACAGACCCCTCTATCCACCCCACCTGGTACAGACCCCTCCACCTGGTACAGACCCCTCCATCTACCCCAGCTAGTACAGACCCCTCTATCCACCCCACCTGCTACAGACCCCTCCACCTGGTACAGACCCCTTCATCTACCCAGCTGGTACAGACCCCTCTATCCACCCCACCTGGTACAGACCCCTCCACCTGGTACAGACCCCTCCATCTACCCCACCTGGTACAGACCCCTCTATCCACCCCACCTGGTACAGACCCCTCCATCCACCCCACCTGGTACAGACCCCTCTATCCACCCCAGCTGGTACAGACCCCTCTATCCACCCAGCTGGTACAGACCCCTCCACCTGGTACAGACCCCTCTTTCCACCCCAGCTGGTACAGACCCCTCTATCCACTCCAGCTGGTACAGAGCCCTCCACCCACCCCAGCTGGTAAAGACCCGTCTATCCACCCCACCTGGTACAGACCCCCTCTATCCACCCCAGCTGGTACAGACACCTCTATCCACCCAGCTGGTACAGACCCCTCTATCCACCCCAGCTGGTACAGACCCCTCTATCCACCCACCTGGTACAGACCCCTCCACCTGGTACAGACCCTTCTATCCACCCCACCTGGTACAGACCCCTCTATCCACCCAGCTGGTACAGACCCCTCTATCCACCCCACCTGGTACAGACCCCTCTATCCACCCCACCTGGTACAGACCCCTCTATCCACCCAGCTTGTACAGACCCCTCTATCCACCCAGCTGGTACAGACCCCTCTATCCACCCCACCTGGTACAGACCCCTCCATCCACCCAGCTGGTACAGACCCCTCTATCCACCCCACCTGGTACAGACCCCTCCATCCACCCCACCTGGTACAGACCCCTCTATCCACCCCACCTGGTACAGACCCCTCCATCCACCCAGCTGGTACAGACCCCTCTATCCACCCACCTGCTACAGACCCCTCCATCCACCCAGCTGGTACAGACCCCTCCATCCACCCAGCTGGTACAGACCCCTCTATCCACCCAGCTGGTACAGACCCCTCTATCCACCCAGCTGGTACAGACCCCTCTATCCACCCAGCTGCTACAGACCCCTCTATCCACCCACCTGGTACAGACCCCTCTATCCACCCCACCTGGTACAGACCCCTCTATCCACCCCACCTGGTACAGACCCCTCTATCCACCCAGCTGGTACAGACCCCTCCATCCACCCAGCTGGTACAGACCCCTCTATCCACCCAGCTGGTACAGACCCCTCTATCCACCCCACCTGGTACAGACCCCTCTATCCACCAGACCTGGTACAGACCCCTATATCCACCCCAGCTGGTACAGACCCCTCTATCCACCCAGCTGGTACAGACCCCTCTATCCACCCCACCTGGTACAGACCCCTCCATCCACCCCACCTGGTACAGACCCCTCTATCCACCCCACCTGGTACAGACCTCTCCATCCACCCAGCTGGTACAGACCCCTCTATCCAGCCCACCTGGTACAGACCCCTATATCCACCCCAGCTGGTACAGACCCCTCTATCCACCCAGCTGGTACAGACCCCTCTATCCACCCAGCTGGTACAGGCTCTCTATCCACCCCACCTGGTACAGACCCCTCTATCCACCCAGCTGGTACAGACCCCTCTATCCACCCAGCTGGTACAGACCCCTCTATCCACCCCACCTGGTACAGACCCCTCGATCCACCCCACCTGGTACAGACCCCTCTATCCACCCACCTGGTACAGACCCCTCTATCCACCCAGCTGGTACAGACCCCTCTATCCACCCCACCTGGTACAGACCCCTCCATCCACCCCACCTGGTACAGACCCCTCTATCCACCCCACCTGGTACAGACCTCTCCATCCACCCAGCTGGTACAGACCCCTCTATCCACCCCAGCTGGTACAGACACCTCTATCCACCCCACCTGGTACAGACCCCTCTATCCACCCAGCTGGTACAGACGCCTCTATCCACCCCAGCTGACACAGTCCCCTCTATCCACCCCACCTGGTACAGACCCCTCTATCCACCCCAGCTGGTACAGACCCCTCCACCTGGTACAGACCCCTCTATCCACCCCACCTGGTACAGACCCCTCCATCCACCCCACCTGGTACAGACCCCTCTATCCACCCCAGCTGGTAGAGACCCTCCACCTGGTACAGACCCCTCTATCCACCCCACCTGGTACAGACCCCTCTATCCACCCCACCTGGTACAGACCCCTCTATCCACCCCACCTGGTACAGACCCCTCTATCCACCCCAGCTGGTACAGACCCCTCCACCTGGTACAGACCCCTCTATTCACCCCACTTGGTACAGACCCCTCCATCAACCCAGCTGGTACAGACCCCTCTATCCACCCCAGCTGGTACAGACCCCTCCATCCACCCCACCTGGTACAGACCCCTCCTCCTGGTACAGACCCCTCTATCCACCCCAGCTGGTACAGACCCCTCTATCCACCCCACCTGGTTCAGACCCCTCCATCTACCCACCTGGTACAGACTCCTCTATCCACCCCAGCTGGTACAGACCCCTCTATCCACCCCACCTGGTACAGACCCCTCCACCTGGTACAGACCCCTCCATCTACCCCAGCTAGTACAGACCCCTCTATCCACCCCACCTGCTACAGACCCCTCCACCTGGTACAGACCCCTTCATCTACCCAGCTGGTACAGACCCCTCTATCCACCCCACCTGGTACAGACCCCTCCACCTGGTACAGACCCCTCCATCTACCCCACCTGGTACAGACCCCTCTATCCACCCCACCTGGTACAGACCCCTCCATCCACCCCACCTGGTACAGACCCCTCTATCCACCCCAGCTGGTACAGACCCCTCTATCCACCCAGCTGGTACAGACCCCTCCACCTGGTACAGACCCCTCTTTCCACCCCAGCTGGTACAGACCCCTCTATCCACTCCAGCTGGTACAGAGCCCTCCACCCACCCCAGCTGGTAAAGACCCGTCTATCCACCCCACCTGGTACAGACCCCCTCTATCCACCCCAGCTGGTACAGACACCTCTATCCACCCAGCTGGTACAGACCCCTCTATCCACCCCAGCTGGTACAGACCCCTCTATCCACCCACCTGGTACAGACCCCTCCACCTGGTACAGACCCTTCTATCCACCCCACCTGGTACAGACCCCTCTATCCACCCAGCTGGTACAGACCCCTCTATCCACCCCACCTGGTACAGACCCCTCGATCCACCCCACCTGGTACAGACCCCTCTATCCACCCAGCTGGTACAGACCCCTCTATCCACCCCACCTGGTACAGACCCCTCGATCCACCCCACCTGGTACAGACCCCTCTATCCACCCACCTGGTACAGACCCCTCTATCCACCCAGCTGGTACAGACCCCTCTATCCACCCCACCTGGTACAGACCCCTCCATCCACCCCACCTGGTACAGACCCCTCTATCCACCCCACCTGGTACAGACCTCTCCATCCACCCAGCTGGTACAGACCCCTCTATCCACCCCAGCTGGTACAGACACCTCTATCCACCCCACCTGGTACAGACCCCTCTATCCACCCAGCTGGTACAGACGCCTCTATCCACCCCAGCTGACACAGTCCCCTCTATCCACCCCACCTGGTACAGACCCCTCTATCCACCCCAGCTGGTACAGACCCCTCCACCTGGTACAGACCCCTCTATCCACCCCACCTGGTACAGACCCCTCCATCCACCCCACCTGGTACAGACCCCTCTATCCACCCCAGCTGGTAGAGACCCTCCACCTGGTACAGACCCCTCTATCCACCCCACCTGGTACAGACCCCTCTATCCACCCCACCTGGTACAGACCCCTCTATCCACCCCACCTGGTACAGACCCCTCTATCCACCCCAGCTGGTACAGACCCCTCCACCTGGTACAGACCCCTCTATTCACCCCACTTGGTACAGACCCCTCCATCAACCCAGCTGGTACAGACCCCTCTATCCACCCCAGCTGGTACAGACCCCTCCATCCACCCCACCTGGTACAGACCCCTCCTCCTGGTACAGACCCCTCTATCCACCCCAGCTGGTACAGACCCCTCTATCCACCCCACCTGGTTCAGACCCCTCCATCTACCCACCTGGTACAGACTCCTCTATCCACCCCAGCTGGTACAGACCCCTCTATCCACCCCACCTGGTACAGACCCCTCCACCTGGTACAGACCCCTCCATCTACCCCAGCTAGTACAGACCCCTCTATCCACCCCACCTGCTACAGACCCCTCCACCTGGTACAGACCCCTTCATCTACCCAGCTGGTACAGACCCCTCTATCCACCCCACCTGGTACAGACCCCTCCACCTGGTACAGACCCCTCCATCTACCCCACCTGGTACAGACCCCTCTATCCACCCCACCTGGTACAGACCCCTCCATCCACCCCACCTGGTACAGACCCCTCTATCCACCCCAGCTGGTACAGACCCCTCTATCCACCCAGCTGGTACAGACCCCTCCACCTGGTACAGACCCCTCTTTCCACCCCAGCTGGTACAGACCCCTCTATCCACTCCAGCTGGTACAGAGCCCTCCACCCACCCCAGCTGGTAAAGACCCGTCTATCCAACCCACCTGGTACAGACCCCCTCTATCCACCCCAGCTGGTACAGACACCTCTATCCACCCAGCTGGTACAGACCCCTCTATCCACCCCAGCTGGTACAGACCCCTCTATCCACCCACCTGGTACAGACCCCTCCACCTGGTACAGACCCTTCTATCCACCCCACCTGGTACAGACCCCTCTATCCACCCAGCTGGTACAGACCCCTCTATCCACCCCACCTGGTACAGACCCCTCTATCCACCCCACCTGGTACAGACCCCTCTATCCACCCAGCTTGTACAGACCCCTCTATCCACCCAGCTGGTACAGACCCCTCTATCCACCCCACCTGGTACAGACCCCTCCATCCACCCAGCTGGTACAGACCCCTCTATCCACCCCACCTGGTACAGACCCCTCCATCCACCCCACCTGGTACAGACCCCTCTATCCACCCCACCTGGTACAGACCCCTCCATCCACCCAGCTGGTACAGACCCCTCTATCCACCCACCTGCTACAGACCCCTCCATCCACCCAGCTGGTACAGACCCCTCCATCCACCCAGCTGGTACAGACCCCTCTATCCACCCAGCTGGTACAGACCCCTCTATCCACCCAGCTGGTACAGACCCCTCTATCCACCCAGCTGCTACAGACCCCTCTATCCACCCACCTGGTACAGACCCCTCTATCCACCCCACCTGGTACAGACCCCTCTATCCACCCACCTGGTACAGACCCCTCTATCCACCCCACCTGGTACAGACCCCTCTATCCACCCAGCTGGTACAGACCCCTCTATCCACCCCACCTGGTACAGACCCCTCTATCCACCCCACCTGGTACAGACCCCTCCATCCACCCCACCTGGTACAGACCCCTCCATCCACCCCACCTGGTACAGACCCCTCTATCCACCCCACCTGGTACAGACCCCTCCATCCACCCAGCTGGTACAGACCCCTCTATCCACCCACCTGCTACAGACCCCTCCATCCACCCAGCTGGTACAGACCCCTCCATCCACCCAGCTGTTACAGACCCCTCTATCCACCCAGCTGGTACAGACCCCTCTATCCACCCAGCTGGTACAGACCCCTCTATCCACCCAGCTGGTACAGACTCCTCTATCCACCCCACCTGGTACAGACCCCTCTATCCACCCCACCTGGTACAGACCCCTCCATCCATCCCAGCTGGTACAGACCCCTCTATCCACCCAGCTGGTACAGACCCCTCTATCCACCCAGCTCGTACAGACCCCTCTATCCACCCAGCTGGTACAGACCCCTCTATCCACCCAGCTCGTACAGACCCCTCTATCCACCCAGCTGGTACAGACCCCTCTATCCACCCCACCTGGTACAGACCCCTCTATCCACCCCAGCTGGTACAGACCCCTCTATCCACCCCACCTGGTACAGACCCCTCTATCCACCCCACCTGGTACAGACCCCTCCATCGACCCCAGCTGGTACAGACCCCTCGCTCCACCCAGCTGGTACAGACCCCTCTATCCACCCCACCTGGTACAGACCCCTCCACCTGGTACAGACCCCTCCATCTACCCCACCTGGTACAGACCCCTCTATCC
Source organism: Salmo salar (assembly GCF_965601325.2). Taxonomy (NCBI): domain Eukaryota; kingdom Metazoa; phylum Chordata; class Actinopteri; order Salmoniformes; family Salmonidae; genus Salmo; species Salmo salar. The sequence continues at coordinate 47,002,085 of NC_138308.1, forward strand.
ACCCCACCTGGTACAGACCCCTCTATCCACCCCAGCTTGTACAGACCCCTCTATCCACCCAGCTGGTACAGACCCTCCACCTGGTACAGACCCCTCTATCCACCCCAGCTGGTACAGACCCCTCTATCCACTCCAGCTGGTACAGAGATCTCTATCCACTCCAGCTGGAACAGACCCCTCTATCCACCTCACCTGGTACAGACCCCTCTATCCACCCCACCTGGTACAGACCCCTCTATCCACCCCACCTGGTACAGACCCCTCTATCCACCCCACCTGGTACAGACCCCTCTATCCACCCCAGTTGGTACAGAGCCCTCCACCCACCCCAGCTTGTAAAGACCCCTCTATCCACCCCACCTGGTACAGACCCCTCTATCCACCCCAGCTGGTACAGACCCCTTTATCCGCCCAGCTGGTACAGACCCCTCTAATCACCCCAGCTGGTACAGACCTCTCCACCTGGTACAGACCCCTCCATCCACCCAGCTGGTACAGACCCCGCTATCCACCCCAGCTGGTACAGACCCCTCCACCTGGTACAGACCCCTCCATCCACCCCACCTGGTACAGACCCCTCTATCCACCACAGCTGGTACAGACACCTCTATCCACCCAGCTGGTACAGACCCCTCTATCCACCCCACCTGGTACAGACCCCTCTATCCACCCACCTGGTACAGACCCCTCTATCCACCCCACCTGGTACAGATCCCTCTATCCACCCAGCTGGTACAGACCCCTCTATCCACCCCACCTGGTACAGACCCCTCTATCCACCCCACCTGGTACAGACCCCTCCATCCATCCCAGCTGGTACAGACCCCTCTATCCACCCAGCTGGTACAGACCCCTCTATCCACCCAGCTGGTACAGACCCCTCTATCCACCCCACCTGGTCCAGATCCCTCTATCCACCCAGCTGGTACAGACCCCTCTATCCACCCAGCTGGTACAGACCCCTCTATCCACCCCACCTGGTACAGACCCCTCTATCCACCCCAGCTGGTACAGACCCCTCTATCCACCCCACCTGGTACAGACCCCTCTATCCACCCCACCTGGTACAGACCCCTCTATCCACCCCACCTGGTACAGACCCCTCCATCTACCCCAGCTGGTACAGACCCCTCGCTCCACCCAGCTGGTACAGACCCCTCTATCCACCCCACCTGGTACAGACCCCTCCACCTGGTACAGACCCCTCTATCCACCCCAGCTGGTACTGACCCCTCTATCCACTCCAGCTGGTACAGACCCCTCTATCCACTCCAGCTGGTAAAGACCCCTCTATCCACCCCACCTGGTACAGACCCCTCTATCCACCCCACCTGGTACAGACCCCTCTATCCACCCCAGTTGGTACAGAGCCCTCCACCCACCCCAGCTTGTAAAGACCCCTCTATCCACCCCAGCTAGTACAGACCCTTCTATCCACCCACCTGGTACAGACCCCTCTATCCACCCCACCTGGTACAGACCCCTCTATCCACCCCACCTGGTACAGACCCCTCTATCCACCCCACCTGGTACAGACCCTCCACCTGGTACAGACCCCTCCATCTACCCCACCTGGTACAGACCCCTCTATCCACCCCACCTGGTACAGACCCCTCCATCCACCCCACCTGGTACAGACCCCTCTATCCACCCCACCTGGTACAGACCCCTCCATCCACCCCAGCTGGTACATACCCCTCCATCCACCCCACCTGGTACAGACCCCTCCATCCACCCCACCTGGTACAGACCCCTCCATCCACCCCAGCTGGTACATACCCCTCCATCCACCCCACCTGGTACAGACCCCTCCATCCACCCCACCTGGTTCAGACCCCTCTATCCACCCCAGCTGGTACAGACCCCTCCACCTGGTACAGACCCCTCTATTCACCCCACCTGGTACAGACCCCTCCATCAACCCAGCTGGTACAGACCCCTCTATCCAACCCAGCTGGTACAGATCCCTCCATCCACCCCACCTGGTACAGACCCCTCCTCCTGGTACAGACCCCTCTATCCACCCCAGCTGGTACAGACCCCTCTATCCACCCCACCTGGTACAGACCCCTCTATCCACCCCACCTGGTACAGACCCCTCTATCCACCCCAGCTGGTACAGACCCCTCCACCTGGTACAGACCCCTCTATCCACCCCACCTGGTACAGACCCCTCCATCCACCCCACCTGGTACAGACCCCTCCTCCTGGTACAGACCCCTCCATCTACCCTACCTGGTACAGACCCCTCTATCCACCCCACCTGGTACAGACCCTCCACCTGGTACAGACCCCTCCATCTACCCCACCTGGTACAGACCCCTCTATCCACCCCACCTGGTACAGACCCCTCTATCCACCCCACCTGGTACAGACCCCTCTATCCACCCCACCTGGTACAGACCCCTATATCCACCCCAGCTGGTACAGACCCCTCTATCCACCCAGCTGGTACAGACCCCTCTATCCACCCAGCTGGTACAGACCCATCTATCCACCCCACCTGGTACAGACCCCTCTATCCACCCAGCTGGTACAGACCCCTCTATCCACCCACCTGGTACAGACCCCTCGATCCACCCCACCTGGTACAGACCCCTCTATCCACCCACCTGGTACAGACCCCTCTATCCACCCAGCTGGTACAGACCCCTCTATCCACCCCACCTGGTACAGACCCCTCCATCCACCCCACCTGGTACAGACCCCTCTATCCACCCACCTGGTACAGACCCCTCTATCCACCCCAGCTGGTACAGACCCTCCACCTGGTACAGACCCCTCTATCCACCCCACCTGGTACAGACCCCTCTATCCACCCCACCTGGTACAGACCCCTCTATCCACCCCACCTGGTACAGACCCCTATATCCACCCCAGCTGGTACAGACCCCTCTATCCACCCAGCTGGTACAGACCCCTCTATCCACCCAGCTGGTACAGACCCCTCTATCCACCCCACCTGGTACAGACCCCTCTATCCACCCAGCTGGTACAGACCCCTCTATCCACCCACCTGGTACAGACCCCTCGATCCACCCCACCTGGTACAGACCCCTCTATCCACCCACCTGGTACAGACCCCTCTATCCACCCAGCTGGTACAGACCCCTCTATCCACCCCACCTGGTACAGACCCCTCCATCCACCCCACCTGGTGCAGACCCCTCTATCCACCCCACCTGGTACAGACCCCTCCATCCACCCAGCTGGTACAGACCCCTCTATCCACCCACCTGCTACAGACCCCTCTATCCACCCACCTGCTACAGACCCCTCCATCCACCCAGCTGGTACAGATCCCTCCATCCACCCAGCTGGTACAGACCCCTCTATCCACCCAGATGGTGCAGACCCCTCTATCCACCCCACCTGGTACAGACCCCTCTATCCACCCCAGCTGGTACAGACCCCTCTATCCACCCAGCTGGTACAGACCCCTCTATCCACCCCACCTGGTACAGACCCCTCCATCCACCCCACCTGGTACAGACCCCTCTATCCACCCCACCTGGTACAGACCTCTCCATCCACCCAGCTGGTACAGACCCCTCTATCCACCCCAGCTGGTACAGACACCTCTATCCACCCCACCTGGTACAGACCCCTCTATCCACCCAGCTGGTACAGACGCCTCTATCCACCCCAGCTGACACAGTCCCCTCTATCCACCCCACCTGGTACAGACCCCTCTATCCACCCCAGCTGGTACAGACCCCTCCACCTGGTACAGACCCCTCTATCCACCCCACCTGGTACAGACCCCTCCATCCACCCCACCTGGTACAGACCCCTCTATCCACCCCAGCTGGTAGAGACCCTCCACCTGGTACAGACCCCTCTATCCACCCCACCTGGTACAGACCCCTCTATCCACCCCACCTGGTACAGACCCCTCTATCCACCCCACCTGGTACAGACCCCTCTATCCACCCCAGCTGGTACAGACCCCTCCACCTGGTACAGACCCCTCTATTCACCCCACTTGGTACAGACCCCTCCATCAACCCAGCTGGTACAGACCCCTCTATCCACCCCAGCTGGTACAGACCCCTCCATCCACCCCACCTGGTACAGACCCCTCCTCCTGGTACAGACCCCTCTATCCACCCCAGCTGGTACAGACCCCTCTATCCACCCCACCTGGTTCAGACCCCTCCATCTACCCACCTGGTACAGACTCCTCTATCCACCCCAGCTGGTACAGACCCCTCTATCCCCCCCGGCGACCCCCCACCTGCTACAGACCCCTCCCACCCCGCTGGTACAGACCCCTTCATCTACCCAGCTGGTACAGACCCCTCTATCCACCCCACCTGGTACAGACCCCTCCACCTGGTACAGACCCCTCCATCTACCCCACCTGGTACAGACCCCTCTATCCACCCCACCTGGTACAGACCCCTCCATCCACCCCACCTGGTACAGACCCCTCTATCCACCCCAGCTGGTACAGACCCCTCTATCCACCCAGCTGGTACAGACCCCTCCACCTGGTACAGACCCCTCTTTCCACCCCAGCTGGTACAGACCCCTCTATCCACTCCAGCTGGTACAGAGCCCTCCACCCACCCCAGCTGGTAAAGACCCGTCTATCCACCCCACCTGGTACAGACCCCTCTATCCACCCCAGCTGGTACAGACACCTCTATCCACCCAGCTGGTACAGACCCCTCTATCCACCCCAGCTGGTACAGACCCCTCTATCCACCCACCTGGTACAGACCCCTCCACCTGGTACAGACCCTTCTATCCACCCCACCTGGTACAGACCCCTCTATCCACCCAGCTGGTACAGACCCCTCTATCCACCCCACCTGGTACAGACCCCTCTATCCACCCCACCTGGTACAGACCCCTCTATCCACCCAGCTTGTACAGACCCCTCTATCCACCCAGCTGGTACAGACCCCTCTATCCACCCCACCTGGTACAGACCCCTCCATCCACCCAGCTGGTACAGACCCCTCTATCCACCCCACCTGGTACAGACCCCTCCATCCACCCCACCTGGTACAGACCCCTCTATCCACCCCACCTGGTACAGACCCCTCCATCCACCCAGCTGGTACAGACCCCTCTATCCACCCACCTGCTACAGACCCCTCCATCCACCCAGCTGGTACAGACCCCTCCATCCACCCAGCTGGTACAGACCCCTCTATCCACCCAGCTGGTACAGACCCCTCTATCCACCCAGCTGGTACAGACCCCTCTATCCACCCAGCTGCTACAGACCCCTCTATCCACCCACCTGGTACAGACCCCTCTATCCACCCCACCTGGTACAGACCCCTCTATCCACCCACCTGGTACAGACCCCTCTATCCACCCCACCTGGTACAGACCCCTCTATCCACCCAGCTGGTACAGACCCCTCTATCCACCCCACCTGGTACAGACCCCTCTATCCACCCCACCTGGTACAGACCCCTCCATCCACCCCACCTGGTACAGACCCCTCCATCCACCCCACCTGGTACAGACCCCTCTATCCACCCCAGCTGGTACAGACCCATCCACCCACCTGCTACAGACCCCTCCATCCACCCAGCTGGTACAGACCCCTCCATCCACCCAGCTGTTACAGACCCCTCTATCCACCCAGCTGGTACAGACCCCTCTATCCACCCAGCTGGTACAGACCCCTCTATCCACCCAGCTGGTACAGACTCCTCTATCCACCCCACCTGGTACAGACCCCTCTATCCACCCCACCTGGTACAGACCCCTCCATCCATCCCAGCTGGTACAGACCCCTCTATCCACCCAGCTGGTACAGACCCCTCTATCCACCCAGCTCGTACAGACCCCTCTATCCACCCAGCTGGTACAGACCCCTCTATCCACCCCACCTGGTACAGACCCCTCTATCCACCCCAGCTGGTACAGACCCCTCTATCCACCCCACCTGGTACAGACCCCTCTATCCACCCCACCTGGTACAGACCCCTCCATCGACCCCAGCTGGTACAGACCCCTCGCTCCACCCAGCTGGTACAGACCCCTCTATCCACCCCACCTGGTACAGACCCCTCCACCTGGTACAGACCCCTCCATCTACCCCACCTGGTACAGACCCCTCTATCCACCCCACCTGGTACAGACCCCTCTATCCACCCCAGCTTGTACAGACCCCTCTATCCACCCAGCTGGTACAGACCCTCCACCTGGTACAGACCCCTCCATCCACCCAGCTGGTACAGACCCCTCTATCCACCCACCTGCTACAGACCCCTCCATCCACCCAGCTGGTACAGACCCCTCCATCCACCCAGCTGTTACAGACCCCTCTATCCACCCAGCTGGTACAGACCCCTCTATCCACCCAGCTGGTACAGACCCCTCTATCCACCCAGCTGGTACAGACTCCTCTATCCACCCCACCTGGTACAGACCCCTCTATCCACCCCACCTGGTACAGACCCCTCCATCCATCCCAGCTGGTACAGACCCCTCTATCCACCCAGCTGGTACAGACCCCTCTATCCACCCAGCTCGTACAGACCCCTCTATCCACCCAGCTGGTACAGACCCCTCTATCCACCCCACCTGGTACAGACCCCTCTATCCACCCCAGCTGGTACAGACCCCTCTATCCACCCCACCTGGTACAGACCCCTCTATCCACCCCACCTGGTACAGACCCCTCTATCCACCCCACCTGGTACAGACCCCTCTATCCACCCAGCTGGTACAGACCCCTCTATCCACCCAGCTGGTACAGACCCCTCTATCCACCCCACCTGGTACAGACCCCTCTATCCACCCAGCTGGTACAGACCCCTCTATCCACCCAGCTGGTACAGACCCCTCTATCCACCCCACCTGGTACAGACCCCTCTATCCACCCAGCTGGTACAGACCCCTCTATCCACCCAGCTGGTACAGACCCCTCTATCCACCCCACCTGGTACAGACCCCTCCATCCACCCAGCTGGTACAGTCCCCTCTATCTACCCCACCTGGTACAGACCCCTCCATCCACCCCACCTGGTACAGACCCCTCTATCCACCCCACCTGGTACAGACCCCTCTATCCACCCAGCTGGTACAGACCCCTCCATCCACCCAGCTGGTACAGACCCCTCTATCCACCCAGCTGGTACAGACCCCTCTATCCACCCCACCTGGTACAGACCCCTCTATCCACCCCACCTGGTACAGACCCCTATATCCACCCCAGCTGGTACAGACCCCTCTATCCACCCAGCTGGTACAGACCCCTCTATCCACCCCACCTGGTACAGACCCCTCCATCCACCCCACCTGGTACAGACCCCTCTATCCACCCCACCTGGTACAGACCTCTCCATCCACCCAGCTGGTACAGACCCCTCTATCCAGCCCACCTGGTACAGACCCCTATATCCACCCCAGCTGGTACAGACCCCTCTATCCACCCAGCTGGTACAGACCCCTCTATCCACCCAGCTGGTACAGGCTCTCTATCCACCCCACCTGGTACAGACCCCTCTATCCACCCAGCTGGTACAGACCCCTCTATCCACCCAGCTGGTACAGACCCCTCTATCCACCCCACCTGGTACAGACCCCTCGATCCACCCCACCTGGTACAGACCCCTCTATCCACCCACCTGGTACAGACCCCTCTATCCACCCAGCTGGTACAGACCCCTCTATCCACCCCACCTGGTACAGACCCCTCCATCCACCCCACCTGGTACAGACCCCTCTATCCACCCCACCTGGTACAGACCTCTCCATCCACCCAGCTGGTACAGACCCCTCTATCCACCCCAGCTGGTACAGACACCTCTATCCACCCCACCTGGTACAGACCCCTCTATCCACCCAGCTGGTACAGACGCCTCTATCCATCCCAGCTGACACAGTCCCCTCTATCCACCCCACCTGGTACAGACCCCTCTATCCACCCCAGCTGGTACAGACCCCTCCACCTGGTACAGACCCCTCTATCCACCCCACCTGGTACAGACCCCTCCATCCACCCCACCTGGTACAGACCCCTCTATCCACCCCAGCTGGTAGAGACCCTCCACCTGGTACAGACCCCTCTATCCACCCCACCTGGTACAGACCCCTCTATCCACCCCACCTGGTACAGACCCCTCTATCCACCCCACCTGGTACAGACCCCTCTATCCACCCCAGCTGGTACAGACCCCTCCACCTGGTACAGACCCCTCTATTCACCCCACTTGGTACAGACCCCTCCATCAACCCAGCTGGTACAGACCCCTCTATCCACCCCAGCTGGTACAGACCCCTCCATCCACCCCACCTGGTACAGACCCCTCCTCCTGGTACAGACCCCTCTATCCACCCCAGCTGGTACAGACCCCTCTATCCACCCCACCTGGTTCAGACCCCTCCATCTACCCACCTGGTACAGACTCCTCTATCCACCCCAGCTGGTACAGACCCCTCTATCCACCCCACCTGGTACAGACCCCTCCACCTGGTACAGACCCCTCCATCTACCCCAGCTAGTACAGACCCCTCTATCCACCCCACCTGCTACAGACCCCTCCACCTGGTACAGACCCCTTCATCTACCCAGCTGGTACAGACCCCTCTATCCACCCCACCTGGTACAGACCCCTCCACCTGGTACAGACCCCTCCATCTACCCCACCTGGTACAGACCCCTCTATCCACCCCACCTGGTACAGACCCCTCCATCCACCCCACCTGGTACAGACCCCTCTATCCACCCCAGCTGGTACAGACCCCTCTATCCACCCAGCTGGTACAGACCCCTCCACCTGGTACAGACCCCTCTTTCCACCCCAGCTGGTACAGACCCCTCTATCCACTCCAGCTGGTACAGAGCCCTCCACCCACACCAGCTGGTAAAGACCCGTCTATCCACCCCACCTGGTACAGACCCCCTCTATCCACCCCAGCTGGTACAGACACCTCTATCCACCCAGCTGGTACAGACCCCTCTATCCACCCCAGCTGGTACAGACCCCTCTATCCACCCACCTGGTACAGACCCCTCCACCTGGTACAGACCCTTCTATCCACCCCACCTGGTACAGACCCCTCTATCCACCCAGCTGGTACAGACCCCTCTATCCACCCCACCTGGTACAGACCCCTCTATCCACCCCACCTGGTACAGACCCCTCTATCCACCCAGCTTGTACAGACCCCTCTATCCACCCAGCTGGTACAGACCCCTCTATCCACCCCACCTGGTACAGACCCCTCCATCCACCCAGCTGGTACAGACCCCTCTATCCACCCCACCTGGTACAGACCCCTCCATCCACCCCACCTGGTACAGACCCCTCTATCCACCCCACCTGGTACAGACCCCTCCATCCACCCAGCTGGTACAGACCCCTCTATCCACCCACCTGCTACAGACCCCTCCATCCACCCAGCTGGTACAGACCCCTCCATCCACCCAGCTGGTACAGACCCCTCTATCCACCCAGCTGGTACAGACCCCTCTATCCACCCAGCTGGTACAGACCCCTCTATCCACCCAGCTGCTACAGACCCCTCTATCCACCCACCTGGTACAGACCCCTCTATCCACCCCACCTGGTACAGACCCCTCTATCCACCCACCTGGTACAGAGCCCTCTATCCACCCCACCTGGTACAGACCCCTCTATCCACCCAGCTGGTACAGACCCCTCTATCCACCCCACCTGGTACAGACCCCTCTATCCACCCCACCTGGTACAGACCCCTCCATCCACCCCACCTGGTACAGACCCCTCCATCCACCCCACCTGGTACAGACCCCTCTATCCACCCCACCTGGTACAGACCCCTCCATCCACCCAGCTGGTACAGACCCCTCTATCCACCCACCTGCTACAGACCCCTCCATCCACCCAGCTGGTACAGACCCCTCCATCCACCCAGCTGTTACAGACCCCTCTATCCACCCAGCTGGTACAGACCCCTCTATCCACCCAGCTGGTACAGACCCCTCTATCCACCCAGCTGGTACAGACTCCTCTATCCACCCCACCTGGTACAGACCCCTCTATCCACCCCACCTGGTACAGACCCCTCCATCCATCCCAGCTGGTACAGACCCCTCTATCCACCCAGCTGGTACAGACCCCTCTATCCACCCAGCTCGTACAGACCCCTCTATCCACCCAGCTGGTACAGACCCCTCTATCCACCCCACCTGGTACAGACCCCTCTATCCACCCCAGCTGGTACAGACCCCTCTATCCACCCCACCTGGTACAGACCCCTCTATCCACCCCACCTGGTACAGACCCCTCCATCGACCCCAGCTGGTACAGACCCCTCGCTCCACCCAGCTGGTACAGACCCCTCTATCCACCCCACCTGGTACAGACCTCTCCACCTGGTACAGACCCCTCCATCCACCCAGCTGGTACAGACCCCGCTATCCACCCCAGCTGGTACAGACCCCTCCACCTGGTACAGACCCCTCCATCCACCCCACCTGGTACAGACCCCTCTATCCACCACAGCTGGTACAGACACCTCTATCCACCCAGCTGGTACAGACCCCTCTATCCACCCCACCTGGTACAGACCCCTCTATCCACCCACCTGGTACAGACCCCTCTATCCACCCCACCTGGTACAGATCCCTCTATCCACCCAGCTGGTACAGACCCCTCTATCCACCCCACCTGGTACAGACCCCTCTATCCACCCCACCTGGTACAGACCCCTCCATCCATCCCAGCTGGTACAGACCCCTCTATCCACCCAGCTGGTACAGACCCCTCTATCCACCCAGCTGGTACAGACCCCTCTATCCACCCCACCTGGTCCAGATCCCTCTATCCACCCAGCTGGTACAGACCCCTCTATCCACCCAGCTGGTACAGACCCCTCTATCCACCCCACCTGGTACAGACCCCTCTATCCACCCCAGCTGGTACAGACCCCTCTATCCACCCCACCTGGTACAGACCCCTCTATCCACCCCACCTGGTACAGACCCCTCTATCCACCCCACCTGGTACAGACCCCTCCATCTACCCCAGCTGGTACAGACCCCTCGCTCCACCCAGCTGGTACAGACCCCTCTATCCACCCCACCTGGTACAGACCCCTCCACCTGGTACAGACCCCTCTATCCACCCCAGCTGGTACTGACCCCTCTATCCACTCCAGCTGGTACAGACCCCTCTATCCACTCCAGCTGGTAAAGACCCCTCTATCCACCCCACCTGGTACAGACCCCTCTATCCACCCCACCTGGTACAGACCCCTCTATCCACCCCAGTTGGTACAGAGCCCTCCACCCACCCCAGCTTGTAAAGACCCCTCTATCCACCCCAGCTAGTACAGACCCTTCTATCCACCCACCTGGTACAGACCCCTCTATCCACCCCACCTGGTACAGACCCCTCTATCCACCCCACCTGGTACAGACCCCTCTATCCACCCCACCTGGTACAGACCCTCCACCTGGTACAGACCCCTCCATCTACCCCACCTGGTACAGACCCCTCTATCCACCCCACCTGGTACAGACCCCTCCATCCACCCCACCTGGTACAGACCCCTCTATCCACCCCACCTGGTACAGACCCCTCCATCCACCCCAGCTGGTACATACCCCTCCATCCACCCCACCTGGTACAGACCCCTCCATCCACCCCACCTGGTCCAGACCCCTCCATCCACCCCAGCTGGTACATACCCCTCCATCCACCCCACCTGGTACAGACCCCTCCATCCACCCCACCTGGTTCAGACCCCTCTATCCACCCCAGCTGGTACAGACCCCTCCACCTGGTACAGACCCCTCTATTCACCCCACCTGGTACAGACCCCTCCATCAACCCAGCTGGTACAGACCCCTCTATCCAACCCAGCTGGTACAGATCCCTCCATCCACCCCACCTGGTACAGACCCCTCCTCCTGGTACAGACCCCTCTATCCACCCCAGCTGGTACAGACCCCTCTATCCACCCCACCTGGTACAGACCCCTCTATCCACCCCACCTGGTACAGACCCCTCTATCCACCCCAGCTGGTACAGACCCCTCCACCTGGTACAGACCCCTCTATCCACCCCACCTGGTACAGACCCCTCCATCCACCCCACCTGGTACAGACCCCTCCTCCTGGTACAGACCCCTCCATCTACCCCACCTGGTACAGACCCCTCTATCCACCCCACCTGGTACAGACCCTCCACCTGGTACAGACCCCTCCATCTACCCCACCTGGTACAGACCCCTCTATCCACCCCACCTGGTACAGACCCCTCTATCCACCCCACCTGGTACAGACCCCTCTATCCACCCCACCTGGTACAGACCCCTATATCCACCCCAGCTGGTACAGACCCCTCTATCCACCCAGCTGGTACAGACCCCTCTATCCACCCAGCTGGTACAGACCCATCTATCCACCCCACCTGGTACAGACCCCTCTATCCACCCAGCTGGTACAGACCCCTCTATCCACCCACCTGGTACAGACCCCTCGATCCACCCCACCTGGTACAGACCCCTCTATCCACCCACCTGGTACAGACCCCTCTATCCACCCAGCTGGTACAGACCCCTCTATCCACCCCACCTGGTACAGACCCCTCCATCCACCCCACCTGGTACAGACCCCTCTATCCACCCACCTGGTACAGACCCCTCTATCCACCCCAGCTGGTACAGACCCTCCACCTGGTACAGACCCCTCTATCCACCCCACCTGGTACAGACCCCTCTATCCACCCCACCTGGTACAGACCCCTCTATCCACCCCACCTGGTACAGACCCCTATATCCACCCCAGCTGGTACAGACCCCTCTATCCACCCAGCTGGTACAGACCCCTCTATCCACCCAGCTGGTACAGACCCCTCTATCCACCCCACCTGGTACAGACCCCTCTATCCACCCAGCTGGTACAGACCCCTCTATCCACCCACCTGGTACAGACCCCTCGATCCACCCCACCTGGTACAGACCCCTCTATCCACCCACCTGGTACAGACCCCTCTATCCACCCAGCTGGTACAGACCCCTCTATCCACCCCACCTGGTACAGACCCCTCCATCCACCCCACCTGGTGCAGACCCCTCTATCCACCCCACCTGGTACAGACCCCTCCATCCACCCAGCTGGTACAGACCCCTCTATCCACCCACCTGCTACAGACCCCTCTATCCACCCACCTGCTACAGACCCCTCCATCCACCCAGCTGGTACAGATCCCTCCATCCACCCAGCTGGTACAGACCCCTCTATCCACCCACCTGGTACAGACCCCTCTATCCACCCAGCTGGTACAGACCCCTCTATCCACCCCACCTGGTACAGACCCCTCCATCCACCCCACCTGGTGCAGACCCCTCTATCCACCCCACCTGGTACAGACCCCTCCATCCACCCAGCTGGTACAGACCCCTCTATCCACCCACCTGCTACAGACCCCTCTATCCACCCACCTGCTACAGACCCCTCCATCCACCCAGCTGGTACAGATCCCTCCATCCACCCAGCTGGTACAGACCCCTCTATCCACCCAGATGGTGCAGACCCCTCTATCCACCCCACCTGGTACAGACCCCTCTATCCACCCCAGCTGGTACAGACCCCTCTATCCACCCCAGCTGGTACAGACACCTCTATCCACCCCACCTGGTACAGACCCCTCTATCCACCCAGCTGGTACAGACGCCTCTATCCACCCCAGCTGACACAGTCCCCTCTATCCACCCCACCTGGTACAGACCCCTCTATCCACCCCAGCTGGTACAGACCCCTCCACCTGGTACAGACCCCTCTATCCACCCCACCTGGTACAGACCCCTCCATCCACCCCACCTGGTACAGACCCCTCTATCCACCCCAGCTGGTACAGACCCCTCCATCCACCCCACCTGGTACAGACCCCTCCTCCTGGTACAGACCCCTCTATCCACCCCAGCTGGTACAGACCCCTCTATCCACCCCACCTGTTTCAGACCCCTCCATCTACCCACCTGGTACAGACTCCTCTATCCACCCCAGCTGGTACAGACCCCTCTATCCACCCCACCTGGTACAGACCCCTCCACCTGGTACAGACACCTCCATCTACCCCAGCTGGTACAGACCCCTCTATCCACCCCACCTGCTACAGACCCCTCCACCTGGTACAGACCCCTTCATCTACCCAGCTGGTACAGACCCCTCTCTCCACCCAGCTGGTACATACCCCTCCATCCACCCCACCTGGTACAGACCCCTCCATCCACCCCACCTGGTTCAGACCCCTCTATCCACCCCAGCTGGTACAGACCCCTCCACCTGGTACAGACCCCTCTATTCACCCCACCTGGTACAGACCCCTCCATCAACCCAGCTGGTACAGACCCCTCTATCCAACCCAGCTGGTACAGATCCCTCCATCCACCCCACCTGGTACAGACCCCTCCTCCTGGTACAGACCCCTCTATCCACCCCAGCTGGTACAGACCCCTCTATCCACCCCACCTGGTACAGACCCCTCTATCCACCCCACCTGGTACAGACCCCTCTATCCACCCCAGCTGGTACAGACCCCTCCACCTGGTACAGACCCCTCTATCCACCCCACCTGGTACAGACCCCTCCATCCACCCCACCTGGTACAGACCCCTCCTCCTGGTACAGACCCCTCCATCTACCCCACCTGGTACAGACCCCTCTATCCACCCCACCTGGTACAGACCCTCCACCTGGTACAGACCCCTCCATCTACCCCACCTGGTACAGACCCCTCTATCCACCCCACCTGGTACAGACCCCTCTATCCACCCCACCTGGTACAGACCCCTCTATCCACCCCACCTGGTACAGACCCCTATATCCACCCCAGCTGGTACAGACCCCTCTATCCACCCAGCTGGTACAGACCCCTCTATCCACCCAGCTGGTACAGACCCATCTATCCACCCCACCTGGTACAGACCCCTCTATCCACCCAGCTGGTACAGACCCCTCTATCCACCCACCTGGTACAGACCCCTCGATCCACCCCACCTGGTACAGACCCCTCTATCCACCCACCTGGTACAGACCCCTCTATCCACCCAGCTGGTACAGACCCCTCTATCCACCCCACCTGGTACAGACCCCTCCATCCACCCCACCTGGTACAGACCCCTCTATCCACCCACCTGGTACAGACCCCTCTATCCACCCCAGCTGGTACAGACCCTCCACCTGGTACAGACCCCTCTATCCACCCCACCTGGTACAGACCCCTCTATCCACCCCACCTGGTACAGACCCCTCTATCCACCCCACCTGGTACAGACCCCTATATCCACCCCAGCTGGTACAGACCCCTCTATCCACCCAGCTGGTACAGACCCCTCTATCCACCCAGCTGGTACAGACCCCTCTATCCACCCCACCTGGTACAGACCCCTCTATCCACCCAGCTGGTACAGACCCCTCTATCCACCCACCTGGTACAGACCCCTCGATCCACCCCACCTGGTACAGACCCCTCTATCCACCCACCTGGTACAGACCCCTCTATCCACCCAGCTGGTACAGACCCCTCTATCCACCCCACCTGGTACAGACCCCTCCATCCACCCCACCTGGTGCAGACCCCTCTATCCACCCCACCTGGTACAGACCCCTCCATCCACCCAGCTGGTACAGACCCCTCTATCCACCCACCTGCTACAGACCCCTCTATCCACCCACCTGCTACAGACCCCTCCATCCACCCAGCTGGTACAGATCCCTCCATCCACCCAGCTGGTACAGACCCCTCTATCCACCCACCTGGTACAGACCCCTCTATCCACCCAGCTGGTACAGACCCCTCTATCCACCCCACCTGGTACAGACCCCTCCATCCACCCCACCTGGTGCAGACCCCTCTATCCACCCCACCTGGTACAGACCCCTCCATCCACCCAGCTGGTACAGACCCCTCTATCCACCCACCTGCTACAGACCCCTCTATCCACCCACCTGCTACAGACCCCTCCATCCACCCAGCTGGTACAGATCCCTCCATCCACCCAGCTGGTACAGACCCCTCTATCCACCCAGATGGTGCAGACCCCTCTATCCACCCCACCTGGTACAGACCCCTCTATCCACCCCAGCTGGTACAGACCCCTCTATCCACCCCAGCTGGTACAGACACCTCTATCCACCCCACCTGGTACAGACCCCTCTATCCACCCAGCTGGTACAGACGCCTCTATCCACCCCAGCTGACACAGTCCCCTCTATCCACCCCACCTGGTACAGACCCCTCTATCCACCCCAGCTGGTACAGACCCCTCCACCTGGTACAGACCCCTCTATCCACCCCACCTGGTACAGACCCCTCCATCCACCCCACCTGGTACAGACCCCTCTATCCACCCCAGCTGGTACAGACCCCTCCATCCACCCCACCTGGTACAGACCCCTCCTCCTGGTACAGACCCCTCTATCCACCCCAGCTGGTACAGACCCCTCTATCCACCCCACCTGTTTCAGACCCCTCCATCTACCCACCTGGTACAGACTCCTCTATCCACCCCAGCTGGTACAGACCCCTCTATCCACCCCACCTGGTACAGACCCCTCCACCTGGTACAGACACCTCCATCTACCCCAGCTGGTACAGACCCCTCTATCCACCCCACCTGCTACAGACCCCTCCACCTGGTACAGACCCCTTCATCTACCCAGCTGGTACAGACCCCTCTCTCCACCCAGCTGGTACAGACCCCTCTATCCACCCCACCTGGTACAGACCCCTCCACCTGGTACAGACCCCTCCATCTACCCCACCTGGTACAGACCCCTCTATCCACCCCACCTCGTACAGACCCCTCCATCCACCCCACCTGGTACAGACCCCTCTATCCACCCCAGCTGGTACAGACCCCTCTATCCACCCAGCTGGTACAGACCCCTCCACCTGGTACAGACCCCTCTATCCACCCCAGCTGGTACAGACCCCTCTATCCACTCCAGCTGGTACAGACCCCTCTATCCACTCCAGCTGGTACAGACCCCTCTATCCACCCCACCTGGTACAGACCCCTCTATCCACCCCACCTGGTACAGACCCCTCTATCCACCCAGCTGGTACAGACCCCTCTATCCACCCCACCTGGTACAGACCCCTCCATCCACCCAGCTGGTACAGACCCCTCTATCCACCCCACCTGGTACAGACCCCTCTATCCACCCACCTGGTACAGACCCCTCTATCCACCCCACCTGGTACAGACCCCTCTATCCACCCAGCTGGTACAGACCCCTCTATCCACCCAGCTGGTACAGACCCCTCTATCCACCCCACCTGGTACAGACCCCTCTATCCACCCCACCTGGTACAGACCCCTCTATCCACCCAGCTGGTACAGACCCCTCTATCCACCCAGCTGGTACAGACCCCTCTATCCACCCCACCTGGTACAGACCCCTCATTCCACCCAGCTGGTACAGACCCCTCTATCCACCCAGCTGGTACAGACCCCTCTATCCACCCCACCTGGTACAGACCCCTCCATCCACCCAGCTGGTACAGTCCCCTCTATCTACCCCACCTGGTACAGACCCCTCCATCCACCCCACCTGGTACAGACCCCTCTATCCACCCCACCTGGTACAGACCCCTCTATCCACCCAGCTGGTACAGACCCCTCCATCCACCCAGCTGGTACAGACCCCTCTATCCACCCAGCTGGTACAGACCCCTCTATCCACCCCACCTGGTACAGACCCCTCTATCCACCCCACCTGGTACAGACCCCTATATCCACCCCAGCTGGTACAGACCCCTCTATCCACCCAGCTGGTACAGACCCCTCTATCCACCCCACCTGGTACAGACCCCTCCATCCACCCCACCTGGTACAGACCCCTCTATCCACCCCACCTGGTACAGACCTCTCCATCCACCCAGCTGGTACAGACCCCTCTATCCAGCCCACCTGGTACAGACCCCTATATCCACCCCAGCTGGTACAGACCCCTCTATCCACCCAGCTGGTACAGACCCCTCTATCCACCCAGCTGGTACAGGCTCTCTATCCACCCCACCTGGTACAGACCCCTCTATCCACCCAGCTGGTACAGACCCCTCTATCCACCCAGCTGGTACAGACCCCTCTATCCACCCCACCTGGTACAGACCCCTCGATCCACCCCACCTGGTACAGACCCCTCTATCCACCCAGCTGGTACAGACCCCTCTATCCACCCAGCTGGTACAGACCCCTCTATCCACCCCACCTGGTACAGACCCCTCCATCCACCCCACCTGGTACAGACCCCTCTATCCACCCCACCTGGTACAGACCTCTCCATCCACCCAGCTGGTACAGACCCCTCTATCCACCCCAGCTGGTACAGACACCTCTATCCACCCCACCTGGTACAGACCCCTCTATCCACCCAGCTGGTACAGACGCCTCTATCCACCCCAGCTGACACAGTCCCCTCTATCCACCCCACCTGGTACAGACCCCTCTATCCACCCCAGCTGGTACAGACCCCTCCACCTGGTACAGACCCCTCTATCCACCCCACCTGGTACAGACCCCTCCATCCACCCCACCTGGTACAGACCCCTCTATCCACCCCAGCTGGTAGAGACCCTCCACCTGGTACAGACCCCTCTATCCACCCCACCTGGTACAGACCCCTCTATCCACCCCACCTGGTACAGACCCCTCTATCCACCCCACCTGGTACAGACCCCTCTATCCACCCCAGCTGGTACAGACCCCTCCACCTGGTACAGACCCCTCTATTCACCCCACTTGGTACAGACCCCTCCATCAACCCAGCTGGTACAGACCCCTCTATCCACCCCAGCTGGTACAGACCCCTCCATCCACCCCACCTGGTACAGACCCCTCCTCCTGGCACAGACCCCTCTATCCACCCCAGCTGGTACAGACCCCTCTATCCACCCCACCTGGTTCAGACCCCTCCATCTACCCACCTGGTACAGACTCCTCTATCCACCCCAGCTGGTACAGACCCCTCTATCCACCCCACCTGGTACAGACCCCTCCACCTGGTACAGACCCCTCCATCTACCCCAGCTGGTACAGACCCCTCTATCCACCCCACCTGCTACAGACCCCTCCACCTGGTACAGACCCCTTCATCTACCCAGCTGGTACAGACCCCTCTATCCACCCCACCTGGTACAGACCCCTCCACCTGGTACAGACCCCTCCATCTACCCCACCTGGTACAGACCCCTCTATCCACCCCACCTGGTACAGACCCCTCCATCCACCCCACCTGGTACAGACCCCTCTATCCACCCCAGCTGGTACAGACCCCTCTATCCACCCAGCTGGTACAGGCCCCTCCACCTGGTACAGACCCCTCTTTCCACCCCAGCTGGTACAGACCCCTCTATCCACTCCAGCTGGTACAGAGCCCTCCACCCACCCCAGCTGGTAAAGACCCGTCTATCCACCCCACCTGGTACAGACCCCTCTATCCACCCCAGCTGGTACAGACACCTCTATCCACCCAGCTGGTACAGACCCCTCTATCCACCCCAGCTGGTACAGACCCCTCTATCCACCCACCTGGTACAGACCCCTCCTCCTGGTACAGACCCTTCTATCCACCCCACCTGGTACAGACCCCTCTATCCACCCAGCTGGTACAGACCCCTCTATCCACCCCACCTGGTACAGACCCCTCTATCCACCCCACCTGGTACAGACCCCTCTATCCACCCAGCTTGTACAGACCCCTCTATCCACCCAGCTGGTACAGACCCCTCTATCCACCCCACCTGGTACAGAACCCTCCATCCACCCAGCTGGTACAGACCCCTCTATCCACCCCACCTGGTACAGACCCCTCCATCCACCCCACCTGGTACAGACCCCTCTATCCACCCCACCTGGTACAGACCCCTCCATCCACCCAGCTGGTACAGACCCCTCTATCCACCCACCTGCTACAGACCCCTCCATCCACCCAGCTGGTACAGACCCCTCCATCCACCCAGCTGGTACAGACCCCTCTATCCACCCAGCTGGTACAGACCCCTCTATCCACCCAGCTGGTACAGACCCCTCTATCCACCCAGCTGCTACAGACCCCTCTATCCACCCACCTGGTACAGACCCCTCTATCCACCCCACCTGGTACAGACCCCTCTATCCACCCACCTGGTACAGACCCCTCTATCCACCCCACCTGGTACAGACCCCTCTATCCACCCAGCTGGTACAGACCCCTCTATCCACCCCACCTGGTACAGACCCCTCTATCCACCCCACCTGGTACAGACCCCTCCATCCACCCCACCTGGTACAGACCCCTCCATCCACCCCACCTGGTACAGACCCCTCTATCCACCCCACCTGGTACAGACCCATCCACCCACCTGCTACAGACCCCTCCATCCACCCAGCTGGTACAGACCCCTCCATCCACCCAGCTGTTACAGACCCCTCTATCCACCCAGCTGGTACAGACCCCTCTATCCACCCAGCTGGTACAGACCCCTCTATCCACCCAGCTGGTACAGACTCCTCTATCCACCCCACCTGGTACAGACCCCTCTATCCACCCCACCTGGTACAGACCCCTCCATCCATCCCAGCTGGTACAGACCCCTCTATCCACCCAGCTGGTACAGACCCCTCTATCCACCCAGCTCGTACAGACCCCTCTATCCACCCAGCTGGTACAGACCCCTCTATCCACCCCACCTGGTACAGACCCCTCTATCCACCCCAGCTGGTACAGACCCCTCTATCCACCCCACCTGGTACAGACCCCTCTATCCACCCCACCTGGTACAGACCCCTCCATCGACCCCAGCTGGTACAGACCCCTCGCTCCACCCAGCTGGTACAGACCCCTCTATCCACCCCACCTGGTACAGACCCCTCCACCTGGTACAGACCCCTCCATCTACCCCACCTGGTACAGACCCCTCTATCCACCCCACCTGGTACAGACCCCTCTATCCACCCCAGCTTGTACAGACCCCTCTATCCACCCAGCTGGTACAGGCCCTCCACCTGGTACAGACCCCTCCATCCACCCAGCTGGTACAGACCCCTCTATCCACCCACCTGCTACAGACCCCTCCATCCACCCAGCTGGTACAGACCCCTCCATCCACCCAGCTGTTACAGACCCCTCTATCCACCCAGCTGGTACAGACCCCTCTATCCACCCAGCTGGTACAGACCCCTCTATCCACCCAGCTGGTACAGACTCCTCTATCCACCCCACCTGGTACAGACCCCTCTATCCACCCCACCTGGTACAGACCCCTCCATCCATCCCAGCTGGTACAGACCCCTCTATCCACCCAGCTGGTACAGACCCCTCTATCCACCCAGCTCGTACAGACCCCTCTATCCACCCAGCTGGTACAGACCCCTCTATCCACCCCACCTGGTACAGACCCCTCTATCCACCCCAGCTGGTACAGACCCCTCTATCCACCCCACCTGGTACAGACCCCTCTATCCACCCCACCTGGTACAGACCCCTCTATCCACCCCACCTGGTACAGACCCCTCTATCCACCCAGCTGGTACAGACCCCTCTATCCACCCCACCTGGTACAGACCCCTCTATCCACCCCACCTGGTACAGACCCCTCTATCCACCCAGCTGGTACAGACCCCTCTATCCACCCAGCTGGTACAGACCCCTCTATCCACCCCACCTGGTACAGACCCCTCTATCCACCCAGCTGGTACAGACCCCTCTATCCACCCAGCTGGTACAGACCCCTCTATCCACCCCACCTGGTACAGACCCCTCCATCCACCCAGCTGGTACAGTCCCCTCTATCTACCCCACCTGGTACAGACCCCTCCATCCACCCCACCTGGTACAGACCCCTCTATCCACCCCACCTGGTACAGACCCCTCTATCCACCCAGCTGGTACAGACCCCTCCATCCACCCAGCTGGTACAGACCCTTCTATCCACCCAGCTGGTACAGACCCCTCTATCCACCCCACCTGGTACAGACCCCTCTATCCACCCCACCTGGTACAGACCCCTATATCCACCCCAGCTGGTACAGACCCCTCTATCCACCCAGCTGGTACAGACCCCTCTATCCACCCCACCTGGTACAGACCCCTCCATCCACCCCACCTGGTACAGACCCCTCTATCCACCCCACCTGGTACAGACCTCTCCATCCACCCAGCTGGTACAGACCCCTCTATCCAGCCCACCTGGTACAGACCCCTATATCCACCCCAGCTGGTACAGACCCCTCTATCCACCCAGCTGGTACAGACCCCTCTATCCACCCAGCTGGTACAGGCTCTCTATCCACCCCACCTGGTACAGACCCCTCTATCCACCCAGCTGGTACAGACCCCTCTATCCACCCAGCTGGTACAGACCCCTCTATCCACCCCACCTGGTACAGACCCCTCGATCCACCCCACCTGGTACAGACCCCTCTATCCACCCAGCTGGTACAGACCCCTCTATCCACCCAGCTGGTACAGACCCCTCTATCCACCCCACCTGGTACAGACCCCTCCATCCACCCCACCTGGTACAGACCCCTCTATCCACCCCACCTGGTACAGACCTCTCCATCCACCCAGCTGGTACAGACCCCTCTATCCACCCCAGCTGGTACAGACACCTCTATCCACCCCACCTGGTACAGACCCCTCTATCCACCCAGCTGGTACAGACGCCTCTATCCACCCCAGCTGACACAGTCCCCTCTATCCACCCCACCTGGTACAGACCCCTCTATCCACCCCAGCTGGTACAGACCCCTCCACCTGGTACAGACCCCTCTATCCACCCCACCTGGTACAGACCCCTCCATCCACCCCACCTGGTACAGACCCCTCTATCCACCCCAGCTGGTAGAGACCCTCCACCTGGTACAGACCCCTCTATCCACCCCACCTGGTACAGACCCCTCTATCCACCCCACCTGGTACAGACCCCTCTATCCACCCCACCTGGTACAGACCCCTCTATCCACCCCAGCTGGTACAGACCCCTCCACCTGGTACAGACCCCTCTATTCACCCCACTTGGTACAGACCCCTCCATCAACCCAGCTGGTACAGACCCCTCTATCCACCCCAGCTGGTACAGACCCCTCCATCCACCCCACCTGGTACAGACCCCTCCTCCTGGTACAGACCCCTCTATCCACCCCAGCTGGTACAGACCCCTCTATCCACCCCACCTGGTTCAGACCCCTCCATCTACCCACCTGGTACAGACTCCTCTATCCACCCCAGCTGGTACAGACCCCTCTATCCACCCCACCTGGTACAGACCCCTCCACCTGGTACAGACCCCTCCATCTACCCCAGCTAGTACAGACCCCTCTATCCACCCCACCTGGTACAGACCCCTCTATCCACCCCAGCTTGTACAGACCCCTCTATCCACCCAGCTGGTACAGGCCCTCCACCTGGTACAGACCCCTCCATCCACCCAGCTGGTACAGACCCCTCTATCCACCCACCTGCTACAGACCCCTCCATCCACCCAGCTGGTACAGACCCCTCCATCCACCCAGCTGTTACAGACCCCTCTATCCACCCAGCTGGTACAGACCCCTCTATCCACCCAGCTGGTACAGACCCCTCTATCCACCCAGCTGGTACAGACTCCTCTATCCACCCCACCTGGTACAGACCCCTCTATCCACCCCACCTGGTACAGACCCCTCCATCCATCCCAGCTGGTACAGACCCCTCTATCCACCCAGCTGGTACAGACCCCTCTATCCACCCCACCTGGTACAGACCCCTCTATCCACCCAGCTGGTACAGACCCCTCTATCCACCCCACCTGGTACAGACCCCTCTATCCACCCCACCTGGTACAGACCCCTCTATCCACCCAGCTGGTACAGACCCCTCTATCCACCCAGCTGGTACAGACCCCTCTATCCACCCCACCTGGTACAGACCCCTCTATCCACCCAGCTGGTACAGACCCCTCTATCCACCCAGCTGGTACAGACCCCTCTATCCACCCCACCTGGTACAGACCCCTCCATCCACCCAGCTGGTACAGTCCCCTCTATCTACCCCACCTGGTACAGACCCCTCCATCCACCCCACCTGGTACAGACCCCTCTATCCACCCCACCTGGTACAGACCCCTCTATCCACCCAGCTGGTACAGACCCCTCCATCCACCCAGCTGGTACAGACCCCTCTATCCACCCAGCTGGTACAGACCCCTCTATCCACCCCACCTGGTACAGACCCCTCTATCCACCCCACCTGGTACAGACCCCTATATCCACCCCAGCTGGTACAGACCCCTCTATCCACCCAGCTGGTACAGACCCCTCTATCCACCCCACCTGGTACAGACCCCTCCATCCACCCCACCTGGTACAGACCCCTCTATCCACCCCACCTGGTACAGACCTCTCCATCCACCCAGCTGGTACAGACCCCTCTATCCAGCCCACCTGGTACAGACCCCTATATCCACCCCAGCTGGTACAGACCCCTCTATCCACCCAGCTGGTACAGACCCCTCTATCCACCCAGCTGATACAGGCTCTCTATCCACCCCACCTGGTACAGACCCCTCTATCCACCCAGCTGGTACAGACCCCTCTATCCACCCAGCTGGTACAGACCCCTCTATCCACCCCACCTGGTACAGACCCCTCGATCCACCCCACCTGGTACAGACCCCTCTATCCACCCAGCTGGTACAGACCCCTCTATCCACCCAGCTGGTACAGACCCCTCTATCCACCCCACCTGGTACAGACCCCTCCATCCACCCCACCTGGTACAGACCCCTCTATCCACCCCACCTGGTACAGACCTCTCCATCCACCCAGCTGGTACAGACCCCTCTATCCACCCCAGCTGGTACAGACACCTCTATCCACCCCACCTGGTACAGACCCCTCTATCCACCCAGCTGGTACAGACGCCTCTATCCACCCCAGCTGACACAGTCCCCTCTATCCACCCCACCTGGTACAGACCCCTCTATCCACCCCAGCTGGTACAGACCCCTCCACCTGGTACAGACCCCTCTATCCACCCCACCTGGTACAGACCCCTCCATCCACCCCACCTGGTACAGACCCCTCTATCCACCCCAGCTGGTAGAGACCCTCCACCTGGTACAGACCCCTCTATCCACCCCAACTGGTACAGACCCCTCTATCCACCCCACCTGGTACAGACCCCTCTATCCACCCCACCTGGTACAGACCCCTCTATCCACCCCAGCTGGTACAGACCCCTCCACCTGGTACAGACCCCTCTATTCACCCCACTTGGTACAGACCCCTCCATCAACCCAGCTGGTACAGACCCCTCTATCCACCCCAGCTGGTACAGACCCCTCCATCCACCCCACCTGGTACAGACCCCTCCTCCTGGTACAGACCCCTCTATCCACCCCAGCTGGTACAGACCCCTCTATCCACCCCACCTGGTTCAGACCCCTCCATCTACCCACCTGGTACAGACTCCTCTATCCACCCCAGCTGGTACAGACCCCTCTATCCACCCCACCTGGTACAGACCCCTCCACCTGGTACAGACCCCTCCATCTACCCCAGCTAGTACAGACCCCTCTATCCACCCCACCTGCTACAGACCCCTCCACCTGGTACAGACCCCTTCATCTACCCAGCTGGTACAGACCCCTCTATCCACCCCACCTGGTACAGACCCCTCCACCTGGTACAGACCCCTCCATCTACCCCACCTGGTACAGACCCCTCTATCCACCCCACCTGGTACAGACCCCTCCATCCACCCCACCTGGTACAGACCCCTCTATCCACCCCAGCTGGTACAGACCCCTCTATCCACCCAGCTGGTACAGACCCCTCCACCTGGTACAGACCCCTCTTTCCACCCCAGCTGGTACAGACCCCTCTATCCACTCCAGCTGGTACAGAGCCCTCCACCCACCCCAGCTGGTAAAGACCCGTCTATCCACCCCACCTGGTACAGACCCCCTCTATCCACCCCAGCTGGTACAGACACCTCTATCCACCCAGCTGGTACAGACCCCTCTATCCACCCCAGCTGGTACAGACCACTCTATCCACCCACCTGGTACAGACCCCTCCACCTGGTACAGACCCTTCTATCCACCCCACCTGGTACAGACCCCTCTATCCACCCAGCTGGTACAGACCCCTCTATCCACCCCACCTGGTACAGACCCCTCTATCCACCCCACCTGGTACAGACCCCTCTATCCACCCAGCTTGTACAGACCCCTCTATCCACCCAGCTGGTACAGACCCCTCTATCCACCCCACCTGGTACAGACCCCTCCATCCACCCAGCTGGTACAGACCCCTCTATCCACCCCACCTGGTACAGACCCCTCCATCCACCCCACCTGGTACAGACCCCTCTATCCACCCCACCTGGTACAGACCCCTCCATCCACCCAGCTGGTACAGACCCCTCTATCCACCCACCTGCTACAGACCCCTCCATCCACCCAGCTGGTACAGACCCCTCCATCCACCCAGCTGGTACAGACCCCTCTATCCACCCAGCTGGTACAGACCCCTCTATCCACCCAGCTGGTACAGACCCCTCTATCCACCCAGCTGCTACAGACCCCTCTATCCACCCACCTGGTACAGACCCCTCTATCCACCCCACCTGGTACAGACCCCTCTATCCACCCACCTGGTACAGACCCCTCTATCCACCCCACCTGGTACAGACCCCTCTATCCACCCAGCTGGTACAGACCCCTCTATCCACCCCACCTGGTACAGACCCCTCTATCCACCCCACCTGGTACAGACCCCTCCATCCACCCCACCTGGTACAGACCCCTCCATCCACCCCACCTGGTACAGACCCCTCTATCCACCCCACCTGGTACAGACCCATCCACCCACCTGCTACAGACCCCTCCATCCACCCAGCTGGTACAGACCCCTCCATCCACCCAGCTGTTACAGACCCCTCTATCCACCCAGCTGGTACAGACCCCTCTATCCACCCAGCTGGTACAGACCCCTCTATCCACCCAGCTGGTACAGACTCCTCTATCCACCCCACCTGGTACAGACCCCTCTATCCACCCCACCTGGTACAGACCCCTCCATCCATCCCAGCTGGTACAGACCCCTCTATCCACCCAGCTGGTACAGACCCCTCTATCCACCCAGCTCGTACAGACCCCTCTATCCACCCAGCTGGTACAGACCCCTCTATCCACCCCACCTGGTACAGACCCCTCTATCCACCCCAGCTGGTACAGACCCCTCTATCCACCCCACCTGGTACAGACCCCTCTATCCACCCCACCTGGTACAGACCCCTCCATCGACCCCAGCTGGTACAGACCCCTCGCTCCACCCAGCTGGTACAGACCCCTCTATCCACCCCACCTGGTACAGACCCCTCCACCTGGTACAGACCCCTCCATCTACCCCACCTGGTACAGACCCCTCTATCCACCCCACCTGGTACAGACCCCTCTATCCACCCCAGCTTGTACAGACCCCTCTATCCACCCAGCTGGTACAGACCCTCCACCTGGTACAGACCCCTCCATCCACCCAGCTGGTACAGACCCCTCTATCCACCCACCTGCTACAGACCCCTCCATCCACCCAGCTGTTACAGACCCCTCTATCCACCCAGCTGGTACAGACCCCTCTATCCACCCAGCTGGTACAGACCCCTCTATCCACCCAGCTGGTACAGACTCCTCTATCCACCCCACCTGGTACAGACCCCTCTATCCACCCCACCTGGTACAGACCCCTCCATCCATCCCAGCTGGTACAGACCCCTCTATCCACCCAGCTGGTACAGACCCCTCTATCCACCCAGCTCGTACAGACCCCTCTATCCACCCAGCTGGTACAGACCCCTCTATCCACCCCACCTGGTACAGACCCCTCTATCCACCCCAGCTGGTACAGACCCCTCTATCCACCCCACCTGGTACAGACCCCTCTATCCACCCCACCTGGTACAGACCCCTCTATCCACCCCACCTGGTACAGACCCCTCTATCCACCCAGCTGGTACAGACCCCTCTATCCACCCCACCTGGTACAGACCCCTCTATCCACCCAGCTGGTACAGACCCCTCTATCCACCCAGCTGGTACAGACCCCTCTATCCACCCCACCTGGTACAGACCCCTCTATCCACCCAGCTGGTACAGACCCCTCTATCCACCCAGCTGGTACAGACCCCTCTATCCACCCCACCTGGTACAGACCCCTCCATCCACCCAGCTGGTACAGTCCCCTCTATCTACCCCACCTGGTACAGACCCCTCCATCCACCCCACCTGGTACAGACCCCTCTATCCACCCCACCTGGTACAGACCCCTCTATCCACCCAGCTGGTACAGACCCCTCCATCCACCCAGCTGGTACAGACCCCTCTATCCACCCAGCTGGTACAGACCCCTCTATCCACCCCACCTGGTACAGACCCCTCTATCCACCCCACCTGGTACAGACCCCTATATCCACCCCAGCTGGTACAGACCCCTCTATCCACCCAGCTGGTACAGACCCCTCTATCCACCCCACCTGGTACAGACCCCTCCATCCACCCCACCTGGTACAGACCCCTCTATCCACCCCACCTGGTACAGACCTCTCCATCCACCCAGCTGGTACAGACCCCTCTATCCAGCCCACCTGGTACAGACCCCTATATCCACCCCAGCTGGTACAGACCCCTCTATCCACCCAGCTGGTACAGACCCCTCTATCCACCCAGCTGGTACAGGCTCTCTATCCACCCCACCTGGTACAGACCCCTCTATCCACCCAGCTGGTACAGACCCCTCTATCCACCCAGCTGGTACAGACCCCTCTATCCACCCCACCTGGTACAGACCCCTCGATCCACCCCACCTGGTACAGACCCCTCTATCCACCCAGCTGGTACAGACCCCTCTATCCACCCAGCTGGTACAGACCCCTCTATCCACCCCACCTGGTACAGACCCCTCCATCCACCCCACCTGGTACAGACCCCTCTATCCACCCCACCTGGTACAGACCTCTCCATCCACCCAGCTGGTACAGACCCCTCTATCCACCCCAGCTGGTACAGACACCTCTATCCACCCCACCTGGTACAGACCCCTCTATCCACCCAGCTGGTACAGACGCCTCTATCCACCCCAGCTGACACAGTCCCCTCTATCCACCCCACCTGGTACAGACCCCTCTATCCACCCCAGCTGGTACAGACCCCTCCACCTGGTACAGACCCCTCTATCCACCCCACCTGGTACAGACCCCTCCATCCACCCCACCTGGTACAGACCCCTCTATCCACCCCAGCTGGTAGAGACCCTCCACCTGGTACAGACCCCTCTATCCACCCCACCTGGTACAGACCCCTCTATCCACCCCACCTGGTACAGACCCCTCTATCCACCCCACCTGGTACAGACCCCTCTATCCACCCCAGCTGGTACAGACCCCTCCACCTGGTACAGACCCCTCTATTCACCCCACTTGGTACAGACCCCTCCATCAACCCAGCTGGTACAGACCCCTCTATCCACCCCAGCTGGTACAGACCCCTCCATCCACCCCACCTGGTACAGACCCCTCCTCCTGGTACAGACCCCTCTATCCACCCCAGCTGGTACAGACCCCTCTATCCACCCCACCTGGTTCAGACCCCTCCATCTACCCACCTGGTACAGACTCCTCTATCCACCCCAGCTGGTACAGACCCCTCTATCCACCCCACCTGGTACAGACCCCTCCACCTGGTACAGACCCCTCCATCTACCCCAGCTAGTACAGACCCCTCTATCCACCCCACCTGCTACAGACCCCTCCACCTGGTACAGACCCCTTCATCTACCCAGCTGGTACAGACCCCTCTATCCACCCCACCTGGTACAGACCCCTCCACCTGGTACAGACCCCTCCATCTACCCCACCTGGTACAGACCCCTCTATCCACCCCACCTGGTACAGACCCCTCCATCCACCCCACCTGGTACAGACCCCTCTATCCACCCCAGCTGGTACAGACCCCTCTATCCACCCAGCTGGTACAGACCCCTCCACCTGGTACAGACCCCTCTTTCCACCCCAGCTGGTACAGACCCCTCTATCCACTCCAGCTGGTACAGAGCCCTCCACCCACCCCAGCTGGTAAAGACCCGTCTATCCACCCCACCTGGTACAGACCCCCTCTATCCACCCCAGCTGGTACAGACACCTCTATCCACCCAGCTGGTACAGACCCCTCTATCCACCCCAGCTGGTACAGACCCCTCTATCCACCCACCTGGTACAGACCCCTCCACCTGGTACAGACCCTTCTATCCACCCCACCTGGTACAGACCCCTCTATCCACCCAGCTGGTACAGACCCCTCTATCCACCCCACCTGGTACAGACCCCTCTATCCACCCCACCTGGTACAGACCCCTCTATCCACCCAGCTTGTACAGACCCCTCTATCCACCCAGCTGGTACAGACCCCTCTATCCACCCCACCTGGTACAGACCCCTCCATCCACCCAGCTGGTACAGACCCCTCTATCCACCCCACCTGGTACAGACCCCTCCATCCACCCCACCTGGTACAGACCCCTCTATCCACCCCACCTGGTACAGACCCCTCCATCCACCCAGCTGGTACAGACCCCTCTATCCACCCACCTGCTACAGACCCCTCCATCCACCCAGCTGGTACAGACCCCTCCATCCACCCAGCTGGTACAGACCCCTCTATCCACCCAGCTGGTACAGACCCCTCTATCCACCCAGCTGGTACAGACCCCTCTATCCACCCAGCTGCTACAGACCCCTCTATCCACCCACCTGGTACAGACCCCTCTATCCACCCCACCTGGTACAGACCCCTCTATCCACCCACCTGGTACAGACCCCTCTATCCACCCCACCTGGTACAGACCCCTCTATCCACCCAGCTGGTACAGACCCCTCTATCCACCCCACCTGGTACAGACCCCTCTATCCACCCCACCTGGTACAGACCCCTCCATCCACCCCACCTGGTACAGACCCCTCCATCCACCCCACCTGGTACAGACCCCTCTATCCACCCCACCTGGTACAGACCCCTCCATCCACCCAGCTGGTACAGACCCCTCTATCCACCCACCTGCTACAGACCCCTCCATCCACCCAGCTGGTACAGACCCCTCCATCCACCCAGCTGTTACAGACCCCTCTATCCACCCAGCTGGTACAGACCCCTCTATCCACCCAGCTGGTACAGACCCCTCTATCCACCCAGCTGGTACAGACTCCTCTATCCACCCCACCTGGTACAGACCCCTCTATCCACCCCACCTGGTACAGACCCCTCCATCCATCCCAGCTGGTACAGACCCCTCTATCCACCCAGCTGGTACAGACCCCTCTATCCACCCAGCTCGTACAGACCCCTCTATCCACCCAGCTGGTACAGACCCCTCTATCCACCCCACCTGGTACAGACCCCTCTATCCACCCCAGCTGGTACAGACCCCTCTATCCACCCCACCTGGTACAGACCCCTCTATCCACCCCACCTGGTACAGACCCCTCCATCGACCCCAGCTGGTACAGACCCCTCGCTCCACCCAGCTGGTACAGACCCCTCTATCCACCCCACCTGGTACAGACCCCTCCACCTGGTACAGACCCCTCCATCTACCCCACCTGGTACAGACCCCTCTATCCACCCCACCTGGTACAGACCCCTCTATCCACCCCAGCTTGTACAGACCCCTCTATCCACCCAGCTGGTACAGACCCTCCACCTGGTACAGACCCCTCTATCCACCCCAGCTGGTACAGACCCCTCTATCCACTCCAGCTGGTACAGAGATCTCTATCCACTCCAGCTGGAACAGACCCCTCTATCCACCTCACCTGGTACAGACCCCTCTATCCACCCCACCTGGTACAGACCCCTCTATCCACCCCACCTGGTACAGACCCCTCTATCCACCCCACCTGGTACAGACCCCTCTATCCACCCCAGTTGGTACAGAGCCCTCCACCCACCCCAGCTTGTAAAGACCCCTCTATCCACCCCACCTGGTACAGACCCCTCTATCCACCCCAGCTGGTACAGACCCCTTTATCCGCCCAGCTGGTACAGACCCCTCTAATCACCCCAGCTGGTACAGACCTCTCCACCTGGTACAGACCCCTCCATGCACCCAGCTGGTACAGACCCCGCTATCCACCCCAGCTGGTACAGACCCCTCCACCTGGTACAGACCCCTCCATCCACCCCACCTGGTACAGACCCCTCTATCCACCACAGCTGGTACAGACACCTCTATCCACCCAGCTGGTACAGACCCCTCTATCCACCCCACCTGGTACAGACCCCTCTATCCACCCACCTGGTACAGACCCCTCTATCCACCCCACCTGGTACAGATCCCTCTATCCACCCAGCTGGTACAGACCCCTCTATCCACCCCACCTGGTACAGACCCCTCTATCCACCCCACCTGGTACAGACCCCTCCATCCATCCCAGCTGGTACAGACCCCTCTATCCACCCAGCTGGTACAGACCCCTCTATCCACCCAGCTGGTACAGACCCCTCTATCCACCCCACCTGGTCCAGATCCCTCTATCCACCCAGCTGGTACAGACCCCTCTATCCACCCAGCTGGTACAGACCCCTCTATCCACCCCACCTGGTACAGACCCCTCTATCCACCCCAGCTGGTACAGACCCCTCTATCCACCCCACCTGGTACAGACCCCTCTATCCACCCCACCTGGTACAGACCCCTCTATCCACCCCACCTGGTACAGACCCCTCCATCTACCCCAGCTGGTACAGACCCCTCGCTCCACCCAGCTGGTACAGACCCCTCTATCCACCCCACCTGGTACAGACCCCTCCACCTGGTACAGACCCCTCTATCCACCCCAGCTGGTACTGACCCCTCTATCCACTCCAGCTGGTACAGACCCCTCTATCCACTCCAGCTGGTAAAGACCCCTCTATCCACCCCAGTTGGTACAGAGCCCTCCACCCACCCCAGCTTGTAAAGACCCCTCTATCCACCCCAGCTAGTACAGACCCTTCTATCCACCCACCTGGTACAGACCCCTCTATCCACCCCACCTGGTACAGACCCCTCTATCCACCCCACCTGGTACAGACCCCTCTATCCACCCCAGCTGTTACAGACCCCTCTATCCACCCCACCTGTTACAGACCCCTACAACTGGTGACCATGTTACATCACTAACTGAGACTAACATGGTGAGGTACTCGTCTCCTCAAACCACCGGAAGGATTTCTCACGGGGAACGGCTGTATTAAGGATCTACAGATACTATTAGTGTCTGTGTGTGCAGAAGCCAAGCGTGGGTCTGTTTTATAATATCCTAGATATACAGTACATGGTCCAGAGGATTATTCAGCATGTTCAACAGAGATTGTCCGTCCAGGAAAACATGATGTCAGACAGACAGCAGGTCTGTAGCCAGTAGACGTTCAGCAGAGACTCCACTTCTCCAGCTGTAAAGAGGGGCCTGCTGAAAATGTCCTCCCTCAGCATTACAGCATTACCGTCATCCCCACTGAACACACACACACACACACACACACACACACACACACACACACACACACACACACACACACACACACACACACACACACACACACACACACACCGCTCGGATGACCTCATAGTCATACAATCCAGGAAGACATGGAGTCTGTGAACACACACGCACGCACGCACGCACGCACACCACACACACCACACACACACACACACACACACACACACACACACACACACACACACACACACACACACACACACACACACACACCGCTCAGATGACCTCATAGTCATACAATCCAGGAAGACATGGAGTCTGTGAACACGCACGCACGCACGCACGCACACACACACACACACACACACACACACACACACACACACACACACACACACACACACACACACACACACACACACACACACACACACACACACACACACCGCTCAGATGACCTCATAGTCATACAATCCAGGAAGACATGGAGTCTGTGAATACACACACACACACACACACACACACACACACGATAGAGCTCCAACAGCGGAGGCCTCTGCTAGGTGTCACAGGGAAACCAGCCCTGTCAGAATGGATGCTTCTCAAAATAGGGTTCATGTGTGTGTGTGTGTGTGTGTGTGTGTGTGTGTGTGTGTGTGTGTGTGTGTGTGTGTGTGTGTGGGTGTGGGTGTGGGTGTGTGTGGACAGAGGAGGGGGAGGGTAACAGACAGATTAGGTCAGACTTTCCATTTAAGTAAACGAGTGGCGCTCAAGAGACTATTTCTCTCACAAACCCGTTAATTTCTATAGTCACTCCTCTTGCAACAGAGCTTTGTCCCTGGCTCTACAGCAAATCACTAACCCCTTCAGAGAAGTGGCGACGGCCTGAGCATCAGAGAGAGAGAGAGGGTATATGAGGACAGCGAGAGTAGAAGAGAGAGAAGATTAAAGAGAGATAGACAGAGAGAGAGAGAGGGTACATGAGGACAGCGAGAGTAGTAGAGAGAGAAGATTAAAGAGAGATATACAGAGAGAGTGTGAGAGAGAGAGAGAGAGAGAGAGAGAGAGAGAGAGAGAGAGAGAGAGAGAGAGGGAGAGCTTTAACCTTGAATTAGTATCTAATAGGTCCTCCCAGGAGACAGCTCTACCATCTAACAGCTCTACCATCTAACAGCTCTACCATCTAACAGGTCCACCCTGGAGACAGCTCTACCATCTAACAGGTTCTCCCAGGAGACAGCTCTACCATCTAACAGCTCTACCATCTAACAGGTCCTCCTTGGAGACAGCTCTACCATTTAACAGCTCTACCATCTAACAGGTCCTCCCTGGAGACAGCTCTACCATCTAACAGCTCTACCATCTAACAGGCCCACCCTGGAGACAGCTCTACTATCTAACAGCTCTACCATCTAACAGGTCCTCCCTGGAGACAGCTCTACCATCTACCAGCTCTACCATCTACCAGCTCTACCATCTAACAGCTCTACCATCTAACAGCTCTACCATCTAACAGGTCCACCCTGGAGACAGCTCTACCATCTAACAGCTCTACCATCTAACAGCTCTACCATCTAACAGGTCCACCCTGGAGACAGCTCTACCATCTAACAGCTCTACCATCTAACAGCTCTACCATCTAACAGCTCTACCATCAAACAGCTCTACCATCAAACAGCTCTACCATCAAACAGCTCTACCATCTAACAGGTCCACCCAGGAGACAGCTCTACCATCTAACAGGTCCTCCCAGGCGACAGCTCTACCATCTAACAGCTCTACCATCTAACAGCTCTACCATCTAACAGGTCCACCCAGGAGACATCTCTACCATCTAACAGGTCCTCCCAGGCGACAGCTCTACCATCTAACAGCTCTACCATCTAACAGCTCTACCATCTAACAGCACTACCATCTAAAAGCTCTACCATCTAACAACTCTACCATCTAACAGGTCCTCCCAGGAGACAGCTCTACCATCTAACAGCTCTACCATCTAACAGGTCCTCCCTGGAGACAGCTCTACCATCTAACAGGTCCTCCCTGGAGACAGCTCTACCATCTAACAGCTCTACCATCTAACAGGTCCTCCCTGGAGACAGCTCTACCATCTAACAGGTCCTCCCTGGAGACAGCTCTACCATCTAACAGTTCTACCATCTAACAGCTCTACCATCTAACAGGTCCACCCTGGAGACAGCTCTACCATCTAACAGCTCTACCATCTAACAGGCCCACCCTGCAGACAGCTCTACTATCTAACAGCTCTACCATCTAACAGGTCCTCCCTGGAGACAGCTCTACCATCTAACAGCTCTACCATCTACCAGCTCTACCATCTAACAGGTCCACCCTGGAGACAGCTCTACCGTCTAACAGGAGACAGTTCTACCATTTAACATCTCTACCATCTAACAGCTCTACCATCTAACAGCTCTACCGTCTACCAGGTCCACCCAGGAGACATTTTAAGAAAGTTGAAGCTCATTTACTGTATTTCTGTCATTTAAAGAAGGAAAATATGACCCCAGCCATTATCACCTTGGTTGCTGTAGCTTCCTTCACCTCAGTCTGTCTACAAACACATAGCCTACAATTATCCACCACACGTTAACTCACATTAACTCAGCAACCGGGATTAAAATATATAATTTAATATGTACAGAATGATCGCAGAAAAAGTATTTTAATTAACAAAAGGTTTACACATTTTGCCATGGGGTGGGGGAAGACATTTTTTGCAGTAGCGCCTTGGGACCCAAAAGCATAATCAGTACTCTAAGTCCCCCTTGAGCTGGTCTGGAACAATGAGGTAGTGACTCGGGGTACCGTACTAAACCACAAATGACCTCTGAATCCCGTCAGCATAATCGCAAAACGTTTAGTTGAGCGACCCACTATATTTGTCAAACGGCAGTAGGAAGCATCGATCACCATGTCACCAGAATAAGACCCTTTCTGGGAAAGGAGCATCAAGCTCGTCACCGTGCGCTTTCACCACCTTGTGTAGTTCATCATAACTTATTTCATCTGTCGCTTTATTAAACTGAATGCTTTCCCATGATTCCAAGTTTACTTCCATATGATAATTCTATCAATAGTTACGCATAAAGGCGCTTCCACCACCATTTCGCACATAATACAATTTACCAAACACAAACCGATCTCACCATGTCAAACAAACAAATTATCTGTCGGCATTTATACAATTGTACCGAAACTTCCTGTTTCCGTCACAGCTATCGTTACTTTTTAGTTTTTATACGGTATGACTGTACTCGCATAAAAACTGTGGATGGAAACGTAGTTAATGACTGTAAAAAAAGAATGGACAAAGCCATCGATCAACGTGACACCATTCATTCCTATGTGAAGACTCAATAGCGCATTGAAGCCAATTAAGATGGCGTCTCATGAAGACATAACATGGGCAGTTTGAGCTACTCCAGGAAGTGGTGTTGCAGGCTAGCTCAGTGCTGCCCCCCTCTCAATGAGTAACTCAAGGTGAAGGCTGGCCGGGGGACTGCAGGCTAGCTCAGTGCTGCCCCCCTCTCAATGAGTAACTCAAGGTGAAGGCCGACCGGGGTACTGCAGGCTAGCTCAGTGCTGCCCCCTCTCAATGAGTAACTGAAGGTGAAGGCCGACCGGGGTACTGCAGGCTAGCTCAGTGCTGCCCCCTCTCAATGAGTAACTCAAGGTGAAGGCCGACCGGGGTACTGCAGGCTAGCTCAGTGCTGCCCCCCTCTCAATGAGTAACTCAAGGTGAAGGCCGACCGGGGTACTGCAGGCTAGCTCAGTGCTGCCCCCTCTCAATGAGTAACTGAAGGTGAAGGCCGACCGGGGTACTGCAGGCTAGCTCAGTGCTGCCCCCTCTCAATGAGTAACTCAAGGTGAAGGCCGACCGGGGTACTGCAGGCTGACATTAGCAACTAAATTATACTCATAACTTCTTCTGTGTGCGATTTTAAAATGAACGGTTCAAGGACATACATTTGGTGTATTAGAAGCAAATATTTGTACCATGATTGACACCAAAAAAATGTTACACGAAGATTGAACACAAAGATGGCCATTTCCTCTTTCACTATATGTTTTCTGAACCTCCGTGGCTTCAATGAGAGGAGGCAGTGGTTCTCCCATTGTTTAGATAGACAGACTCATTTACCAATATAAAAATGTTTAACTGACGCGGGCTAACTGAGTGACTGTCAGTGACACATTTATTTATTCTACTTTTATTTATTTATTTTATTTTACTAGGCAAGTCAGTTAAGAACAAATTCTTATTTACAATGACGGTCTAGGAACAGTGGGTTAACTGCCTTGTTCAGGGGCAGAACAACAGATTTTTACCTTGTCAGCTCAGGGATTACTGGCCCAATGCTCTAACCTTTCGGTTACTGGCCCAATGCTCTAACCTTTCGGTTACTGGCCCAACGCTCTAACCACTAGGCTACCTGCCTAACAAGAGGAAGACTGACGATGCACAAACCATTTTAGAAATGACACCTTGTGTATTCTACTATTCTACCTAGCAACAGTAAGTTGAGATCCCGACTGATTACCGAGGTCTGGACTGTGCAGCTACGGCCCTGTGAGGTTAGTGTCCTAACTGTGTAGCTACGGCCCTGTGAGGAAGCGTCCTAACTGTGTAGCTACGGCCCTGTGAGGTTAGTGTCCTAACTGTGTAGCTACGGCCCTGTGAGGAAGCGTCCTAACTGTGGAGCTACGGCCTTGTGAGGAAGCATCCTAACTGTGTAGCTACGGCCCTGTGAGGAAGTGTCCTAACTGTGTAGCTACGGCCCTGTGAGGAAGTGTCCTAACTGTGTAGCTACGGCCCTGTGAGGTTAGTGTCCTAACTGTGTAGCTACGGCCCTGTGAGGAAGCGTCCTAACTGTGTAGCTACGGCTCTGTGAGGAAGTGTCCTAACTCTGTAGCTACGGCCCTGTGAGGTTAGTGTCCTAACTGTGTAGCTACGGCCCTGTGAGGAAGCGTCCTAACTATGTAGCGACGGCCCTGTGAGGAAGCGTCCTAACTGTGTAGCTACGGCCTTGTGAGGAAGTGTCCTAACTGTGTAGCTGCGGCCTTGTGAGGAAGTGTCCTAACTGTGTAGCTACGGCCCTGTGAGGAAGTGTCCTAACTGTGTGTGTGACAGTGTTGTGTATGTCCTCCTGACCATGTATCTTGACCATGTTTGTTTGTCTCTCCAGGTGTTGAACGAAGCGGTAGGGGCCATGATGTACCACACCATCACTCTGACCAGAGAGGACCTAGAGAAGTTCAAGGCTCTACGCATCATCATCCGCATCGGCAGCGGCTACGACAACATCGACATCAAGGCAGCCGGAGAGCTGGGTATGCACCGATATTCACTGAATTATGATCGGCAGGATGTAGTCATTTAGCAGACACTTTTATCCAAAGTTACTTTCGTTAACACATGCAGTGCATTCGGAAAGTAATCAGACCCCTTGATTTTTTTTTTCTCCCACATTTTGTTACGTTACAGCCTTATTCTAAAATGGATTAAATCAATGTTTGTCCTCATCACACACAATACCCCAATAATACCACAATACCCCAAATTTGAGCTAATGTATTACAAATAGAAAACAGAAATACCTTTATTTACACAAGTATTCAGACCCTTTGCTATGAGACTCGAAATTGAGCTCAGGTGCATCCTGTTTCCATTGATCATCCTTGAGATGTCAGAGCAAATACCAAGCCATGAGGTCAAAGGAATTGTCCGTAGAGCTCCGAGACAGGATTGTGTCGAGACACAGATCTGGGGAAGGGTACCAAAATATTTCTGCAGCATTGAAGGTTCCCAAGAACACAGTGGCCTCCATCATTCTTAAATGGAAGAAGTTTGGAACCACCAAGACTCTTCCTAGAGCTGGCCGCCCGGCCAAACTGAGCAATCGGGGGAGAAGGGCCTTGGTCAGGGAGGTGACCAAGAACCCGATGGTCACTCTGACAGAGCTCCAGAGTTTCTCTGTGGAAATGGGAGAACCTTCTAGAAGGACAACCATCTCTGCAGCACTCCACCAATCAGGTCTTTATAGTAGAGTGGCCAGACGGAAGCCACTCCTCAGTAAAAGGCACACGACAGCCTGCTTGGAGTTTGCCAAAAGGCACCTAAAGACTTTCAGACCATTTGATTCAAGATTCTCTGGTCTGATGAAACAAGGTTGAACTCTTTGGCCTGAATGCCAAGCGTCACGTCTGGAGGAAACCTGGCACCATCCCTACGGTGAAGCATGGTGGTGGCAGCATTATGCTATGGGGATATTTATCATCTGCAGGGACTGGGAGACAAGTCAGGATCTAGGGAAAGATGAAGTACAGAGAGATCCTTGATGAAAACCTGCTCCAGAGCACTCAGAACCCTCAGACTGGGGCAAAGGTTCACCTTCCAACAGGACAACGACCCTAAGCACACAGCCAAGACAACGCAGGAGTGGCTTCGGCACAAGTCTCTGAATGTCCTTGAGTGGCCCAGCCAGAACTCGGACTTGAACCCGATCGAACATCTCTGGAGCGACCTGAAAATAGCTATGCAGCAATGCTCCTCATCCAACTTGAGAGGATCTGCAGAGAAGACTGGGAGAAACTCCCCAAATACAGGTGTGCCAAGTTTGTAGCATCGTACCCAAGAAGACTCGAGGCTGTAATCACTGCCAAAGGTGCTTCAACAAAGTACTGAGTAAATGGTCTGAATATTTATGTAAATGGAATTGGGTATGATATGGTATTGTATGGGGTATTGTATGGTATGGTATGGTATTATATGGGGTATGGTATTGTATGGGGTATTGTATGGTATTATATGGGGTATTGTATGGGGTATTGTATGGTATTATATGGGGTATTGTATGGTATTGTATGGGGTATTGTATGATATTATATGAGGTATTGTATGGGGTATTGTATGGTATTATATGGGGTATTGTATGGTATTGTATGGTATTATATGGGGTATTGTATGGTATGGTATTGTATGGGGTATGGTATGGTATTA
The DNA here is from genome assembly GCF_965601325.2 of Salmo salar. Taxonomy (NCBI): domain Eukaryota; kingdom Metazoa; phylum Chordata; class Actinopteri; order Salmoniformes; family Salmonidae; genus Salmo; species Salmo salar. Next base: position 47,042,578 of record NC_138308.1, read on the forward strand.
TATGGGGCATTGTATGGTATGGTATTGTATGGGGTATTGTATGGTATTTAGGCTGGGTTTATGTATAGCATGTGGACATCTGCTGATTGAAAAAGGGCTTTCTAAATACATGTGATTGGTTGATTGATGAATTGATTGAATGTATGGTGTATTGTGTGATATTGTATTGAATAGGTTATTGTATGGGATATTATATGGCGTATTGTATGAGGTATTGTATGGTATTAGATGGTGTATTATATGGGGTATTGTATGGTATTAGATGGTGTATTATATGGGGTATTGTGTGGTATTATATGGTGTATTATATGGGGTATTGTATGGTATTAGATGGTGTATTATATGGGGTATTGTATGGTATTAGATGGTGTATTATATGGGGTATTGTATGGTATTAGATGGTGTATTATATGGGGTATTGTGTGGTATTATATGGTGTGTTATATGGGGTATTGTATGGTATTAGATGGTGTATTATATGGGGTATTGTGTGGTATTATTATATGGGGTATCGTATGAGGTATTGTATGGTATTAGATGGTGTATTGTATGGTATTAGATGGTGTATTATGTGGGGTATTGTATGAGGTATTGTATGGTATTAGATGGTGTATTATATGGGGTATTGTATGGTATTAGATGGTGTGTTATATGGGGTATTGTATGGTATTAGATGGTGTGTTATATGGGGTATTGTGTGGTATTATTATATGAGGTATTGTATGGTATTAGATGGTGTATTGTGTGGTATTGTATTATATGAGGTATTGTATGGTATTAGATTGTGTATTATGTGGGGTATTGTGTGCTATTGTATTATATGGGGAATTGTATGGTATTAGATAGTGTATTTTGTGGGGTATTGTGTGGTATTGTATTACATGGTGTATTGTATGGTATTAGATGGTGTATTATGTGGGGTATTGTGTGGTATTATATGGGGTATTGTATGAGGTATTGTATGGTATTAGATGGTGTATTATATGGGGTATTGTATGGTATTAGATGGTGTATTATATGGGGTATTGTATGGTATTAGATGGTGTATTATGTGGTATTGTAATATATGGGGTATTGTATGGTATTATATGGTGTATTATATGGGGTATTGTGTTTTATTGTATTATATGGTGTTAAATGGTGTATTGTACACTGTATTGTATGGTGTATTATATGGTATTAGATGGTGTATTATATGAGGTATTGTGTTATATGATGTATTGTATGGTATTGTATTTTATGGTGTATTGGATGATATTGTACGGTATATATTATATGGGGTATTGTATTTTTAGTTTAGTTAATTAATTCGACCATTTTAAAAACCAAGCACACATAAACCTTGAAAAAGCCATGCATACGTATGATATATATTATATGGGTTATTGTATGGTATTGTATTATGTATGGTATTGTATTATATGGGGTATTGGGTGGTATTGTATTATATGGTATATATTATATGGGTTATTGTATGGTATTGTATTATATTGGGTATTGTATGGTGTTCTATTATATGGTGTATTGTATGGTATATATTATATGGTTATTGTATGGTATATATTATATGGGGTATTTCATGGTATTGTTTTATATGGGGTTTTGTATGGTGTTGTATTATATGGGGTATTGTATGGTATATATTATATGGGGTATTTCATGGTATTGTATTATATGGGGTTTTGTATGGTGTTGTATTATATGGGGTATTGTATTATATCGTGTATTGTATGGTATATATTATATGGGGTATGGTATTGTATTATATGGTATTGTATTATATGGGACATTGTATGGTATGTATTATATGGGGTTTTGTATGGTATGTATTATATGGGGTTTTGTATGGTATGTATTATATGGGTATTGTATGGTATGTATTATATGGAGTATTGTTTGGTATGTATTATATGGGTATTGTATGGTTTGCTCCCCTCTAACCAATTAACAACTGTATTTCTACACACCTGATCTACATCTAACCTGTGTGTTTGTTTCTGTAATGGTGTCTCTTAATCTAACTCTGTCCTCCTCCCCCAGGTGTCTCTAACTCTGTATGTCCTCCTCCCCCAGGTGTCTCTTAATCTAACTCTGTATGTCCTCCTCCTCCCCCAGGTGTCTCTAACTCTGTATGTCCTCCTCCCCCAGGCGTCTCTAACTCTGTATGTCCTCCTCCTCCCCCAGGTGTCTCTAACTCTGTATGTCCTCCTCCTCCCCCAGGTGTCTCTAACTCTGTATGTCCTCCTCCCCCAGGCGTCTCTAACTCTGTATGTCCTCCTCCTACCCCCAGGTGTCTCTAACTTTGTGTCTCCTCCTCCCCCAGCTGTCTCTAACTCTGTGTGTCCTCCTCCCCCAGGTGTCTCTAACTCTGTGTGTCCTCCTCCCCAGGTGTCTTTAACTCTGTGTGTCCTCCTCCCCCAGGT
>NC_138308.1:47057500-47442500 GCF_965601325.2 Salmo salar
CTCTACCATATCAGCATGGCTCAGCGTTCCTCTCAGACGGGACACTCTCTCTCTACCATATCAGCATGGTTCAGCGTTCCTCTCAGACAGGACACTCTTTCTCTACCATGTCAGCACAGCTCAGCGTTCCTCTCAGACAGGACACTCTCTCTCTACCATGTCAGCATGGCTCAGCGTTTCTCACAGACGGGACACTCTCTCTCTACCATATCAGCATGGTTCAGCGTTCCTCTCAGACGGGACACTCTCTCTCTACCATATCAGCATGGCTCAGGGTTCCTCTCAGACGGGACACTCTCTCTACCATATCAGCATGGCTCAGCGTTCCTCTCAGACGGGACACTCTCTCTCTACCATGTCAGCATGGCTCAGCGTTCCTCTCAGACGGGACACTCTCTCAGACTGGACAATCTCTCTCTACCATGTCAGCATGGCTCAGCGTTCCTCTCAGACTGGACACTCTCTCTCTACCATGTCAGCATGGTTCAGCGTTCTTCTCAGACGGGACACTCTCTCTCTACCATATCAGCATGGTTCAGCGTTCCTCTCAGACGGGACACTCTCTCTCTACCATATCAGCATGGCTCAGCGTTCCTCTCAGACTGGACACTCTCTCTACCATATCAGCATGGCTCAGCGTTCCTCTCAGACTGGACACTCTCTCTCTACCATGTCAGCATGGCGCAGCGTTCCTCTCAGACGGGACACTCTCTCTGCCATGTCAGCATGGCTCAGCGTTCCTCTCAGACGGGACACTCTCTCAGACTGGACAATCTCTCTCTACCATGTCAGCATGGCTCAGCGTTCCTCTCAGACTGGACACTCTCTCTCTACCATGTCAGCATGGTTCAGCGTTCTTCTCAGACGGGACACTCTCTCTCTACCATGTCTGCACAGCTCAGCGTTCCTCTCAGACATGACACTCTCTCTCTACCATGTCAGCATGGCTCAGCATTCCTGTCAGACTGGACACTCTCTCTCTACCATGTCAGCATGGCTCAGCGTTCCTCTCAGACGGGACACTCTCTCTACCATGTCAGGACGGCTCAGCGTTCCTCTCAGACGGGACACTCTCTCTCTACCATGTCAGCATGGCTCAGCGTTCCTCTCAGACGGGACATTCTCTCTCTACCATATCAGCATGGTTCAGCGTTCCTCTCAGACGGCACACTCTCTCTCTACCATATCAGCATGGCTCAGCGTTCCTCTCAGACGGGACACTCTCTCTACCATGTCAGCATGGCGCAGTGTTCCTCTCAGATGGGACACTCTCTCTCTACCATGTCAGCATGGCTCAGCGTTCCTCTCAGACGGGACACTCTCTCTACCATGTCAGCATGGCTCAGCATTCCTCTCAGACGGGACACTCTCTCAGACTGGACAATCTCTCTCTACCATGTCAGCATGGCTCAGCATTCCTCTCAGACTGGACACTCTCTCTCTACCATGTCAGCATGGCTCAGCGTTCCTCTCAGATGGGACACTCTCTCTCTACCATATCAGCATGGTTCAGCGTTCCTCTCAGACAGGACACTCTTTCTCTACCATGTCAGCACAGCTCAGCGTTCCTCTCAGACAGGACACTCTCTCTCTACCATGTCAGCATGGCTCAGCGTTTCTCTCAGACTGGACACTCTCTCTCTACCATGTCAGCATGGCTCAGCGTTCCTCTCAGACTGGACACTCTCTCTCTCTACCATGTCAGCATGGCTCAGCGTTCCTCTCAGACGGGACACTCTCCAGCTACCATGTCAGCATGGCTCAGTGTTCCTCTCAGACGGGACACACTCTCTGCCATGTCAGCATGGCTCAGCGTTCCTCTCAGACGGGACACTCTCTCAGACTGGACAATCTCTCTCTACCATGTCAGCATGGCTCAGCGTTCCTCTCAGACTGGACACTCTCTCTCTACCATGTCAGCATGGTTCAGCGTTCCTCTCAGACAGGACACTCTCTCTCTACCATGTCAGCACAGCTCAGCGTTCCTCTCAGACAGGACACTCTCTCTCTCTACCATGCAGCACAGCTCAGCGTTCCTCTCAGACAGGACACTCTCTCTGTACCATGTCAGCATGGCTCAGCGTTCCTCTCAGACGGGACACTCTCTCTACCATGTCAGCATGGCTCAGCGTTCCTCTCAGACTGGACACTCTCTCTCTACCATGTCAGCATGGCTCAGCGTTCCTCTCAGACGGGACACTCTCTCTACCATGTCAGGACGGCTCAGCGTTCCTCTCAGATGGGACACTCTCTCTGCCATGTCAGCATGGCTCAGCGTTCCTCTCAGACGGGACACTCTCTCAGACTGGACAATCTCTCTCTACCATGTCAGCATGGCTCAGCGTTCCTCTCAGACTGGACACTCTCTCTCTACCATGTCAGCATGGTTCAGCGTTCTTCTCAGACGGGACACTCTCTCTCTACCATGTCAGCATGGTTCAGCGTTCTTCTCAGACGGGACACTCTCTCTCTACCATGTCAGCATGGCTCAGCGTTCCTCTCAGACGGGACACTCTCTCTCTACCATATCAGCATGGTTCAGCGTTCCTCTCAGACGGGACACTCTCTCTCTACCATATAAGCATGGCTCAGCGTTCCTCTCAGACTGGACACTCTCTCTACCATATCAGCATGGCTCAGCGTTCCTCTCAGACGGGACACTCTCTCTCTACCATGTCAGCATGGCGCAGCGTTCCTCTCAGACGGGACACTCTCTCTCTACCATGTCAGCATGGCTCAGCGTTCCTCTCAGACGGGACACTCTCTCTGCCATGTCAGCATGGCTCAGCGTTCCTCTCAGACGGGACACTCTCTCAGACTGGACAGACTCTCTCTACCATGTCAGCATGGCTCAGCGTTCCTTTCAGACGGGACACTCTCTCAGACTGGACAATCTCTCTCTACCATGTCAGGATGGCTCAGCGTTCCTCTCAGACGGGACACTCTCTCTCTACCATGTCAGCATGGCTCAGCTTCCTCTCAGACGGGACACTCTCTCTCTACCATGTCAGCATGGCTCAGCGTTCCTCTCAGACGGGACACTCTCTCTCTACCATGTCAGCATGGCTCAGCGTTCCTCTCAGACGGGACACTCTCTCTGCCATGTCAGCATGGCTCAGCGTTCCTCTCAGACGGGACACTCTCTCAGACTGGACAATCTCTCTCTACCATGTCAGCATGGCTCAGCGTTCCTCTCAGACTGGACACTCTCTCTCTACCATGTCAGCATGGCTCAGCGTTCCTCTCAGACGGGACACTCTCTCTACCATGTCAGGACGGCTCAGCGTTCCTCTCAGATGGGACACTCTCTCTGCCATGTCAGCATTGCTCAGCGTTCCTCTCAGACGGGACACTCTCTCAGACTGGACAATCTCTCTCTACCATGTCAGCATGGCTCAGCGTTCCTCTCAGACTGGACACTCTCTCTCTACCATGTCAGCATGGTTCAGCGTTCTTCTCAGACGGGACACTCTCTCTCTACCATGTCAGCATGGTTCAGCGTTCTTCTCAGACGGGACACTCTCTCTCTACCATGTCAGCATGGTTCAGCGTTCTTCTCAGACGGGACACTCTCTCTCTACCATGTCTGCACAGCTCAGCGTTCCTCTCAGACGTGACACTCTCTCTCTACCATGTCAGCATGGCTCAGCGTTCCTGTCAGACTGGACACTCTCTCTCTACCATGTCAGCATGGTTCAGCGTTCTTCTCAGACGGGACACTCTCTCTCTACCATGTCTGCACAGCTCAGCGTTCCTCTCAGACGGGACACTCTCTCTCTACCATGTCAGCATGGCTCAGCGTTCCTGTCAGACTGGACACTCTCTCTCTACCATGTCAGCATGGCTCAGCGTTCCTCTCAGACGGGACACTCTCTCTACCATGTCAGGACGGCTCAGCGTTCCTCTCAGACGGGACACTCTCTCTACACTGTCAGGACGGCTCAGCGTTCCTCTCAGACGGGACACTCTCTCTCTACCATGTCAGCATGGCTCAGCGTTCCTCTCAGGCGGGACATTCTCTCTCTACCATATCAGCATGGTTCAGCGTTCCTCTCAGACGGCACACTCTCTCTCTACCATATCAGCATGGCTCAGCGTTCCTCTCAGACGGGACACTCTCTCTACCATATCAGCATGGCTCAGCGTTCCTCTCAGACGGGACACTCTCTCTCTACCATGTCAGCATGGCGCAGCGTTCCTCTCAGATGGGACACTCTCTCTCTTCCATGTCAGCATGGCTCAGCGTTCCTCTCAGACGGGACACTCTCTCTACCATGTCAGCATGGCTCAGCATTCCTCTCAGACGGGACACTCTCTCAGACTGGACAATCTCTCTCTACCATGTCAGCATGGCTCAGCGTTCCTCTCAGACTGGACACTCTCTCTCTACCATGTCAGGACGGCTCAGCATTCCTCTCAGACGGGACACTCTCTCTACCATGTCAGCATGGCTCAGCGTTCCTCTCAGACGGGACACTCTCTCTCTACCATGTCAGCATGGCTCAGCTTCCTCTCAGACGGGACACTCTCTCTCTACCATGTCAGCATGGCTCAGCGTTCCTCTCAGACGGGACACTCTCTCTGCCATGTCAGCATGGCTCAGCGTTCCTCTCAGACGGGACACTCTCTCAGACTGGACAGACTCTCTCTACCATGTCAGCATGGCTCAGCGTTCCTTTCAGACGGGACACTCTCTCAGACTGGACAATCTCTCTCTACCATGTCAGGATGGCTCAGCGTTCCTCTCAGACGGGACACTCTCTCTCTACCATGTCAGCATGGCTCAGCTTCCTCTCAGACGGGACACTCTCTCTCTACCATGTCAGCATGGCTCAGCGTTCCTCTCAGACGGGACACTCTCTCTCTACCATGTCAGCATGGCTCAGCGTTCCTCTCAGACTGGACACTCTCTCTCTACCATGTCAGGACGGCTCAGCATTCCTCTCAGACAGGACACTCTTTCTCTACCATGTCAGCACAGCTCAGCGTTCTTCTCAGACAGGACACTCTCTCTCTACCATGTCAGCATGGCTCAGCGTTTCTCTCAGACTGGACACTCTCTCTCTACCATGTCAGCTTGGCTCAGCGTTCCTCTCAGACTGGACACTCTCTCTCTCTACCATGTCAGCATGGCTCAGCGTTCCTCTCAGACGGGACACTCTCAATCTACCATGTCAGCATGGCTCAGCGTTCCTCTCAGACGGGACACACTCTCTGCCATGTCAGCATGGCTCAGCGTTCCTCTCAGACGGGACACTCTCTCAGACTGGACAATCTCTCTCTACCATGTCAGCATGGCTCAGCGTTCCTCTCAGACTGGACACTCTCTCTCTACCATGTCAGCATGGTTCAGCGTTCCTCTCAGACAGGACACTCTCTCTCTACCATGTCAGCACTGCTCAGCGTTCCTCTCAGACAGGACACTCTCTCTCTCTACCATGTCAGCACAGCTCAGCGTTCCTCTCAGACAGGACACTCTCTCTCTACCATGTCAGCATGGCTCAGCGTTCCTCTCAGACGGGACACTCTCTCTACCATGTCAGGACGGCTCAGCGTTCCTCTCAGATGGGACACTCTCTCTGCCATGTCAGCATGGCTCAGCGTTCCTCTCAGACGGGACACTCTCTCAGACTGGACAATCTCTCCCTACCATGTCAGCATGGCTCAGCGTTCCTCTCAGACTGGACACTCTCTCTCTACCATGTCAGCATGGTTCAGCGTTCTTCTCAGACGGGACACTCTCTCTCTACCATGTCAGCATGGTGACAGCGTTCTTCTCAGACGGGACACTCTCTCTCTACCATGTCAGCATGGCTCAGCGTTCCTCTCAGACGGGACACTCTCTCTCTACCATATCAGCATGGTTCAGCGTTCCTCTCAGACGGGACACTCTCTCTCTACCATATCAGCGTGGCTCAGCGTTCCTCTCAGACTGGACACTCTCTCTACCATATCAGCATGGCTCAGCGTTCCTCTCAGACGGGACACTCTCTCTCTACCATGTCAGCATGGCGCAGCGTTCCTCTCAGACGGGACACTCTCTCTCTACCATGTCAGCATGGCTCAGCGTTCCTCTCAGACGGGACACTCTCTCTGCCATGTCAGCATGGCTCAGCGTTCCTCTCAGACGGGACACTCTCTCAGACTGGACAGACTCTCTCTACCATGTCAGCATGGCTCAGCGTTCCTCTCAGACGGGACACTCTCTCAGACTGGACAATCTCTCTCTACCATGTCAGCATGGCTCAGCGTTCCTCTCAGACTGGACACTCTCTCTCTACCATGTCAGCATGGTTCAGCGTTCTTCTCAGACGGGACACTCTCTCTCTACCATGTCTGCACAGCTCAGCGTTCCTCTCAGACGGGACACTCTCTCTCTACCATGTCAGCATGGCTCAGCGTTCCTGTCAGACTGGACACTCTCTCTCTACCATGTCAGCATGGTTCAGCGTTCTTCTCAGACGGGACACTCTCTCTCTACCATGTCTGCACAGCTCAGCGTTCCTCTCAGACGGGACACTCTCTCTCTACCATGTCAGCATGGCTCAGCGTTCCTGTCAGACTGGACACTCTCTCTCTACCATGTCAGCATGGCTCAGCGTTCCTCTCAGACGGGACACTCTCTCTCCCATGTCAATACGGCTCAGCGTTCCTCTCAGACGGGACACTCTCTCTCTACCATGTCAGGACGGCTCAGCGTTCCTCTCAGACGGGACACACTCTCTGCCATGTCAGCATGGCTCAGCGTTCCTCTCAGACGGGACACTCTCTCAGACTGGACAATCTCTCTCTACCATGTCAGCATGGCTCAGCGTTCCTCTCAGACTGGACACTCTCTCTCTACCATGTCAGCATGGTTCAGCGTTCCTCTCAGACAGGACACTCTCTCTCTACCATGTCAGCACAGCTCAGCGTTCCTCTCAGACAGGACACTCTCTCTCTCTACCATGTCAGCACAGCTCAGCGTTCCTCTCAGACAGGACACTCTCTCTCTACCATGTCAGCACAGCTCAGCGTTCCTCTCAGACAGGACACTCTCTCTCTCTACCATGTCAGCACAGCTCAGCGTTCCTCTCAGACAGGACACTCTCTCTCTACCATGTCAGCATGGCTCAGCGTTCCTCTCAGACGGGACACTCTCTCTACCATGTCAGGACGGCTCAGCGTTCCTCTCAGATGGGACACTCTCTCTGCCATGTCAGCATGGCTCAGCGTTCCTCTCAGACGGGACACTCTCTCAGACTGGACAATCTCTCCCTACCATGTCAGCATGGCTCAGCGTTCCTCTCAGACTGGACACTCTCTCTCTACCATGTCAGCATGGTTCAGCGTTCTTCTCAGATGGGACACTCTCTCTCTACCATGTCAGCATGGTTCAGCGTTCTTCTCAGACGGGACACTCTCTCTCTACCATGTCAGCATGGCTCAGCGTTCCTCTCAGACGGGACACTCTCTCTCTACCATATCAGCATGGTTCAGCGTTCCTCTCAGACGGGACACTCTCTCTCTACCATATCAGCGTGGCTCAGCGTTCCTCTCAGACTGGACACTCTCTCTACCATATCAGCATGGCTCAGCGTTCCTCTCAGACGGGACACTCTCTCTCTACCATGTCAGCATGGCGCAGCGTTCCTCTCAGACGGGACACTCTCTCTCTACCATGTCAGCATGGCTCAGCGTTCCTCTCAGACGGGACACTCTCTCTGCCATGTCAGCATGGCTCAGCGTTCCTCTCAGACGGGACACTCTCTCAGACTGGACAGACTCTCTCTACCATGTCAGCATGGCTCAGCGTTCCTCTCAGACGGGACACTCTCTCAGACTGGACAATCTCTCTCTACCATGTCAGCATGGCTCAGCGTTCCTCTCAGACTGGACACTCTCTCTCTACCATGTCAGCATGGTTCAGCGTTCTTCTCAGACGGGACACTCTCTCTCTACCATGTCTGCACAGCTCAGCGTTCCTCTCAGACGGGACACTCTCTCTCTACCATGTCAGCATGGCTCAGCGTTCCTGTCAGACTGGACACTCTCTCTCTACCATGTCAGCATGGTTCAGCGTTCTTCTCAGACGGGACACTCTCTCTCTACCATGTCTGCACAGCTCAGCGTTCCTCTCAGACGGGACACTCTCTCTCTACCATGTCAGCATGGCTCAGCGTTCCTGTCAGACTGGACACTCTCTCTCTACCATGTCAGCATGGCTCAGCGTTCCTCTCAGACGGGACACTCTCTCTCCCATGTCAATACGGCTCAGCGTTCCTCTCAGACGGGACACTCTCTCTCTACCATGTCAGGACGGCTCAGCGTTCCTCTCAGACGGGACACACTCTCTGCCATGTCAGCATGGCTCAGCGTTCCTCTCAGACGGGACACTCTCTCAGACTGGACAATCTCTCTCTACCATGTCAGCATGGCTCAGCGTTCCTCTCAGACTGGACACTCTCTCTCTACCATGTCAGCATGGTTCAGCGTTCCTCTCAGACAGGACACTCTCTCTCTACCATGTCAGCACAGCTCAGCGTTCCTCTCAGACAGGACACTCTCTCTCTCTACCATGTCAGCACAGCTCAGCGTTCCTCTCAGACAGGACACTCTCTCTCTACCATGTCAGCATGGCTCAGCGTTCCTCTCAGACGGGACACTCTCTCTACCATGTCAGCATGGCTCAGCGTTCCTCTCAGACTGGACACTCTCTCTCTACCATATCAGCATGGCTCAGCGTTCCTCTCAGACGGGACACTCTCAATCTACCATGTCAGCATGGCTCAGCGTTCCTCTCAGACGGGACACACTCTCTGCCATGTCAGCATGGCTCAGCGTTCCTCTCAGACGGGACACTCTCTCAGACTGGACAATCTCTCTCTACCATGTCAGCATGGTTCAGCGTTCCTCTCAGACAGGACACTCTCTCTCTACCATGTCAGCACAGCTCAGCGTTCCTCTCAGACAGGACACTCTCTCTCTCTACCATGTCAGCACAGCTCAGCGTTCCTCTCAGACAGGACACTCTCTCTCTACCATGTCAGCATGGCTCAGCGTTCCTCTCAGACGGGACACTCTCTCTACCATGTCAGGACGGCTCAGCGTTCCTCTCAGATGGGACACTCTCTCTGCCATGTCAGCATGGCTCAGCGTTCCTCTCAGACGGGACACTCTCTCAGACTGGACAATCTCTCTCTACCATGTCAGCATGGCTCAGCGTTCCTCTCAGACTGGACACTCTCTCTCTACCATGTCAGCATGGTTCAGCGTTCTTCTCAGACGGGACACTCTCTCTCTACCATGTCAGCATGGTTCAGCGTTCTTCTCAGACGGGACACTCTCTCTCTACCATGTCAGCATGGCTCAGCGTTCCTCTCAGACGGGACACTCTCTCTCTACCATATCAGCATGGTTCAGCGTTCCTCTCAGACGGGACACTCTCTCTCTACCATATCAGCATGGCTCAGCGTTCCTCTCAGACTGGACACTCTCTCTACCATATCAGTATGGCTCAGCGTTCCTCTCAGACGGGACACTCTCTCTCTACCATGTCAGCATGGCGCAGCGTTCCTCTCAGACGGGACACTCTCTCTCTACCATGTCAGCGTGGCTCAGCGTTCCTCTCAGACGGGACACTCTCTCTGCCATGTCAGCATGGCTCAGCGTTCCTCTCAGACGGGACACTCTCTCAGACTGGACAGACTCTCTCTACCATGTCAGCATGGCTCAGCGTTCCTCTCAGACGGGACACTCTCTCAGACTGGACAATCTCTCTCTACCATGTCAGCATGGCTCAGCGTTCCTCTCAGACTGGACACTCTCTCTCTACCATGTCATCATGGTTCAGCGTTCTTCTCAGACGGGACACTCTCTCTCTACCATGTCTGCACAGCTCAGCGTTCCTCTCAGACGGGACACTCTCTCTCTACCATGTCAGCATGGCTCAGCGTTCCTGTCAGACTGGACACTCTCTCTCTACCATGTCAGCATGGTTCAGCGTTCTTCTCAGACGGGACACTGTCTCTCTACCATGTCTGCACAGCTCAGCGTTCCTCTCAGACGGGACACTCTCTCTCTACCATGTCAGCATGGCTCAGCGTTCCTGTCAGACTGGACACTCTCTCTCTACCATGTCAGCATGGCTCAGCGTTCCTCTCAGACGGGACACTCTCTCTCCCATGTCAATACGGCTCAGCGTTCCTCTCAGACGGGACACTCTCTCTCTACCATGTCAGGACGGCTCAGCGTTCCTCTCAGACGGGACACACTCTCTGCCATGTCAGCATGGCTCAGCGTTCCTCTCAGACGGGACACTCTCTCAGACTGGACAATCTCTCTCTACCATGTCAGAATGGCTCAGCGTTCCTCTCAGACTGGACACTCTCTCTCTACCATGTCAGCATGGTTCAGCGTTCCTCTCAGACAGGACACTCTCTCTCTACCATGTCAGCACAGCTCAGCGTTCCTCTCAGACAGGACACTCTCTCTCTCTACCATTTCAGCACAGCTCCGCGTTCCTCTCAGACAGGACACTCTCTCTCTACCATGTCAGCATGGCTCAGCGTTCCTCTCAGACTGGACACTCTCTCTACCATGTCAGCATGGTTCAGCGTTCTTCTCAGACGGGACACTGTCTCTCTACCATGTCTGCACAGCTCAGCGTTCCTCTCAGACGGGACACTCTCTCTCTACCATGTCAGCATGGCTCAGCGTTCCTGTCAGACTGGACACTCTCTCTCTACCATGTCAGCATGGCTCAGCGTTCCTCTCAGACGGGACACTCTCTCTCCCATGTCAATACGGCTCAGCGTTCCTCTCAGACGGGACACTCTCTCTCTACCATGTCAGGACGGCTCAGCGTTCCTCTCAGACGGGACACACTCTCTGCCATGTCAGCATGGCTCAGCGTTCCTCTCAGACGGGACACTCTCTCAGACTGGACAATCTCTCTCTACCATGTCAGAATGGCTCAGCGTTCCTCTCAGACTGGACACTCTCTCTCTACCATGTCAGCATGGTTCAGCGTTCCTCTCAGACAGGACACTCTCTCTCTACCATGTCAGCACAGCTCAGCGTTCCTCTCAGACAGGACACTCTCTCTCTCTACCATTTCAGCACAGCTCAGCGTTCCTCTCAGACAGGACACTCTCTCTCTACCATGTCAGCATGGCTCAGCGTTCCTCTCAGACTGGACACTCTCTCTACCATGTCAGCATGGCTCAGCGTTCCTCTCAGACTGGACACTCTCTCTCTACCATGTCAGCATGGCTCAGCGTTCCTCTCAGACGGGACACTCTCTCTACCATGTCAGGACGGCTCAGCGTTCCTCTCAGATGGGACACTCTCTCTGCCATGTCAGCATGGCTCAGCGTTCCTCTCAGACGGGACACTCTCTCAGACTGGACAATCTCTCTCTACCATGTCAGCATGGCTCAGCGTTCCTCTCAGACTGGACACTCTCTCTCTACCATGTCAGCATGGTTCAGCGTTCTTCTCAGACGGGACACTCTCTCTCTACCATGTCAGCATGGTTCAGCGTTCTTCTCAGACGGGACACTCTCTCTCTACCATGTCAGCATGGCTCAGCGTTCCTCTCAGACGGGACACTCTCTCTCTACCATATCAGCATGGTTCAGCGTTCCTCTCAGACGGGACACTCTCTCTCTACCATATCAGCATGGCTCAGCGTTCCTCTCAGACTGGACACTCTCTCTACCATATCAGCATGGCTCAGCGTTCCTCTCAGACGGGACACTCTCTCTCTACCATGTCAGCATGGCGCAGCGTTCCTCTCAGACGGGACACTCTCTCTCTACCATGTCAGCATGGCTCAGCGTTCCTCTCAGACGGGACACTCTCTCTGCCATGTCAGCATGGCTCAGCGTTCCTCTCAGACGGGACACTCTCTCAGACTGGACAGACTCTCTCTACCATGTCAGCATGGCTCAGCGTTCCTCTCAGACGGGACACTCTCTCAGACTGGACAATCTCTCTCTACCATGTCAGCATGGCTCAGCGTTCCTCTCAGACTGGACACTCTCTCTCTACCATGTCAGCATGGTTCAGCGTTCTTCTCAGACGGGACACTCTCTCTCTACCATGTCTGCACAGCTCAGCGTTCCTCTCAGACGGGACACTCTCTCTCTACCATGTCAGCATGGCTCAGCGTTCCTGTCAGACTGGACACTCTCTCTCTACCATGTCAGCATGGTTCAGCGTTCTTCTCAGACGGGACACTCTCTCTCTACCATGTCTGAACAGCTCAGCGTTCCTCTCAGACGGGACACTCTCTCTCTACCATGTCAGCATGGCTCAGCGTTCCTGTCAGACTGGACACTCTCTCTCTACCATGTCAGCATGGCTCAGCGTTCCTCTCAGACGGGACACTCTCTCTCCCATGTCAATACGGCTCAGCGTTCCTCTCAGACGGGACACTCTCTCTCTACCATGTCAGGACGGCTCAGCGTTCCTCTCAGACGGGACACTCTCTCTACCATGTCAGCATGGCTCAGCGTTCCTCTCAGACGGGACACTCTCTCTCTACCATGTCAGCATGGCTCAGCTTCCTCTCAGACGGGACACTCTCTCTCTACCATGTCAGCATGGCTCAGCGTTCCTCTCAGACGGGACACTCTCTCTCTACCATGTCAGCATGGCTCAGCGTTCCTCTCAGACGGGACACTCTCTCTCTACCATATCAGCATGGTTCAGCGTTCCTCTCAGACAGGACACTCTTTCTCTACCATGTCAGCACAGCTCAGCGTTCCTCTCAGACAGGACACTCTCTCTCTACCATGTCAGCATGGCTGAGCGTTCCCACTCAGACTGGACACTCTCTCTCTACCATGTCAGCATGGCTCAGCGTTCCTCTCAGACTGGACACTCTCTCTCTCTACCATGTCAGCATGGCTCAGCGTTCCTCTCAGACGGGACACTCTCAATCTACCATGTCAGCATGGCTCAGCGTTCCTCTCAGACGGGACACTCTCTCTGCCATGTCAGCATGGCTCAGCGTTCCTCTCAGACGGGACACTCTCTCTACCATGTCAGGACGGCTCAGCGTTCCTCTCAGACGGGACACTCTCTCTCTACCATGTCAGCATGGCTCAGCGTTCCTCTCAGACGGGACATTCTCTCTCTACCATATCAGCATCGTTCAGCGTTCCTCTCAGACGGGACACTCTCTCTCTACCATATCAGCATGGCTCAGCGTTCCTCTCAGACGGGACACTCTCTCTACCATATCAGCATGGCTCAGCGTTCCTCTCAGACGGGACACTCTCTCTCTACCATGTCAGCATGGCGCAGCGTTCCTCTCAGATGGGACACTCTCTCTCTACCATGTCAGCATGGCTCAGCGTTCCTCTCAGACGGGACACTCTCTCTGCCATGTCAGCATGGCTCAGCGTTCCTCTCAGACGGGACACTCTCTCAGACTGGACAATCTCTCTCTACCATGTCAGCATGGCTCAGCGTTCCTCTCAGACTGGACACTCTCTCTCTACCATGTCAGCATGGTTCAGCGTTCTTCTCAGACGGGACACGCTCTCTCTACCATGTCAGCATGGTTCAGCGTTCTTCTCAGACGGGACACTCTCTCTCTACCATGTCAGCATGGCTCAGCGTTCCTCTCAGATGGGACACTCTCTCTGCCATGTCAGCATGGCTCAGCGTTCCTCTCAGACGGGACACTCTCTCAGACTGGACAGTCTCTCTCTACCATGTCAGCATGGCTCAGCGTTCCTCTCAGACGGGACACTCTCTCAGACTGGACAATCTCTCTCTACCATGTCAGCATGGCTCAGCGTTCCTCTCAGACTGGACACTCTCTCTCTACCATGTCAGCATGGTTCAGCGTTCTTCTCAGACGGGACACTCTCTCTCTACCATGTCTGCACAGCTCAGCGTTCCTCTCAGACGTGACACTCTCTCTCTACCATGTCAGCATGGCTCAGCATTCCTGTCAGACTGGACACTCTCTCTCTACCATGTCTGCACAGCTCAGTGTTCCTCTCAGACGGGACACTCTCTCTCTACCATGTCAGCATGGGTCAGCGTTCCTGTCAGACTGGACACTCTCTCTCTACCATGTCAGCATGGTTCAGCGTTCTTCTCAGACGGGACACTCTCTCTCTACCATGTCTGCACAGCTCAGCGTTCCTCTCAGACGGGACACTCTCTCTCTACCATGTCAGCACAGCTCAGCGTTCCTCTCAGACGGGACACTCTCTCTCTACCATGTCAGCATGGCTCAGCGTTCCTCTCAGATGGGACACTCTCTCTCTACCATATCAGCATGGTTCAGCGTTCCTCTCAGACAGGACACTCTTTCTATACCATGTCAGCACAGCTCAGCGTTCCTGTCAGACTGGACACTCTCTCTCTACCATGTCAGCATGGTTCAGCGTTCTTCTCAGACGGGACACTCTCTCTCTACCATGTCTGCACAGCTCAGCGTTCCTCTCAGACGGGACACTCTCTCTCTACCATGTCAGCATGGCTCAGCGTTCCTCTCAGATGGGACACTCTCTCTCTACCATATCAGCATGGTTCAGCGTTCCTCTCAGACAGGACACTCTTTCTCTACCATGTCAGCACAGCTCAGCGTTCCTGTCAGACTGGACACTCTCTCTCTACCATGTCAGCATGGCTCAGCGTTCCTCTCAGACTGGGCACTCTCTCTCTACCATGTCAGCATGGCTCAGCGTTCCTCTCAGACTGGACACTCTCTCTCTCTACCATGTCAGCATGGCTCAGCGTTCCTCTCAGACGGGACACTCTCAATCTACCATGTCAGCATGGCTCAGCGTTCCTCTCAGACGGGACACTCTCTCTGCCATGTCAGCATGGCTCAGCGTTCCTCTCAGACGGGACACTCTCTCTACCATGTCAGGACGGCTCAGCGTTCCTCTCAGATGGGACACTCTCTCTGCCATGTCAGCATGGCTCAGCGTTCCTCTCAGACGGGACACTCTCTCAGACTGGACAATCTCTCTCTACCATGTCAGCATGGCTCAGCGTTCCTCTCAGACTGGACACTCTCTCTCTACCATGTCAGCATGGTTCAGCGTTCTTCTCAGACGGGACACGCTCTCTCTACCATGTCAGCATGGTTCAGCGTTCTTCTCAGACGGGACACTCTCTCTCTACCATGTCAGCATGGCTCAGCGTTCCTCTCAGATGGGACACTCTCTCTGCCATATCAGCATGGCTCAGCGTTCCTCTCAGACTGGACACTCTCTCTACCATATCAGCATGGCTCAGCGTTCCTCTCAGACGGGACACTCTCTCTCTACCATGTCAGCATGGCGCAGCGTTCCTCTCAGACGGGACACTCTCTCTCTACCATGTCAGCATGGCTCAGCGTTCCTCTCAGACGTGACACTCTCTCTGCCATGTCAGCATGGCTCAGCGTTCCTCTCAGACGGGACACTCTCTCAGACTGGACAGACTCTCTCTACCATGTCAGCATGGCTCAGCGTTCCTCTCAGACGGGACACTCTCTCAGACTGGACAATCTCTCTCTACCATGTCAGCATGGCTCAGCGTTCCTCTCAGACTTGACACTCTCTCTCTACCATGTCAGCATGGTTCAGCGTTCTTCTCAGACGGGACACTCTCTCTCTACCATGACTGCACAGCTCAGCGTTCCTCTCAGACGGGACACTCTCTCTCTACCATGTCAGCATGGCTCAGCGTTCCTGTCTTACTGGACACTCTCTCTCTAACATGTCAGCATGGTTCAGCGTTCTTCTCATACGGGACACTCTCTCTCTACCATGTCTGCACAGCTCAGCGTTCCTCTCAGACGGGACACTCTCTCTCTACCATGTCAGCATGGCTCAGCGTTCCTGTCAGACTGGACACTCTCTCTCTACCATGTCAGCATGGCTCAGCGTTCCTCTCAGACGGGACACTCTCTCTCCCATGTCAATACGGCTCAGCGTTCCTCTCAGACGGGACACTCTCTCTCTACCATGTCAGGACTGCTCAGCGTTCCTCTCAGACGGGACACTCTCTCTACCATGTCAGCATGGCTCAGCGTTCCTCTCAGACGGGACACTCTCTCTCTACCATGTCAGCATGGCTCAGCTTCCTCTCAGACGGGACACTCTCTCTCTACCATGTCAGCATGGCTCAGCGTTCCTCTCAGACGGGACACTCTCTCTCTACAATAACAGCATGGTTCAGCGTTCCTCTCAGACAGGACACTCTTTCTCTACCATGTCAGCACAGCTCAGCGTTCCTCTCAGACAGGACACTCTCTCTCTACCATGTCAGCATGGCTGAGCGTTCCTCTCAGACTGGACACTCTCTCTCTACCATGTCAGCATGGCTCAGCGTTCCTCTCAGACTGGACACTCTCTCTCTCTACCATGTCAGCATGGCTCAGCGTTCCTCTCAGACGGGACACTCTCAATCTACCATGTCAGCATGGCTCAGCGTTCCTCTCAGACGGGACACTCTCTCTGCCATGTCAGCATGGCTCAGCGTTCCTCTCAGACGGGACACTCTCTCAGAGTGGACAATCTCTCTCTACCATGTCAGCATGGCTCAGCGTTCCTCTCAGACTGGACACTCTCTCTCTACCATGTCAGCATGGTTCAGCGTTCCTCTCAGACAGGACACTCTCTCTCTACCATGTCAGCACAGCTCAGCGTTCCTCTCAGACAGGACACTCTCTCTCTCTACCATGTCAGCACAGCTCAGCGTTCCTCTCAGACAGGACACTCTCTCTCTACCATGTCAGCATGGCTCAGCGTTCCTCTCAGACGGGACACTCTCTCTACCATGTCAGCATGGCTCAGCGTTCCTCTCAGACTGGACACTCTCTCTCTACCATGTCAGCATGGCTCAGCGTTCCTCTCAGATGTGACACTCTCTCTACCATGTCAGGACGGCTCAGCGTTCCTCTCAGACGGGACACTCTCTCTCTACCATGTCAGCATGGCTAGGCTTCCTCTCAGACGGGACACTCTCTCTCTACCATGTCAGCATGGCTCAGCGTTCCTCACAGACGGGACACTCTCTCTCTACCATGTCACCATGGTTCAGCGTTCCTCTCAGACGGGACACTCTCTCTCTACCATGTCAGCATGGCTCAGCTTCCTCTCAGACGGGACACTCTCTCTCTACCATGTCAGCATGGCTCAGCGTTCCTCACAGACGGGACACTCTCTCTCTACCATATCAGCATGGTTCAGCGTTCCTCTCAGACGGGACACTCTCTCTCTACCATATCAGCATGGCTCAGCGTTCCTCTCAGACGGGACACTCTCTCTACCATATCAGCATGGCTCAGCGTTCCTCTCAGACGGGACACTCTCTCTCTACCATGTCAGCATGGCTCAGCGTTCCTCTCAGACGGGACACTCTCTCTGCCATGTCAGCATGGCTCAGCGTTCCTCTCAGACGGGACACTCTCTCAGACTGGACAATCTCTCTCTACCATGTCAGCATGGCTCAGCGTTCCTCTCAGACTGGACACTCTCTCTCTACCATGTCAGCATGGTTCAGCGTTCTTCTCAGACGGGACACTCTCTCTCTACCATGTCAGCATGGCTCAGCTTCCTCTCAGACGGGACACTCTCTCTCTACCATGTCAGCATGGCTCAGTGTTCCTCTCAGACGGGACACTCTCTCTCTACCATATCAGCATGGTTCAGCGTTCCTCTCAGACGGGATACTCTCTCTCTACCATGTCAGCATGGCGCAGCGTTCCTCTCAGACGGGACACTCTCTCTCTACCAGGTCAGCATGGCTCAGCGTTCCTCTCAGACGGGACACTCTCTCAGACTGGACAGACTCTCTCTACCATGTCAGCATGGCTCAGCGTTCCTCTCAGACGGGACACTCTCTCAGACTGGACAATCTCTCTCTACCATGTCAGCATGGTTCAGCGTTCTTCTCAGACGGGACACTCTCTCTCTACCATGTCTGCACAGCTCAGCGTTCCTCTCAGACGTGACACTCTCTCTCTACCATGTCAGCATGGCTCAGCGTTCCTGTCAGACTGGACACTCTCTCTCTACCATGTCTGCATGGTTCAGCGTTCTTCTCAGACGGGACACTCTCTCTCTACCATGTCTGCACAGCTCAGCGTTCCTCTCAGAGTGGACAATCTCTCTCTACCATGTCAGCATGGCTCAGCGTTCCTCTCAGACTGGACACTCTCTCTCTACCATGTCAGCATGGTTCAGCGTTCCTCTCAGACAGGACACTCTCTCTCTACCATGTCAGCACAGCTCAGCGTTCCTCTCAGACAGGACACTCTCTCTCTCTACCATGTCAGCACAGCTCAGCGTTCCTCTCAGACAGGACACTCTCTCTCTACCATGTCAGCATGGCTCAGCGTTCCTCTCAGACGGGACACTCTCTCTACCATGTCAGCATGGCTCAGCGTTCCTCTCAGACTGGACACTCTCTCTCTACCATGTCAGCATGGCTCAGCGTTCCTCTCAGATGTGACACTCTCTCTACCATGTCAGGACGGCTCAGCGTTCCTCTCAGACGGGACACTCTCTCTCTACCATGTCAGCATGGCTAGGCTTCCTCTCAGACGGGACACTCTCTCTCTACCATGTCAGCATGGCTCAGCGTTCCTCACAGACGGGACACTCTCTCTCTACCATGTCACCATGGTTCAGCGTTCCTCTCAGACGGGACACTCTCTCTCTACCATGTCAGCATGGCTCAGCTTCCTCTCAGACGGGACACTCTCTCTCTACCATGTCAGCATGGCTCAGCGTTCCTCACAGACGGGACACTCTCTCTCTACCATATCAGCATGGTTCAGCGTTCCTCTCAGACGGGACACTCTCTCTCTACCATATCAGCATGGCTCAGCGTTCCTCTCAGACGGGACACTCTCTCTACCATATCAGCATGGCTCAGCGTTCCTCTCAGACGGGACACTCTCTCTCTACCATGTCAGCATGGCTCAGCGTTCCTCTCAGACGGGACACTCTCTCTGCCATGTCAGCATGGCTCAGCGTTCCTCTCAGACGGGACACTCTCTCAGACTGGACAATCTCTCTCTACCATGTCAGCATGGCTCAGCGTTCCTCTCAGACTGGACACTCTCTCTCTACCATGTCAGCATGGTTCAGCGTTCTTCTCAGACGGGACACTCTCTCTCTACCATGTCAGCATGGCTCAGCTTCCTCTCAGACGGGACACTCTCTCTCTACCATGTCAGCATGGCTCAGCGTTCCTCTCAGACGGGACACTCTCTCAGACTGGACAGACTCTCTCTACCATGTCAGCATGGCTCAGCGTTCCTCTCAGACGGGACACTCTCTCAGACTGGACAATCTCTCTCTACCATGTCAGCATGGTTCAGCGTTCTTCTCAGACGGGACACTCTCTCTCTACCATGTCTGCACAGCTCAGCGTTCCTCTCAGACGTGACACTCTCTCTCTACCATGTCAGCATGGCTCAGCGTTCCTGTCAGACTGGACACTCTCTCTCTACCATGTCTGCATGGTTCAGCGTTCTTCTCAGACGGGACACTCTCTCTCTACCATGTCTGCACAGCTCAGCGTTCCTCTCAGACGTGACACTCTCTCTCTACCATGTCAGCATGGCTCAGCGTTCCTGTCAGACTGGACACTCTCTCTCTACCATGTCAGCATGGTTCAGCGTTCTTCTCAGACGGGACACTCTCTCTCTACCATGTCTGCACAGCTCAGCGTTCCTCTCAGACGGGACACTCTCTCTCTACCATGTCAGCATGGCTCAGCGTTCCTGTCAGACTGGACACTCTCTCTCTACCATGTCAGCATGGCTCAGCGTTCCTCTCAGACGGGACACTTTCTCTACCATGTCAGGACGGCTCAGCGTTCCTCTCAGACGGGACACTCTCTCTACCATGTCAGGACGGCTCAGCGTTCCTCTCAGACGGGACACTCTCTCTCTACCATGTCAGCATGGCTCAGCGTTCCTCTCAGACGGGACATTCTCTCTCTACCATATCAGCATGGTTCAGCGTTCCTCTCAGACGGGACACTCTCTCTCTACCATATCAGCATGGCTCAGCGTTCCTCTCAGACGGGACACTCTCTCTACCATATCAGCATGGCTCAGCGTTCCTCTCAGACGGGACACTCTCTCTCTACCATGTCAGCATGGCGCAGCGTTCTTCTCAGATGGGACACTCTCTCTCTACCATGTCAGCATGGCTCAGCGTTCCTCTCAGACGGGACACTCTCTCTGCCATGTCAGCATGGCTCAGCGTTCCTCTCAGACTGGACACTCTCTCTCTACCATGTCAGCATGGTTCAGCGTTCTTCTCAGACGGGACACTCTCTCTCTACCATGTCAGCATGGTTCAGCGTTCTTCTCAGACGGGACACTCTCTCTCTACCATGTCAGCATGGCTCAGCGTTCCTCTCAGACGGGACACTCTCTCTCTACCATATCAGCATGGTTCAGCGTTCCTCTCAGACGGGACACTCTCTCTCTACCATATCAGCATGGCTCAGCGTTCCTCTCAGACTGGACACTCTCTCTACCATATCAGCATGGCTCAGCGTTCCTCTCAGACGGGACACTCTCTCTCAACCATGTCAGCATGGCGCAGCGTTCCTCTCAGACGGGACACTCTCTCTCTAGCATATCAGCATGGCTCAGCGTTCCTCTCAGACTGGACACTCTCTCTACCATATCAGCATGGCTCAGCGTTCCTCTCAGACGGGACACTCTCTCTCTACCATGTCAGCATGGCGCAGTGTTCTTCACAGACGGGACACTCTCTCTCTACCATGTCACCATGGTTCAGCGTTCCTCTCAGACGGGACACTCTCTCTCTACCATGTCAGCATGGCTCAGCTTCCTCTCAGATGGGACACTCTCTCTCTACCATGTCAGCATGGCTCAGCGTTCCTCACAGACGGGACACTCTCTCTCTACCATATCAGCATGGTTCAGCGTTCCTCTCAGACGGGACACTCTCTCTCTACCATATCAGCATGGCTCAGCGTTCCTCTCAGACGGGACACTCTCTCTACCATATCAGCATGGCTCAGCGTTCCTCTCAGACGGGACACTCTCTCTCTACCATGTCAGCATGGCTCAGCGTTCCTCTCAGACGGGACACTCTCTCTGCCATGTCAGCATGGCTCAGCGTTCCTCTCAGACGGGACACTCTCTCAGACTGGACAATCTCTCTCTACCATGTCAGCATGGCTCAGCGTTCCTCTCAGACTGGACACTCTCTCTCTACCATGTCAGCATGGTTCAGCGTTCTTCTCAGACGGGACACTCTCTCTCTACCATGTCAGCATGGCTCAGCTTCCTCTCAGACGGGACACTCTCTCTCTACCATGTCAGCATGGCTCAGTGTTCCTCTCAGACGGGACACTCTCTCTCTACCATATCAGCATGGTTCAGCGTTCCTCTCAGACGGGATACTCTCTCTCTACCATGTCAGCATGGCGCAGCGTTCCTCTCAGACGGGACACTCTCTCTGCCATGTCAGCATGGCTCAGCATTCCTCTCAGACGGGACACTCTCTCAGACTGGACAATCTCTCTCTACCATGTCAGCATGGCTCAGCGTTCCTCTCAGACTGGACACTCTCTCTCTACCATGTCAGCATGGTTCAGCGTTGTTCTCAGACGGGACACTCTCTCTCTACCATGTCAGCATGGTTCAGCATTCTTCTCAGACGGGACACTCTCTCTCTACCATGTCAGCATGGCTCAGCGTTCCTCTCAGACGGGACACTCTCTCTACCATATCAGCATGGTTCAGCGTTCCTCTCAGACGGGACACTCTCTCTCTACCATATCAGCATGGCTCAGCGTTCCTCTCAGACTGGACACTCTCTCTACCATATCAGCATGGCTCAGCGTTCCTCTCAGACGGGACACTCTCTCTCAACCATGTCAGCATGGCGCAGCGTTCCTCTCAGACGGGACACTCTCTCTCTAGCATATCAGCATGGCTCAGCGTTCCTCTCAGACTGGACACTCTCTCTACCATATCAGCATGGCTCAGCGTTCCTCTCAGACGGGACACTCTCTCTCTACCATGTCAGCATGGCGCAGTGTTCTTCACAGACGGGACACTCTCTCTCTACCATGTCACCATGGTTCAGCGTTCCTCTCAGACGGGACACTCTCTCTCTACCATGTCAGCATGGCTCAGCTTCCTCTCAGACGGGACACTCTCTCTCTACCATGTCAGCATGGCTCAGCATTCCTCACAGACGGGACACTCTCTCTCTACCATATCAGCATGGTTCAGCGTTCCTCTCAGACGGGACACTCTCTCTCTACCATATCAGCATGGCTCAGCGTTCCTCTCAGACGGGACACTCTCTCTACCATATCAGCATGGCTCAGCGTTCCTCTCAGACGGGACACTCTCTCTCTACCATGTCAGCATGGCTCAGCGTTCCTCTCAGACGGGACACTCTCTCTGCCATGTCAGCATGGCTCAGCGTTCCTCTCAGACGGGACACTCTCTCAGACTGGACAATCTCTCTCTACCATGTCAGCATGGCTCAGCGTTCCTCTCAGACTGGACACTCTCTCTCTACCATGTCAGCATGGTTCAGCGTTCTTCTCAGACGGGACACTCTCTCTCTACCATGTCAGCATGGCTCAGCTTCCTCTCAGACGGGACACTCTCTCTCTACCATGTCAGCATGGCTCAGTGTTCCTCTCAGACGGGACACTCTCTCTCTACCATATCAGCATGGTTCAGCGTTCCTCTCAGACGGGATACTCTCTCTCTACCATGTCAGCATGGCGCAGCATTCCTCTCAGACGGGACACTCTCTCTCTACCAGGTCAGCATGGCTCAGCGTTCCTCTCAGACGGGACACTCTCTCTGCCATGTCAGCATGGCTCAGCGTTCCTCTCAGACGGGACACTCTCTCAGACTGGACAGACTCTCTCTACCATGTCAGCATGGCTCAGCGTTCCTCTCAGACGGGACACTCTCTCAGACTGGACAATCTCTCTCTACCATGTCAGCATGGTTCAGCGTTCTTCTCAGACGGGACACTCTCTCTCTACCATGTCTGCACAGCTCAGCGTTCCTCTCAGACGTGACACTCTCTCTCTACCATGTCAGCATGGCTCAGCGTTCCTGTCAGACTGGACACTCTCTCTCTACCATGTCTGCATGGTTCAGCGTTCTTCTCAGACGGGACACTCTCTCTCTACCATGTCTGCACAGCTCAGCGTTCCTCTCAGACGTGACACTCTCTCTCTACCATGTCAGCATGACTCAGCGTTCCTGTCAGACTGGACACTCTCTCTCTACCATGTCAGCATGGTTCAGCGTTCTTCTCAGACGGGACACTCTCTCTCTACCATGTCTGCACAGCTCAGCGTTCCTCTCAGACGGGACACTCTCTCTCTACCATGTCAGCATGGCTCAGCGTTCCTGTCAGACTGGACACTCTCTCTCTACCATGTCAGCATGGCTCAGCGTTCCTCTCAGACGGGACACTTTCTCTACCATGTCAGGACGGCTCAGCGTTCCTCTCAGACAGGACACTCTCTCTACCATGTCAGGACGGCTCAGCGTTCCTCTCAGACGGGACACTCTCTCTCTACCATGTCAGCATGGCTCAGCGTTCCTCTCAGACGGGACATTCTCTCTCTACCATATCAGCATGGTTCAGCGTTCCTCTCAGACGGGACACTCTCTCTCTACCATATCAGCATGGCTCAGCGTTCCTCTCAGACGGGACACTCTCTCTACCATATCAGCATGGCTCAGCGTTCCTCTCAGACGGGACACTCTCTCTCTACCATGTCAGCATGGAGCAGCGTTCTTCTCAGATGGGACACTCTCTCTCTACCATGTCAGCATGGCTCAGCGTTCCTCTCAGACGGGACACTCTCTCTGCCATGTCAGCATGGCTCAGCATTCCTCTCAGACGGGACACTCTCTCAGACTGGACAATCTCTCTCTACCATGTCAGCATGGCTCAGCGTTCCTCACAGACGGGACACTCTCTCTCTACCATATCAGCATGGTTCAGCGTTCCTCTCAGACGGGACACTCTCTCTCTACCATATCAGCATGGCTCAGCGTTCCTCTCAGACGGGACACTCTCTCTACCATATCAGCATGGCTCAGCGTTCCTCTCAGACGGGACACTCTCTCTCTACCATGTCAGCATGGCTCAGCGTTCCTCTCAGACGGGACACTCTCTCTGCCATGTCAGCATGGCTCAGCGTTCCTCTCAGACGGGACACTCTCTCAGACTGGACAATTTCTCTCTACCATGTCAGCATGGCTCAGCGTTCCTCTCAGACTGGACACTCTCTCTCTACCATGTCAGCATGGTTCAGCGTTCTTCTCAGACGGGACACTCTCTCTCTACCATGTCAGCATGGCTCAGCTTCCTCTCAGACGGGACACTCTCTCTCTACCATGTCAGCATGGCTCAGTGTTCCTCTCAGACGGGACACTCTCTCTCTACCATATCAGCATGGTTCAGCGTTCCTCTCAGACGGGATACTCTCTCTCTACCATGTCAGCATGGCGCAGCGTTCCTCTCAGACGGGACACTCTCTCTGCCATGTCAGCATGGCTCAGCATTCCTCTCAGACGGGACACTCTCTCAGACTGGACAATCTCTCTCTACCATGTCAGCATGGCTCAGCGTTCCTCTCAGACTGGACACTCTCTCTCTACCATGTCAGCATGGTTCAGCGTTCTTCTCAGACGGGACACTCTCTCTCTACCATGTCAGCATGGTTCAGCGTTCTTCTCAGACGGGACACTCTCTCTCTACCATGTCAGCATGGCTCAGCGTTCCTCTCAGACGGGACACTCTCTCTCTACCATATCAGCATGGTTCAGCGTTCCTCTCAGACGGGACACTCTCTCTCTACCATATCAGCATGGCTCAGCGTTCCTCTCAGACTGGACACTCTCTCTACCATATCAGCATGGCTCAGCGTTCCTCTCAGACGGGACACTCTCTGTCAACCATGTCAGCATGGCGCAGCGTTCCTCTCAGACGGGACACTCTCTCTCTAGCATATCAGCATGGCTCAGCGTTCCTCTCAGACTGGACACTCTCTCTACCATATCAGCATGGCTCAGCGTTCCTCTCAGACGGGACACTCTCTCTCTACCATGTCAGCATGGCGCAGTGTTCTTCACAGACGGGACACTCTCTCTCTACCATGTCACCATGGTTCAGCGTTCCTCTCAGACGGGACACTCTCTCTCTACCATGTCAGCATGGCTCAGCTTCCTCTCAGACGGGACACTCTCTCTCTACCATGTCAGCATGGCTCAGCGTTCCTCACAGACGGGACACTCTCTCTCTACCATATCAGCATGGTTCAGCGTTCCTCTCAGACGGGACACTCTCTCTCTACC
Organism: Salmo salar; assembly: GCF_965601325.2. Lineage (NCBI taxonomy): Eukaryota > Metazoa > Chordata > Actinopteri > Salmoniformes > Salmonidae > Salmo > Salmo salar. The sequence goes on from NC_138308.1 coordinate 47,082,843, forward strand.
ATATCAGCATGGCTCAGCGTTCCTCTCAGACGGGACACTCTCTCTACCATATCAGCATGGCTCAGCGTTCCTCTCAGACGGGACACTCTCTCTCTACCATGTCAGCATGGCTCAGCGTTCCTCTCAGACGGGACACTCTCTCTGCCATGTCAGCATGGCTCAGCGTTCCTCTCAGACGGGACACTCTCTCAGACTGGACAATCTCTCTCTACCATGTCAGCATGGCTCAGCGTTCCTCTCAGACTGGACACTCTCTCTCTACCATGTCAGCATGGTTCAGCGTTCTTCTCAGACGGGACACTCTCTCTCTACCATGTCAGCATGGCTCAGCTTCCTCTCAGACGGGACACTCTCTCTCTACCATGTCAGCATGGCTCAGTGTTCCTCTCAGACGGGACACTCTCTCTCTACCATATCAGCATGGTTCAGCGTTCCTCTCAGACGGGATATTCTCTCTCTACCATGTCAGCATGGCGCAGCGTTCCTCTCAGACGGGACACTCTCTCTCTACCAGGTCAGCATGGCTCAGCGTTCCTCTCAGACGGGACACTCTCTCTGCCATGTCAGCATGGCTCAGCGTTCCTCTCAGACGGGACACTCTCTCAGACTGGACAGACTCTCTCTACCATGTCAGCATGGCTCAGCGTTCCTCTCAGACGGGACACTCTCTCAGACTGGACAATCTCTCTCTACCATGTCAGCATGGTTCAGCGTTCTTCTCAGACGGGACACTCTCTCTCTACCATGTCTGCACAGCTGAGCGTTCCTCTCAGACGTGACACTCTCTCTCTACCATGTCAGCATGGCTCAGCGTTCCTGTCAGACTGGACACTCTCTCTCTACCATGTCTGCATGGTTCAGCGTTCTTCTCAGACAGGACACTCTCTCTCTACCATGTCTGCACAGCTCAGCGTTCCTCTCAGACGTGACACTCTCTCTCTACCATGTCAGCATGACTCAGCGTTCCTGTCAGACTGGACACTCTCTCTCTACCATGTCAGCATGGTTCAGCGTTCTTCTCAGACGGGACACTCTCTCTCTACCATGTCTGCACAGCTCAGCGTTCCTCTCAGACGGGACACTCTCTCTCTACCATGTCAGCATGGCTCAGCGTTCCTGTCAGACTGGACACTCTCTCTCTACCATGTCAGCATGGCTCAGCGTTCCTCTCAGACAGGACACTTTCTCTACCATGTCAGGACGGCTCAGCGTTCCTCTCAGACGGGACACTCTCTCTACCATGTCAGGACGGCTCAGCGTTCCTCTCAGACGGGACACTCTCTCTCTACCATGTCAGCATGGCTCAGCGTTCCTCTCAGACGGGACATTCTCTCTCTACCATATCAGCATGGTTCAGCGTTCCTCTCAGACGGGACACTCTCTCTCTACCATATCAGCATGGCTCAGCGTTCCTCTCAGACGGGACACTCTCTCTACCATATCAGCATGGCTCAGCGTTCCTCTCAGACGGGACACTCTCTCTCTACCATGTCAGCATGGAGCAGCGTTCTTCTCAGATGGGACACTCTCTCTCTACCATGTCAGCATGGCTCAGCGTTCCTCTCAGACGGGACACTCTCTCTGCCATGTCAGCATGGCTCAGCATTCCTCTCAGACGGGACACTCTCTCAGACTGGACAATCTCTCTCTACCATGTCAGCATGGCTCAGCGTTCCTCTCAGACTGGACACTCTCTCTCTACCATGTCAGCATGGTTCAGCGTTCTTCTCAGACGGGACACTCTCTCTCTACCATGTCAGCATGGTTCAGCGTTCTTCTCAGACGGGACACTCTCTCTCTACCATGTCAGCATGGCTCAGCGTTCCTCTCAGACGGGACACTCTCTCTCTACCATATCAGCATGGTTCAGCGTTCCTCTCAGACGGGACACTCTCTCTCTACCATATCAGCATGGCTCAGCGTTCCTCTCAGACTGGACACTCTCTCTACCATATCAGCATGGCTCAGCGTTCCTCTCAGACGGGACACTCTCTCTCAACCATGTCAGCATGGCGCAGCGTTCCTCTCAGACGGGACACTCTCTCTCTAGCATATCAGCATGGCTCAGCGTTCCTCTCAGACTGGACACTCTCTCTACCATATCAGCATGGCTCAGCGTTCCTCTCAGACGGGACACTCTCTCTCTACCATGTCAGCATGGCGCAGTGTTCTTCTCAGACGGGACACTCTCTCTCTACCATGTCTGCACAGCTCAGCGTTCCTCTCAGACGGGACACTCTCTCTCTACCATGTCAGCATGGCTCAGTGTTCCTGTCAGACTGGACACTCTCTCTCTACCATGTCAGCATGGTTCAGCGTTCTTCTCAGACGGGACACTCTCTCTCTACCATGTCTGCACAGCTCAGCGTTCCTCTCAGACGGGACACTCTCTCTCTACCATGTCAGCATGGCTCAGCGTTCCTGTCAGACTGGACAATCTCTCTCTACCATGTCAGCATGGCTCAGCGTTCCTCTCAGACGGGACTCTCTCTCTACCATGTCAGGACGGCTCAGCGTTCCTCTCAGACGGGACACTCTCTCTACCATGTCAGGACGGCTCAGCGTTCCTCTCAGACGGGACACTCTCTCTCTACCATGTCAGCATGGCTCAGCGTTCCTCTCAGACGGGACATTTTCTCTCTACCATATCAGCATGGTTCAGCGTTCCTCTCAGACGGGAGACTCTCTCTCTACCATATCAGCATGGCTCAGCGTTCCTCTCAGACGGGACACTCTCTCTACCATATCAGCATGGCTCAGCGTTCCTCTCAGACGGGACACTCTCTCTCTACCATGTCAGCATGGCGCAGCGTTCCTCTCAGATGGGACACTCTCTCTCTACCATGTCAGCATGGCTCAGCGTTCCTCTCAGACGGGACACTCTCTCTGCCATGTCAGCATGGCTCAGCATTCCTCTCAGACGGGACACTCTCTCAGACTGGACAATCTCTCTCTACCATGTCAGCATGGCTCAGCGTTCCTCTCAGACTGGACACTCTCTCTCTACCATGTCAGCATGGTTCAGCGTTCTTCTCAGACGGGACACTCTCTCTCTACCATGTCAGCATGGTTCAGCGTTCTTCTCAGACGGGACACTCTCTCTCTACCATGTCTGCACAGCTCAGCGTTCCTCTCAGACAGTACACTCTCTCTCTACCATGTCAGCATGGCTCAGTGTTCCTGTCAGACTGGACACTCTCTCTCTACCATGTCAGCATGGTTCAGCGTTCTTCTCAGACGGGACACTCTCTCTCTACCATGTCTGCACAGCTCAGCGTTCCTCTCAGACGGGACACTCTCTCTCTACCATGTCAGCATGGCTCAGCGTTCCTGTCAGACTGGACACTCTCTCTCTACCATGTCAGCATGGCTCAGCGTTCCTCTCAGACGGGACACTCTCTCTCCCATGTCAATACGGCTCAGCGTTCCTCTCAGACGGGACACTCTCTCTCTACCATGTCAGGACGGCTCAGCGTTCCTCTCAGACGGGACACTCTCTCTACCATGTCAGCATGGCTCAGCGTTCCTCTCAGACGGGACACTCTCTCTCTACCATGTCAGCATGGCTCAGCTTCCTCTCAGACGGGACACTCTCTCTCTACCATGTCAGCATGGCTCAGCGTTCCTCTCAGACGGGACACTCTCTCTCTACCATGTCAGCATGGCTCAGCGTTCCTCTCAGACGGGACACTCTCTCTCTACCATATCAGCATGGTTCAGCGTTCCTCTCAGACTGGACACTCTTTCTCTACCATGTCAGCACAGCTCAGCGTTCCTCTCAGACAGGACACTCTCTCTCTACCATGTCAGCATGGCTCAGCGTTCCTCTCAGACTGGACACTCTCTCTCTACCATGTCAGCATGGCTCAGCGTTGCTCTCAGACTGGACACTCTCTCTCTCTACCATGTCAGCATGGCTCAGCGTTCCTCTCAGACGGGACTCTCTCAATCTACCATGTCAGCATGGCTCAGCGTTCCTCTCAGACGGGACACTCTCTCTGCCATGTCAGCATGGCTCAGCGTTCCTCTCAGACGGGACACTCTCTCAGACTGGACAATCTCTCTCTACCATGTCAGCATGGCTCAGCGTTCCTCTCAGACTGGACACTCTCTCTCTACCATGTCAGCATGGTTCAGCGTTCCTCTCAGACAGGACACTCTCTCTCTACCATGTCAGCACTGCTCAGCGTTCCTCTCAGACAGGACACTCTCTCTCTCTACCATGTCAGCACAGCTCAGCGTTCCTCTCAGACAGGACACTCTCTCTCTACCATGTCAGCATGGCTCAGCGTTCCTCTCAGCCCGGACACTCTCTCTACCATGTCAGCATGGCTCAGCGTTCCTCTCAGACGGGACACTCTCTCTACCATGTCAGGACGGCTCAGCGTTCCTCTCAGACGGGACACTCTCTCTACCATGTCACCATGGCTCAGCGTTCCTCTCAGACGGGACACTCTCTCTCTACCATGTCAGCATGGCTCAGCTTCCTCTCAGACGGGACACTCTCTCTCTACCATGTCAGCATGGCTCAGCGTTCCTCACAGACGGGACACTCTCTCTCTACCATATCAGCATGGTTCAGCGTTCCTCTCAGACGGGACACTCTCTCTCTACCATATCAGCATGGCTCAGCGTTCCTCTCAGACGGGACACTCTCTCTACCATGTCAGCATGGCTCAGCGTTCCTCTCAGACGGGACACTCTCTCTCTACCATGACAGCATGGCTCAGCGTTCCTCTCAGACGGGACACTCTCTCTGCCATGTCAGCATGGCTCAGCGTTCCTCTCAGACGGGACACTCTCTCAGACTGGACAATCTCTCTCTACCATGTCAGCATGGCTCAGCGTTCCTCTCAGACTGGACACTCTCTCTGTACCATGTCAGCATGGTTCAGCGTTCTTCTCAGACGGGACACTCTCTCTCTACCATGTCAGCATGGCTCAGCTTCCTCTCAGACCGGACACTCTCTCTCTACCATGTCAGCATTGCTCAGCGTAACTCTCAGACGGGACACTCTCTCTCTACCATATCAGCATGGTTCAGCGTTCCTCTCAGACGGGACACTCTCTCTCTACCATATCAGCATGGCTCAGCGTTCCTCTCAGACGGGACACTCTCTCTCTTCCATATCAGCATGGCTCAGCGTTCCTCTCAGACTGGACACTCTCTCTACCATATCAGCATGGCTCAGCGTTCCTCTCAGACGGGACACTCTCTCTCTACCATGTCAGCATGGCGCAGCGTTCCTCTCAGACGGGACACTCTCTCTGCCATGTCAGCATGGCTCAGCGTTCCTCTCAGACGGGACACTCTCTCAGACTGGACAATCTCTCTCTACCATGTCAGCATGGCTCAGCGTTCCTCTCAGACTGGACACTCTCTCTGTACCATGTCAGCATGGTTCAGCGTTCTTCTCAGACGGGACACTCTCTCTCTACCATGTCAGCATGGCTCAGCTTCCTCTCAGACCGGACACTCTCTCTCTACCATGTCAGCATTGCTCAGCGTAACTCTCAGACGGGACACTCTCTCTCTACCATATCAGCATGGTTCAGCGTTCCTCTCAGACGGGACACTCTCTCTCTACCATATCAGCATGGCTCAGCGTTCCTCTCAGACGGGACACTCTCTCTCTTCCATATCAGCATGGCTCAGCGTTCCTCTCAGACTGGACACTCTCTCTACCATATCAGCATGGCTCAGCGTTCCTCTCAGACGGGACACTCTCTCTCTACCATGTCAGCATGGCGCAGCGTTCCTCTCAGACGGGACACTCTCTCTGCCATGTCAGCATGGCTCAGCGTTCCTCTCAGACGGGACACTCTCTCAGACTGGACAATCTCTCTCTACCATGTCAGCATGGCTCAGCGTTCCTCTCAGACGGGACACTCTCTCTGCCATGTCAGCATGGCTCAGCGTTCCTCTCAGACGGGACACTCTCTCAGACTGGACAATCTCTCTCTACCATGTCAGCATGGCTCAGCGTTCCTCTCAGACTGGACACTCTCTCTCTACCATGTCTGCACAGCTCAGCGTTCCTCTCAGACGTGACACTCTCTCTCTACCATGTCAGCATGGCTCAGCGTTCCTCTCAGACTGGACACTCTCTCTCTACCATGTCAGCATGGTTCAGCGTTCTTCTCAGACGGGACACTCTCTCTCTACCATGTCTGCACAGTTCAGCGTTCCTCTCAGACGGGACACTCTCTCTCTACCATGTCAGCATGGCTCAGCGTTCCTGTCAGACTGGACACTCTCTCTCTACCATGTCAGCATGGCTCAGCGTTCCTCTCAGACGGGACACTCTCTCTACCATGTCAGGACGGCTCAACGTTCCTCTCAGACGGGACACTCTCTCTACCATGTCAGGACGGCTCAGCGTTCCTCTCAGACGGGACACTCTCTCTCTACCATGTCAGCATGGCTCAGCGTTCCTCTTAGACGGGACATTCTCTCTCTACCATATCAGCATTGTTCAGCGTTCCTCTCAGACGGGACACTCTCTCTCTACCATATCAGCATGGCTCAGCGTTCCTCTCAGACAGGACACTCTCTCTACCATATCAGCATGGCTCAGCGTTCCTCTCAGACGGGACACTCTCTCTCTACCATGTCAGCATGGCGCAGCGTTCCTCTCAGACGGGACACTCTCTCAGACTGGACAATCTCTCTCTACCATGTCAGCATGGCTCAGCGTTCCTCTCAGACTGGACACTCTCTCTCTACCATGTCAGCATGGTTCAGCGTTCTTCTCAGACGGGACACTCTCTCTCTACCATGTCAGCATGGTTCAGCGTTCTTCTCAGACGGGACACTCTCTCTCTACCATGTCTGCACAGCTCAGCGTTCCTCTCAGACAGTACACTCTCTCTCTACCATGTCAGCATGGCTCAGTGTTCCTGTCAGACTGGACACTCTCTCTCTACCATGTCAGCATGGTTCAGCGTTCTTCTCAGACGGGACACTCTCTCTCTACCATGTCTGCACAGCTCAGCGTTCCTCTCAGACGGGACACTCTCTCTCTACCATGTCAGCATGGCTCAGCGTTCCTGTCAGACTGGACACTCTCTCTCTACCATGTCAGCATGGCTCAGCGTTCCTCTCAGACGGGACACTCTCTCTCCCATGTCAATACGGCTCAGCGTTCCTCTCAGACGGGACACTCTCTCTCTACCATGTCAGGACGGCTCAGCGTTCCTCTCAGACGGGACACTCTCTCTACCATGTCAGCATGGCTCAGCGTTCCTCTCAGACGGGACACTCTCTCTCTACCATGTCAGCATGGCTCAGCTTCCTCTCAGACGGGACACTCTCTCTCTACCATGTCAGCATGGCTCAGCGTTCCTCTCAGACGGGACACTCTCTCTCTACCATATCAGCATGGTTCAGCGTTCCTCTCAGACTGGACACTCTTTCTCTACCATGTCAGCACAGCTCAGCGTTCCTCTCAGACAGGACACTCTCTCTCTACCATGTCAGCATGGCTCAGCGTTCCTCTCAGACTGGACACTCTCTCTCTACCATGTCAGCATGGCTCAGCGTTGCTCTCAGACTGGACACTCTCTCTCTCTACCATGTCAGCATGGCTCAGAGTTCCTCTCAGACGGGACTCTCTCAATCTACCATGTCAGCATGGCTCAGCGTTCCTCTCAGACGGGACACTCTCTCTGCCATGTCAGCATGGCTCAGCGTTCCTCTCAGACGGGACACTCTCTCAGACTGGACAATCTCTCTCTACCATGTCAGCATGGCTCAGCGTTCCTCTCAGACTGGACACTCTCTCTCTACCATGTCAGCATGGTTCAGCGTTCCTCTCAGACAGGACACTCTCTCTCTACCATGTCAGCACTGCTCAGCGTTCCTCTCAGACAGGACACTCTCTCTCTCTACCATGTCAGCACAGCTCAGCGTTCCTCTCAGACAGGACACTCTCTCTCTACCATGTCAGCATGGCTCAGCGTTCCTCTCAGACGGGACACTCTCTCTACCATGTCAGCATGGCTCAGCGTTCCTCTCAGACGGGACACTCTCTCTACCATGTCAGGACGGCTCAGCGTTCCTCTCAGACGGGACACTCTCTCTACCATGTCACCATGGCTCAGCGTTCCTCTCAGACGGGACACTCTCTCTCTACCATGTCAGCATGGCTCAGCTTCCTCTCAGACGGGACACTCTCTCTCTACCATGTCAGCATGGCTCAGCGTTCCTCACAGACGGGACACTCTCTCTCTACCATATCAGCATGGTTCAGCGTTCCTCTCAGACGGGACACTCTCTCTCTACCATATCAGCATGGCTCAGCGTTCCTCTCAGACGGGACACTCTCTCTACCATATCAGCATGGCTCAGCGTTCCTCTCAGACGGGACACTCTCTCTCTACCATGTCTGCACAGCTCAGCGTTCCTCTCAGACGGGACACTCTCTCTCTACCATGTCAGCATGGCTCAGCGTTCCTGTCAGACTGGACACTCTCTCTCTACCATGTCAGCATGGCTCAGCGTTCCTCTCAGACGGGACACTCTCTCTCCCATGTCAATACGGCTCAGCGTTCCTCTCAGACGGGACACTCTCTCTCTACCATGTCAGGACGGCTCAGCGTTCCTCTCAGACGGGACACTCTCTCTACCATGTCAGCATGGCTCAGCGTTCCTCTCAGACGGGACACTCTCTCTCTACCATGTCAGCATGGCTCAGCTTCCTCTCAGACGGGACACTCTCTCTCTACCATGTCAGCATGGCTCAGCGTTCCTCTCAGACGGGACACTCTCTCTCTACCATGTCAGCATGGCACAGCGTTCCTCTCAGACGGGACACTCTCTCTCTACCATATCAGCATGGTTCAGCGTTCCTCTCAGACTGGACACTCTTTCTCTACCATGTCAGCACAGCTCAGCGTTCCTCTCAGACAGGACACTCTCTCTCTACCATGTCAGCATGGCTCAGCGTTCCTCTCAGACTGGACACTCTCTCTCTACCATGTCAGCATGGCTCAGCGTTGCTCTCAGACTGGACACTCTCTCTCTCTACCATGTCAGCATGGCTCAGCGTTCCTCTCAGACGGGACTCTCTCAATCTACCATGTCAGCATGGCTCAGCGTTCCTCTCAGACGGGACACTCTCTCTGCCATGTCAGCATGGCTCAGCGTTCCTCTCAGACGGGACACTCTCTCAGACTGGACAATCTCTCTCTACCATGTCAGCATGGCTCAGCGTTCCTCTCAGACTGGACACTCTCTCTCTACCATGTCAGCATGGTTCAGCGTTCCTCTCAGACAGGACACTCTCTCTCTACCATGTCAGCACTGCTCAGCGTTCCTCTCAGACAGGACACTCTCTCTCTCTACCATGTCAGCACAGCTCAGCGTTCCTCTCAGACAGGACACTCTCTCTCTACCATGTCAGCATGGCTCAGCGTTCCTCTCAGACGGGACACTCTCTCTACCATGTCAGCATGGCTCAGCGTTCCTCTCAGACGGGACACTCTCTCTACCATGTCAGGACGGCTCAGCGTTCCTCTCAGACGGGACACTCTCTCTACCATGTCACCATGGCTCAGCGTTCCTCTCAGACGGGACACTCTCTCTCTACCATGTCAGCATGGCTCAGCTTCCTCTCAGACGGGACACTCTCTCTCTACCATGTCAGCATGGCTCAGCGTTCCTCACAGACGGGACACTCTCTCTCTACCATATCAGCATGGTTCAGCGTTCCTCTCAGACGGGACACTCTCTCTCTACCATATCAGCATGGCTCAGCGTTCCTCTCAGACGGGACACTCTCTCTACCATATTAGCATGGCTCAGCGTTCCTCTCAGACGGGACACTCTCTCTCTACCATGACAGCATGGCTCAGCGTTCCTCTCAGACGGGACACTCTCTCTGCCATGTCAGCATGGCTCAGCGTTCCTCTCAGACGGGACACTCTCTCAGACTGGACAATCTCTCTCTACCATGTCAGCATGGCTCAGCGTTCCTCTCAGACTGGACACTCTCTCTGTACCATGTCAGCATGGTTCAGCGTTCTTCTCAGACGGGACACTCTCTCTCTACCATGTCAGCATGGCTCAGCTTCCTCTCAGACCGGACACTCTCTCTCTACCATGTCAGCATTGCTCAGCGTAACTCTCAGACGGGACACTCTCTCTCTACCATATCAGCATGGCTCAGCGTTCCTCTCAGACTGGACACTCTCTCTCTACCATGTCTGCACAGCTCAGCGTTCCTCTCAGACGTGACACTCTCTCTCTACCATGTCAGCATGGCTCAGCGTTCCTCTCAGACTGGACACTCTCTCTCTACCATGTCAGCATGGTTCAGCGTTCTTCTCAGACGGGACACTCTCTCTCTACCATGTCTGCACAGCTCAGCGTTCCTCTCAGACGGGACACTCTCTCTCTACCATGTCAGCATGGCTCAGCGTTCCTGTCAGACTGGACACTCTCTCTCTACCATGTCAGCATGGCTCAGCGTTCCTCTCAGACGGGACACTCTCTCTACCATGTCAGGACGGCTCAGCGTTCCTCTCAGACGGGACACTCTCTCTCTACCATGTCAGGACGGCTCAGCGTTCCTCTCAGACGGGACACTCTCTCTACCATGTCAGCATGGCTCAGCGTTCCTCTCAGACGGGACACTCTCTCTCTACCATGTCAGCATGGCTCAGCTTCCTCTCAGACGGGACACTCTCTCTCTACCATGTCAGCATGGCTCAGCGTTCCTCTCAGACGGGACACTCTCTCTCTACCATATCAGCATGGTTCAGCGTTCCTCTCAGACTGGACACTCTTTCTCTACCATGTCAGCACAGCTCAGCGTTCCTCTCAGACAGGACACTCTCTCTCTACCATGTCAGCATGGCTCAGCGTTCCTCTCAGACTGGACACTCTCTCTCTACCATGTCAGCATGGCTCAGCGTTGCTCTCAGACTGGACACTCTCTCTCTCTACCATGTCAGCATGGCTCAGAGTTCCTCTCAGACGGGACTCTCTCAATCTACCATGTCAGCATGGCTCAGCGTTCCTCTCAGACGGGACACTCTCTCTGCCATGTCAGCATGGCTCAGCGTTCCTCTCAGACGGGACACTCTCTCAGACTGGACAATCTCTCTCTACCATGTCAGCATGGCTCAGCGTTCCTCTCAGACTGGACACTCTCTCTCTACCATGTCAGCATGGTTCAGCGTTCCTCTCAGACAGGACACTCTCTCTCTACCATGTCAGCACTGCTCAGCGTTCCTCTCAGACAGGACACTCTCTCTCTCTACCATGTCAGCACAGCTCAGCGTTCCTCTCAGACAGGACACTCTCTCTCTACCATGTCAGCATGGCTCAGCGTTCCTCTCAGACGGGACACTCTCTCTACCATGTCAGCATGGCTCAGCGTTCCTCTCAGACGGGACACTCTCTCTACCATGTCAGGACGGCTCAGCGTTCCTCTCAGACGGGACACTCTCTCTACCATGTCACCATGGCTCAGCGTTCCTCTCAGACGGGACACTCTCTCTCTACCATGTCAGCATGGCTCAGCTTCCTCTCAGACGGGACACTCTCTCTCTACCATGTCAGCATGGCTCAGCGTTCCTCACAGACGGGACACTCTCTCTCTACCATATCAGCATGGTTCAGCGTTCCTCTCAGACGGGACACTCTCTCTCTACCATATCAGCATGGCTCAGCGTTCCTCTCAGACGGGACACTCTCTCTACCATATCAGCATGGCTCAGCGTTCCTCTCAGACGGGACACTCTCTCTCTACCATGTCTGCACAGCTCAGCGTTCCTCTCAGACGGGACACTCTCTCTCTACCATGTCAGCATGGCTCAGCGTTCCTGTCAGACTGGACACTCTCTCTCTACCATGTCAGCATGGCTCAGCGTTCCTCTCAGACGGGACACTCTCTCTCCCATGTCAATACGGCTCAGCGTTCCTCTCAGACGGGACACTCTCTCTCTACCATGTCAGGACGGCTCAGCGTTCCTCTCAGACGGGACACTCTCTCTACCATGTCAGCATGGCTCAGCGTTCCTCTCAGACGGGACACTCTCTCTCTACCATGTCAGCATGGCTCAGCTTCCTCTCAGACGGGACACTCTCTCTCTACCATGTCAGCATGGCTCAGCGTTCCTCTCAGACGGGACACTCTCTCTCTACCATGTCAGCATGGCACAGCGTTCCTCTCAGACGGGACACTCTCTCTCTACCATATCAGCATGGTTCAGCGTTCCTCTCAGACTGGACACTCTTTCTCTACCATGTCAGCACAGCTCAGCGTTCCTCTCAGACAGGACACTCTCTCTCTACCATGTCAGCATGGCTCAGCGTTCCTCTCAGACTGGACACTCTCTCTCTACCATGTCAGCATGGCTCAGCGTTGCTCTCAGACTGGACACTCTCTCTCTCTACCATGTCAGCATGGCTCAGCGTTCCTCTCAGACGGGACTCTCTCAATCTACCATGTCAGCATGGCTCAGCGTTCCTCTCAGACGGGACACTCTCTCTGCCATGTCAGCATGGCTCAGCGTTCCTCTCAGACGGGACACTCTCTCAGACTGGACAATCTCTCTCTACCATGTCAGCATGGCTCAGCGTTCCTCTCAGACTGGACACTCTCTCTCTACCATGTCAGCATGGTTCAGCGTTCCTCTCAGACAGGACACTCTCTCTCTACCATGTCAGCACTGCTCAGCGTTCCTCTCAGACAGGACACTCTCTCTCTCTACCATGTCAGCACAGCTCAGCGTTCCTCTCAGACAGGACACTCTCTCTCTACCATGTCAGCATGGCTCAGCGTTCCTCTCAGACGGGACACTCTCTCTACCATGTCAGCATGGCTCAGCGTTCCTCTCAGACGGGACACTCTCTCTACCATGTCAGGACGGCTCAGCGTTCCTCTCAGACGGGACACTCTCTCTACCATGTCACCATGGCTCAGCGTTCCTCTCAGACGGGACACTCTCTCTCTACCATGTCAGCATGGCTCAGCTTCCTCTCAGACGGGACACTCTCTCTCTACCATGTCAGCATGGCTCAGCGTTCCTCACAGACGGGACACTCTCTCTCTACCATATCAGCATGGTTCAGCGTTCCTCTCAGACGGGACACTCTCTCTCTACCATATCAGCATGGCTCAGCGTTCCTCTCAGACGGGACACTCTCTCTACCATATTAGCATGGCTCAGCGTTCCTCTCAGACGGGACACTCTCTCTCTACCATGACAGCATGGCTCAGCGTTCCTCTCAGACGGGACACTCTCTCTGCCATGTCAGCATGGCTCAGCGTTCCTCTCAGACGGGACACTCTCTCAGACTGGACAATCTCTCTCTACCATGTCAGCATGGCTCAGCGTTCCTCTCAGACTGGACACTCTCTCTGTACCATGTCAGCATGGTTCAGCGTTCTTCTCAGACGGGACACTCTCTCTCTACCATGTCAGCATGGCTCAGCTTCCTCTCAGACCGGACACTCTCTCTCTACCATGTCAGCATTGCTCAGCGTAACTCTCAGACGGGACACTCTCTCTCTACCATATCAGCATGGCTCAGCGTTCCTCTCAGACTGGACACTCTCTCTCTACCATGTCTGCACAGCTCAGCGTTCCTCTCAGACGTGACACTCTCTCTCTACCATGTCAGCATGGCTCAGCGTTCCTCTCAGACTGGACACTCTCTCTCTACCATGTCAGCATGGTTCAGCGTTCTTCTCAGACGGGACACTCTCTCTCTACCATGTCTGCACAGCTCAGCGTTCCTCTCAGACGGGACACTCTCTCTCTACCATGTCAGCATGGCTCAGCGTTCCTGTCAGACTGGACACTCTCTCTCTACCATGTCAGCATGGCTCAGCGTTCCTCTCAGACGGGACACTCTCTCTACCATGTCAGGACGGCTCAACGTTCCTCTCAGACGGGACACTCTCTCTACCATGTCAGGACGGCTCAGCGTTCCTCTCAGACGGGACACTCTCTCTCTACCATGTCAGCATGGCTCAGCGTTCCTCTTAGACGGGACATTCTCTCTCTACCATATCAGCATTGTTCAGCGTTCCTCTCAGACGGGACACTCTCTCTCTACCATATCAGCATGGCTCAGCGTTCCTCTCAGACAGGACACTCTCTCTACCATATCAGCATGGCTCAGCGTTCCTCTCAGACGGGACACTCTCTCTCTACCATGTCAGCATGGCGCAGCGTTCCTCTCAGATGGGACACTCTCTCTCTACCATGTCAGCATGGCTCAGCGTTCCTCTCAGACGGGACACTCTCTCTGCCATGTCAGCATGGCTCAGCATTCCTCTCAGACGGGACACTCTCTCTCTACCATGTCAGCATGGTTCAGCGTTCTTCTCAGACGGGACACTCTCTCTCTACCATGTCAGCATGGTTCAGCGTTCTTCTCAGACGGGACACTCTCTCTCTACCATGTCAGCATGGCTCAGCGTTCCTCTCAGACGGGACACTCTCTCTCTACCAAATCAGCATGGTTCAGCGTTCCTCTCAGACGGGACACTCTCTCTCTACCATATCAGCATGGCTCAGCGTTCCTCTCAGACTGGACACTCTCTCTACCATATCAGCATGGCTCAGCGTTCCTCTCAGACTGGACACTCTCTCTACCATATCAGCATGGCTCAGCGTTCCTCTCAGACGGGACACTATCTCTCTACCATGTCAGCATGGCGCAGCGTTCCTCTCAGACGGGACACTCTCTCTCTACCATATCAGCATGGCTCAGCGTTCCTCTCAGACTGGACACTCTCTCTACCATATCAGCATGGCTCAGCGTTCCTCTCAGACGGGACACTCTCTCTCTACCATGTCAGCATGGCGCAGCGTTCTTCTCAGACGGGACACTCTCTCTCTACCATGTCTGCACAGCTCAGCGTTCCTCTCAGACGGGACACTCTCTCTCTACCATGTCAGCATGGCTCAGCGTTCCTGTCAGACTGGACACTCTCTCTCTACCATGTCAGCATGGTTCAGCGTTCTTCTCAGACGGGACACTCTCTCTCTACCATGTCTGTACAGCTCAGCGTTCCTCTCAGACGGGAAACTCTCTGTCTACCATGTCAGCATGGCTCAGCGTTCCTGTCAGACTGGACACTCTCTCTCTACCATGTCAGCATGGCTCAGCGTTCCTCTCAGACGGGACACTCTCTCTCCCATGTCAATACGGCTCAGCGTTCCTCTCAGACGGGACACTCTCTCTCTACCATGTCAGGACGGCTCAGCGTTCCTCTCAGACGGGACACTCTCTCTACCATGTCAGCATGGCTCAGCGTTCCTCTCAGACGGGACACTCTCTCTCTACCATGTCAGCATGGCTCAGCTTCCTCTCAGACGGGACACTCTCTCTCTACCATGTCAGCATGGCTCAGCGTTCCTCTCAGACGGGACACTCTCTCTCTACCATGTCAGCATGGCTCAGCGTTCCTCTCAGACGGGACACTCTCTCTCTACCATATCAGCATGGTTCAGCGTTACTCTCAGACAGGACACTCTTTCTCTACCATGTCAGCACAGCTCAGGACACTCTCTCTCTACCATGTCAGCATGGCTCAGCGTTCCTCTCAGACTGGACACTCTCTCTCTACCATGTCAGCATGGCTCAGCGTTCCTCTCAGACTGGACACTCTCTCTCTCTACCATGTCAGCATGGCTCAGCGTTCCTCTCAGACGGGACTCTCTCAATCTACCATGTCAGCATGGCTCAGCGTTCCTCTCAGACGGGACACTCTCTCTGCCATGTCAGCATGGCTCAGCGTTCCTCTCAGACGGGACACTCTCTCAGACTGGACAATCTCTCTCCACCATGTCAGCATGGCTCAGCGTTCCTCTCAGACTGGACACTCTCTCTCTACCATGTCAGCATGGTTCAGCGTTCCTCTCAGACAGGACACTCTCTCTCTACCATGTCAGCACTGCTCAGCGTTCCTCTCAGACAGGACACTCTCTCTCTCTACCATGTCAGCACAGCTCAGCGTTCCTCTCAGACTGGACACTCTCTCTCTACCATGTCAGCATGGCTCAGCGTTCCTCTCAGACTGGACACTCTCTCTCTCTACCATGTCAGCATGGCTCAGCGTTCCTCTCAGACGGGACTCTCTCAATCTACCATGTCAGCATGGCTCAGCGTTCCTCTCAGACGGGACACTCTCTCTGCCATGTCAGCATGGCTCAGCGTTCCTCTCAGACGGGACACTCTCTCAGACTGGACAATCTCTCTCTACCATGTCAGCATGGCTCAGCGTTCCTCTCAGACTGGACACTCTCTCTCTACCATGTCAGCATGGTTCAGCGTTCCTCTCAGACAGGACACTCTCTCTCTACCATGTCAGCACTGCTCAGCGTTCCTCTCAGACAGGACACTCTCTCTCTCTACCATGTCAGCACAGCTCAGCGTTCCTCTCAGACAGGACACTCTCTCTCTACCATGTCAGCATGGCTCAGCGTTCCTCTCAGACGGGACACTCTCTCTACCATGTCAGCATGGCTCAGCGTTCCTTTCAGACTGGACACTCTCTCTCTACCATGTCAGCATGGCTCAGCGTTCCTCTCAGACGGGACACTCTCTGTACCATGTCAGGACGGCTCAGCGTTCCTCTCTGACGGGACACTCTCTCTACCATGTCACCATGGCTCAGCGTTCCTCTCAGACGGGACACTCTCTCTCTACCATGTCAGCATGGCTCACCTTCCTCTCAGACGGGACACTCTCTCTCTACCATGTCAGCATGGCTCAGCGTTCCTCACAGACGGGACACTCTCTCTCTCTACCATATCAGCATGGTTCAGCGTTCCTCTCAGACGGGACACTCTCTCTCTACCATATCAGCATGGCTCAGCGTTCCTCTCAGACGGGACACTCTCTCTACCATATCAGCATGGCTCAGCGTTCCTCTCAGACGGGACACTCTCTCTCTACCATGACAGCATGGCTCAGCGTTCCTCTCAGACGGGACACTCTCTCTGCCATGTCAGCATGGCTCAGCGTTCCTCTCAGACGGGACACTCTCTCAGACTGGACAATCTCTCTCTACCATGTCAGCATGGCTCAGCGTTCCTCTCAGACTGGACACTCTCTCTCTACCATGTCAGCATGGTTCAGCGTTCTTCTCAGACGGGACACTCTCTCTCTA
Organism: Salmo salar; assembly: GCF_965601325.2. NCBI lineage: Eukaryota > Metazoa > Chordata > Actinopteri > Salmoniformes > Salmonidae > Salmo > Salmo salar. Next base: position 47,099,978 of record NC_138308.1, read on the forward strand.
CCATGTCAGCATGGCTCAGCTTCCTCTCAGACGGGACACTCTCTCTCTACCATGTCAGCATTGCTCAGCGTTCCTCTCAGACGGGACACTCTCTCTCTACCATATCAGCATGGTTCAGCGTTCCTCTCAGACGGGACACTCTCTCTCTACCATATCAGCATGGCTCAGCGTTCCTCTCAGACGGGACACTCTCTCTCTACCATATCAGCATGGCTCAGCGTTCCTCTCAGACTGGACACTCTCTCTACCATATCAGCATGGCTCAGCGTTCCTCTCAGACGGGACACTCTCTCTCTACCATGTCAGCATGGCGCAGCGTTCCTCTCAGACGGGACACTCTCTCTGCCATGTCAGCATGGCTCAGCGTTCCGCTCAGACGGGACACTCTCTCAGACTGGACAATCTCTCTCTACCATGTCAGCATGGCTCAGCGTTCCTCTCAGACTGGACACTCTCTCTCTACCATGTCAGCATGGTTCAGCGTTCTTCTCAGACGGGACACTCTCTCTCTACCATGTCTGCACAGCTCAGCGTTCCTCTCAGACGGGACACTCTCTCTCTACCATGTCAGCATGGCTCAGCGTTCCTCTCAGACTGGACACTCTCTCTCTACCATGTCAGCATGGTTCAGCGTTCTTCTCAGACGGGACACTCTCTCTCTACCATGTCTGCACAGCTCAGCGTTCCTCTCAGACGGGACACTCTCTCTCTACCATGTCAGCATGGCTCAGCGTTCCTGTCAGACTGGACACTCTCTCTCTACCATGTCAGCATGGCTCAGCGTTCCTCTCAGACGGGACACTCTCTCTACCATGTCAGGACGGCTCAGCGTTCCTCTCAGACGGGACACTCTCTCTACCATGTCAGGACGGCTCAGCGTTCCTCTCAGACGGGACACTCTCTCTCTACCATGTCAGGACGGCTCAGCGTTCCTCTCAGACGGGACACTCTCTCTCTACCATGTCAGCATGGCTCAGCGTTCCTCTCAGACGGGACATTCTCTCTCTACCATATCAGCATGGTTCAGCGTTCCTCTCAGACGGGACACTCTCTCTCTACCATATCAGCATGGCTCAGCGTTCCTCTCAGACGGGACACTCTCTCTACCATATCAGCATGGCTCAGCGTTCCTCTCAGACGGGACACTCTCTCTCTACCATGTCAGCATGGCGCAGCGTTCCTCTCAGATGGGACACTCTCTCTCTACCATGTCAGCATGGCTCAGCGTTCCTCTCAGACGGGACACTCTCTCTGCCATGTCAGCATGGCTCAGCATTCCTCTCAGACGGGACACTCTCTCAGACTGGACAATCTCTCTCTACCATGTCAGCATGGCTCAGCATTCCTCTCAGACTGGACACTCTCTCTCTACCATGTCAGCATGGTTCAGCGTTCTTCTCAGACGGGACACTCTCTCTCTACCATGTCAGCATGGTTCAGCGTTCTTCTCAGACGGGACACTCTCTCTCTACCATGTCAGCATGGCTCAGCGTTCCTCTCAGACGGGACACTCTCTCTCTACCATATCAGCATGGTTCAGCGTTCCTCTCAGACGGGACACTCTCTCTCTACCATATCAGCATGGCTCAGCGTTCCTCTCAGACTGGACACTCTCTCTACCATATCAGCATGGCTCAGCGTTCCTCTCAGACGGGACACTTTCTCTCTACCATGTCAGCATGGCGCAGCGTTCCTCTCAGACGGGACACTCTCTCTCTACCATATCAGCATGGCTCAGCGTTCCTCTCAGACTGGACACGCTCTCTACCATATCAGCATGGCTCAGCGTTCCTCTCAGACGGGACACTCTCTCTCTACCATGTCAGCATGGCTCAGCGTTCCTGTCAGACTGGACACTCTCTCTCTACCATGTCAGCATGGTTCAGCGTTCTTCTCAGACGGGACACTCTCTCTCTACCATGTCTGCCCAGCTCAGCGTTCCTCTCAGACGGGACACTCTCTCTCTACCATGTCAGCATGGCTCAGCGTTCCTGTCAGACTGGACACTCTCTCTCTACCATGTCAGCATGGCTCAGCGTTCCTCTCAGATGGGACACTCTCTCGCTACCATGTCTGCACAGCTCAGCGTTCCTCTCAGACGGGACACTCTCTCTCTACCATGTCTGCACAGCTCAGCGTTCCTCTCAGACGGGACACTCTCTCTCTACCATGTCAGCATGGCTCAGCGTTCCTCTCAGACGGGACACTCTCTCTCTACCATATCAGCATGGTTCAGCGTTCCTCTCAGACGGGACACTCTCTCTCTACCATATCAGCATGGCTCAGCGTTCCTCTCAGACTGGACACTCTCTCTACCATATCAGCATGGCTCAGCGTTCCTCTCAGACGGGACACTCTCTCTCTACCATGTCAGCATGGCGCAGCGTTCCTCTCAGACGGGACACTCTCTCTCTACCATATCAGCATGGCTCAGCGTTCCTCTCAGACTGGACACGCTCTCTACCATATCAGCATGGCTCAGCGTTCCTCTCAGACGGGACACTCTCTCTCTACCATGTCAGCATGGCTCAGCGTTCCTGTCAGACTGGACACTCTCTCTCTACCATGTCAGCATGGTTCAGCGTTCTTCTCAGACGGGACACTCTCTCTCTACCATGTCTGCCCAGCTCAGCGTTCCTCTCAGACGGGACACTCTCTCTCTACCATGTCAGCATGGCTCAGCGTTCCTGTCAGACTGGACACTCTCTCTCTACCATGTCAGCATGGCTCAGCGTTCCTCTCAGATGGGACACTCTCTCGCTACCATGTCTGCACAGCTCAGCGTTCCTCTCAGACGGGACACTCTCTCTCTACCATGTCTGCACAGCTCAGCGTTCCTCTCAGATGGGACACTCTCTCTCTACCATATCAGCATGGCTCAGCGTTTCTCTCAGACTGGACACTCTCTCTCTACCATGTCAGCACGGCTCAGCGTTCCTCTCAGACGGGACTCTCTCTCTCCCATGTCAATACGGCTCAGCGTTCCTCTCAGACGGGACACTCTCTCTCTACCATATCAGCATGGCTCAGCGTTCCTCTCAGACGGGACACTCTCTCTCTACCACGTCAGCATGGCTCAGCGTTCCTCTCAGACGGGACACTCTCTCTCTACCATGTCAGCACGGCTCAGCGTTCCTCTCAGACGGGACACTCTCTCTACCTGACAATTGTGTTGGGGAGGGCTGAGTAGGCAAGGCTGATGCTAAGGGTCCCGTGCCAGGCCCTGCTCTCTGGGCTAAGGGACAATGAGACACTAGGCAGGTGGTGTAGTGTGGGTTGGAGAGATAAGGTGTACTTTGGAGAGAGTTGAGAGAGGGAGGAGAGGAGAGAGAGAGGAGAGAGAGAGAGGAGAGAGGAGAGAGAGGAGAGAAGAGAGAGAGGAGAGCAGAGAGAGAGGAGAGCAGAGAGAGAGAGGAGAGCAGAGAGAGAGAGGAGAGCAGAGAGAGAGGAGAGGAGAGCAGAGAGAGAGAGGAGAGCAGAGAGAGAGGAGAGCAGAGAGAGAGAGGAGAGCAGAGAGAGAGAGGAGAGCAGAGAGAGAGAGAGGAGAGCAGAGAGAGAGGAGAGCAGAGAGAGAGGAGAGCAGAGAGAGAGGAGAGCAGAGAGAGAGAGGAGAGCAGAGAGAGAGAGGAGAGGAGAGAGGAGAGCAGAGAGGAGAGCAGAGAGAGAGAGGAGAGCAGAGAGAGAGAGGAGAGCAGAGAGGAGAGCAGAGAGAGAAAGGAGAGCAGAGAGAGAGAGGAGAGCAGAGAGAGAGGAGAGAGAGCAGAGAGAGAGCAGAGAGAGAGGAGAGGAGAGAAGAGAGGAGACACCCGAGAGAGAGAGCAGAGAGCTCCTCCATCTGGCTGCCCATCCCACACTGAGATGAGACAGGACACACACACTATGGCTTTGCTGTTTGTAAGGTTGTGTGTGTGCGTGCGGTGTGTGTGTGTGTGTGTGTGTGTGTGTGTGTGTGTGTGTGTGTGTGTGTGTGTGTGTGTGTGTGTGTGTGTGTGTGTGTGTGTGTGTGTGTGTGTGTGTGTGTGTGTGTGTGTGTGTGTGTGTGTGTGCGTGTGTGTGTACGTGTACGTGTGTGTGTACATGTGCGTGCGTATTGATGTTGTGACTAAACCATGCTCTCTGTCTCTGTGTGTGAAGGTCGTTCGGGTCAGGCGGTGGCCGTGCGGGCCAAGGTGTTTGGCTTCAACGTGATCTTCTACGACCCCTACCTGCAGGACGGCTTGGAGCGTTCCCTGGGCGTCCAGCGCGTCTACACCCTACAGGACCTCCTTTACCAGTCAGACTGTGTGTCTCTGCACTGCAACCTGAACGAACACAACCACCATCTCATCAACGACTTCACCATCAAACAGGTAGAGAGGACAGACACACAGCTGACCTTTGACCTTTATGGTATAACTCACTGACTCCCAGTCAGTTATTCATTCATATAGTTATTAATAACTTATTCATTCATATAGTTATAAATAAGTTATTCATTCATATAGTTATTAATATGAGTTATTAATCAGACTGTCCTGAACACCTCATCATCCTTATATATATATATATATATATATATATATATATATATATATATATATGATATGTTATCATTATTAACTACCAACTCTGCCTAGAAGGCCAGCTTTCTTGAGTCGCCTCTTCACTGTTGACATTGAGACTGGTGTTTTGCGGGTACTATTTAATGAAGTTGCCAGTTGAGGACTTGTGAGTTGTCTGTTTCTCAAACTAGACACTCTAATGTACTTGTTCTCTTGCTCAGTTGTGCACCGGGGCCTCCCACTCCTCTTTCTATTCTGGTTAGAGCCAGTTTGCGCTGTTCTGTGAAGGGAGTAGTACACAGCGTTGTAGAAGATCTTCAGATTCTTGGCAATTTCTCACATGGAATAGCCTTAATTTCTCAGAACAAGAATAGACTGACGAGTTTCAGAAGAAAGGTCTTTGTTTCGGGCCATTTTGAGCCTGTAATTGAACCCACAAATGTTGATGCTCCAGATACTCAACTAATCTAAAGACGGCCAGTTTTATTGCTTCTTTAATCAGAACAACAGTTTTCAGCTGTGCCCTACATAATTGCAAAAGTGTTTTCTAATGATCAATTAGCCTTTTGAAATGATAAACTTGGATTAGCTAACACAACGTGCCATTGGAACACAGGAGTGATGGTTGCTGATAATGGGCCTATGTACACCTATGTAGATATTCCATAAAAATCTGCTGTTTCCAGCTACAATAGTCATTTACAACATTAACAATGTCTACACTGTATTTCTGATCAATTTTATGTTATTTTAATGGACAAAAAAATGTGCTTTTCTTTCAAAAACAAGGACATTTCTAAGTGACCCAAAACACGCTGTCTGTGTGGGTGGACCATTTCAGTGTGTCTTTGACGTGTACGCCGAGGAACTTAAAACTCTCCACCCTCTCCACTGCTGTCCCTTCGATGTGGACAAGGGAATTCTCCCTCTGCTGTTTCCTGAAGTCCACGATAATCTCCTTTGTTTTGTTGATGTTGAGTGAGAGGTTATTTTCCTGACACCACACTCCGAGGGCCCTCACCTTCTCCCTGTAGGCCGTCTCGTCGTTGTTGGTAATCAAGCCTACTACTGTTGTGTCGTCTGCGAACTTGATGATTGAGTTGGAGGTGTGCATGGCCACACAGTCGTGGGTGAACAGGGAGTACAGGAGGGGGCTGAGCACGCACCCTTGTGGGGCCACAGTGTTGAGGGTCAGCGAAGTGGAGATGTTGTTTCCCACCTTCTCCACCTGGGGGCGGCCCGTCAGAAAGTCCAGGACCCAGTTGCACAGGACGGGGTTGAGACCCAGGGCTTCCAGCTTAATGACAAGTTTGGTGGGTACTATGGTGTTGAATGCTGAGCTGTAGTCAATGAACAGCATTCTTACATAGGTATTCCTCTTGTCCAGATGGGATAGGGCAGTGTGCAGTGTGATGGCGTTTACATCGTCTGTGGATCTGTTGGGGCGGTAAGCAAATTGAAGTGGGTCTAGGGTGGCCGGTAAGGTGGAGGTGATATGATCCTTGACTAGTCTCTCAAAGCACTTCATGATGACAGAAGTGAGTGCTACGGGGCGATAGTCATTTAGTTCAGTTACCTTCGCTTTCTTGGGTATAGGAACAATGGTGGACATCTATAAGCATATGGGTACAGCAGACTGGGATAAGGATTGATTGAATATGTCCGTAAACACATCAGCCAGCTGGTCTGAGCATGCTCTGAGGACGCGGCTAGGGATGCCGTCTGGGCCGGCAGCCTTGCGAGGGTTAACACGTTTAAAGGTTTTACTCACGTCGGGCCCCGGAGAAGGAGAGGAAGGGGGGGTGCAGTCCTTGTTAGCGGGTCGCGTCGGTGGAACTGTATTATCCTCAAATGACGTGAAGTAAAAGTTATCAAAAATAAAAATAGTAAAGTAAAGTACAGATCCCCCAAAAAACGACTCAATTAGTACTTTGCACCACTGGCTGAGAAGCACAGAGAGGGGAAATGTTATTGCTTTGTCAATATTACACAATAACACCAGACCCTGTCTTGTCTGACACCTGGTGGAGGAGACCTCTCTCTCTCTGTTTCCTCTTCCTCTCTGACTCTCAGGTTGACTTCACTGCTCAGAGCTGCTGTCAATACAACAATACCCCATCTGGTCTGTCTAGTCTGCCACCTGGTGGAGGAGAGGAGCATTACACATACCTCCATTATCTCAGTTTCCTCTTCTGTTCTGTCATGTTTCTATTCTTTCTGGTTGACTTCACATCTGAGAGACACACAGAGAGAGAGAGCATTGAAGAGCTGTCTGAAGGAGAACAGAATAGAGAAGGCTCTATCTCTTAACCTAGTTCTTAACTCCTCTCCTTTTGTCTCTTCTTCGTTGTTCTCTCAAGGCTGCATCTTCTTATCTTCTCAAAACCAGTCACATTTTGTCTTCTTTTCTCTCCACCACCCTCCAGACACTGACAGGCTACAGCCCTGAGCTTCTAAGTAAAGCTTTCTTTCTAGTGTGTGTGTGTGTGTGCGTCTCTGTCTGTCTGTCTGTCTGTCTGTCTGTCTGTCTGTCTGTCTGTCTGTCTGTCTGTCTGTCTGTCTGTCTGTCTGTCTGTCTGTCTGTCTGTCTGTCTGTCTGTCTGTCTGTGTCTGTGTGTGTGTGTGTGTGTGTGTGTGTGTGTGTCAGAGTAGAACACAGCCATAATAAAAGGATGATTGGTAGCACAAGGGCTTTTCATGTCCTGGATTTCATATTTTGTCTAGATTTAAGGGATTACAGTTTCTTCCAAGAATATTAATAGGATTTTTCTGGAGCTGTTGTTTTTCTTGCTAGCAGTTTGTTGTTGTTGTCTAGTACAGTTATCAACTGTCATCTTGTCCTCAACGTAGTGCACTATAAAGGAAAGAGGGTTCGACGTGCCCATCTACAGCCAACTATGTGAGCTGAGCCAAGTAGTGCACTATCAAGGGAATAGGGTTCCATTTGGGATGTACCCATCTACGGCCAACTATGTGAGCTGAGCCAAGAAGTGCACTATCAAGGGAATAGGGTTCCATTTGGGATGTACCCATCTACAGCCAACTATGTGAGCTGAGCCAAGTAGTGCCCTATAAAAAGGGACTAGGGTTCCATTTGGGACTCACACATCTACAGCCAACTATGTGAGCTGAGCCAAGTAGTGCACTATCAAGGGACTAGGGTTCCATTTGGGACTAGGTTTCCATTTGGGACGTAGCCATGCACACAATTCTTAAAGCACTTTTGACAGTCATCATTCAGAGCTGATTTTCCTCAGGTGTAGATGTCTCTCTATGGGGATGAGACAGACATATTTGTGTGTGCGTGTGCATGTGTTGCCCAGGTGCTCAGCTTGTCATGTTTTCAGAAGAGCATTCAGTGGAGAGTCAAAGACGTTCTAGGCTCTTCTACAGCTCTATCAGTTTGTCATCTGTATTCTGGTCTCTCTTCTCCAGCTCTATCAGTTTGTCATCTGTATTCTGGTCTCTCTTCTCCAGCTCTATCAGTTTGTCATCTGTATTCTGGTCTCTCTTCTCCAGCTCTATCAGTTTGTCATCTGTATTCTGGTCTCTCTTCTACAGCTCTATCAGTTTGTCATCTGTATTCTGGTCTCTCTTCTACAGCTCTATCAGTTTGTCATCTGTATTCTGGTCTCTCTTCTCCAGCTCTATCAGTTTGTCATCTGTATTCTAGTCTCTCTTCTCCAGCTCTATCAGTTTGTCATCTGTATTCTGGTCTCTCTTCTCCAGCTCTATCAGTTTGTCATCTGTATTCTAGTCTCTCTTCTCCAGCTCTATCAGTTTGTCATCTGTATTCTGGTCTCTCTTCTACAGCTCTATCAGTTTGTCATCTGTATTCTAGTCTCTCTTCTCCAGCTCTATCAGTTTGTCATCTGTATTCTGGTCTCTCTTCTCCAGCTCTATCAGTTTGTCATCTGTATTCTAGTCTCTCTTCTCCAGCTCTATCAGTTTGTCATCTGTATTCTGGTCTCTCTTCTCCAGCTCTATCAGTTTGTCATCTGTATTCTGGTCTCTCTTCTCCAGCTCTATCAGTTTGTCATCTGTATTCTGGTCTCTCTTCTCCAGCTCTATCAGTTTGTCATCTGTATTCTGGTCTCTCTTCTCCAGCTCTATCAGTTTGTCATCTCTCTTCTACAGCTCTATCAGTTTGTCATCTGTATTCTGGTCTCTCTTCTCCAGCTCTATCAGTTTGTCATCTCTCTTCTACAGCTCTATCAGTTTGTCATCTGTATTCTGGTCTCTCTTCTCCAGCTCTATCAGTTTGTCATCTGTATTCTGGTCTCTCTTCTACAGCTCTATCAGTTTGTCATCTGTATTCTGGTCTCTCTTCTACAGCTCTATCAGTTTGTCATCTGTATTCTGGTCTCTCTTCTCCAGCTCTATCAGTTTGTCATCTGTATTCTGGTCTCTCTTCTACAGCTCTATCAGTTTGTCATCTGTATTCTGGTCTCTCTTCTACAGCTCTATCAGTTTGTCATCTGTATTCTGGTCTCTCTTCTACAGCTCTATCAGTTTGTCATCTGTATTCTGGTCTCTCTTCTCCAGCTCTATCAGTTTGTCATCTGTATTAAGATACTTAAAAGAAGGACGCAAACAAATTATTTGTAATAACTTTGTTGGTGGTGCCCCTCTTTAGATCAAATCAACCCCCCTCCTCTCTCTCTCATCTTTCACCCCCCCCCCCCCCCCCCCCCGACCCTTATAGATGCGTCAGGGAGCGTTCCTGGTGAATGCAGCGCGGGGAGGGCTGGTGGATGAGAAGGCCCTGGCTCAGGCCCTGAAGGAGGGGAGGATACGTGGTGCTGCCCTGGACGTGCACGAGATAGAACCGTTCAGGTGAGACACACGTGCACGTACACACACACACACACACACACGTGGACGTCCACTACACAGAACCATTGAAGTGAGACACACAGTGGATGAGGATATAGTTTACCTGACAGTAACACCTCAGTATAGTTTACCTGGCAGTAACACCTCAGTATAGTTTACCTGGCAGTAACACCTCAGTATAGTTTACCTGACAGTAACACCTCAGTATAGTTTACCTGACAGTAACACCTCCTACCAGCTCAGTATAGTTTACCTGGCAGTAACACCTCAGTATAGTTTACCTGGCAGTAACACCTCAGTATAGTTTACCTGACAGTAACACCTCAGTATAGTTTACCTGACAGTAACACCTCAGTATAGTTTACCTGACAGTAACACCTCAGTATAGTTCACCTGACAGTAACACCTCAGTATAGTTTACCTGACAGTAACACCTTAGTATAGTTTACCTGACAGTAACACCTCAGTATAGTTTACCTGGCAGTAACACCTCAGTATAGTTTACCTGAGAGTAACACCTCTACCAGCTCAGTATAGTTTACCTGGCAGTAACACCTCTACCAGCTCAGTATAGTTTACCTGACAGTAACACCTCAGTATAGTTTACCTGACTGTAACACCTCAGTATAGTTTACCTGGCAGTAACACCTCTACCAGCTCAGTATAGTTTACCTGACAGTAATACCTTAGTATAGTTTACCTGACAGTAACACCTCAGTATAGTTTACCTGGCAGTAACACCTCAGTATAGTTTACCTGGCAGTAACACCTCAGTATAGTTTACCTGGCAGTAACACCTCAGTATAGTTTACCTGACAGTAACACCTCTACCAGCTCAGTATAGTTTACCTGACAGTAACACCTCAGTGTAGTTTACCTGACTGTAACACCTCAGTATAGTTTACCTGGCAGTAACACCTCTACCAGCTCAGTATAGTTTACCTGGCAGTAACACCTCTACCAGCTCAGTATAGTTTACCTGACAGTAACACCTCTACCAGCTCAGTATAGTTTACCTGACAGTAACACCTCAGTATAGTTTACCTGACTGTAACACCTCAGTATAGTTTACCTGGCAGTAACACCTCTACCAGCTCAGTATAGTTTACCTGGCAGTAACACCTCAGGATAGTTTACCTGACAGTAACACCTCAGTATAGTTTACCTGGCAGTAACACCTCTACCAGCTCAGTATAGTTTACCTGGCAGTAACACCTCTACCAGCTCAGTATAGTTTACCTGACAGTAACACCTCAGTATAGTTTACCTGACAGTAACACCTCAGTATAGTTTACCTGGCAGTAACACCTCTACCAGCTCAGTATAGTTTACCTGGCAGTAACACCTCTACCAGCTCAGTATAGTTTACCTGACAGTAACACCTCTACCAGCTCAGTATAGTTTACCTGACAGTAACACCTCAGTATAGTTTACCTGACTGTAACACCTCAGTATAGTTTACCTGGCAGTAACACCTCTACCAGCTCAGTATAGTTTACCTGACAGTAACACCGCTACCAGCTCAGTATAGTTTACCTGACAGTAACACCTCAGTATAGTTTATCTGACTGTAACACCTCAGTATAGTTTACCTGGCAGTAACACCTCTACCAGCTCAGTATAGTTTACCTGGCAGTAACACCTCAGGATAGTTTACCTGACAGTAACACCTCAGTATAGTTTACCTGGCAGTAACACCTCTACCAGCTCAGTATAGTTTACCTGGCAGTAACACCTCTACCAGCTCAGTATAGTTTACCTGACAGTAACACCTCAGTATAGTTTACCTGACAGTAACACCTCCTACCAGCTCAGTATAGTTTACCTGACAGTAACACCTCAGTATAGTTTACCTGGTAGTAACACCTCAGTATAGGTACCTGGCAGTAAGACCTCTACCAGCTCAGTATAGTTTACCTGACTGTAACACCTCAGTATAGTTTACCTGGCAGTAACACCTCTACCAGCTCAGTATAGTTTACCTGGCAGTAACACCTCAGGATAGTTTACCTGACAGTAACATCTCAGTATAGTTTACCTGACAGTAACACCTCTACCAGCTCAGTATAGTTTACCTGGCAGTAACACCTCTACCAGCTCAGTATAGTTTACCTGGCAGTAACACCTCAGTATAGTTTACCTGGCAGTAACACCTCTACCAGCTCAGTATAGTTTACCTGACAGTAACACCTCAGTATAGTTTACCTGGTAGTAACACCTCAGTATAGTTTACCTGGCAGTAACACATCTACCAGCTCAGTATTGTTTACCTGACAGTAACACCTCTACCAGCTCAGTATAGTTTACCTGGCAGTAACACCTCAGTATAGTTTACCTGGCAGTAACACCACTACCAGCTCAATATAGTTTACCTGGCAGTAACACCTCAGTATAGTTTACCTGACAGTAACACCTCTACCAGCTCAGTATAGTTTACCTGACAGTAACACCTCAGTATTGTTTACCTGACAGTAACACCTCAGTATAGATTACCTGGCATTAACACCTCAGTATTGTTTACCTGACAGTAACAGCTCAGTATAGTTTACCTGACAGTAACACCTCAGTATAGTTTACCTGACAGTAACACCTCAGTATAGTTTACCTGGTAGTAACACCTCAGTATAGTTTACCTGGCAGTAACACATCTACCAGCTCAGTATTGTTTACCTGACAGTAACACCTCTACCAGCTCAGTATAGTTTACCTGGCAGTAACACCTCAGTATAGTTTACCTGGCAGTAACACCACTACCAGCTCAATATAGTTTACCTGGCAGTAACACCTCAGTATAGTTTACCTGACAGTAACACCTCTACCAGCTCAGTATAGTTTACCTGACAGTAACACCTCAGTATTGTTTACCTGACAGTAACACCTCAGTATAGATTACCTGGCATTAACACCTCAGTATTGTTTACCTGACAGTAACAGCTCAGTATAGTTTACCTGACAGTAACACCTCAGTATAGTTTACCTGACAGTAACACCTCAGTATAGTTTACCTGGCAGTAACACCTCAGTATAGTTTACCTGGCAGTAACACCTCAGTATAGTTTACCTGGCAGTAACACCTCAGTATAGTTTACCTGACAGTAACACCTCTACCAGCTCAGTATAGTTTACCTGGCAGTAACACCTCTACCAGCTCAGTATAGTTTACCTGACAGTAACACCTCAGTATAGTTTACCTGACAGTAACACCTCAGTATAGTTTACCTGGCAGTAACACCTCTACCAGCTCAGTATAGTTTACCTGCCAGTAACACCTCTACCAGCTCAGTATAGTTTACTCGACAGTAACACCTCAGTATAGTTTACCTGACAGTAACACCTCCTACCAGCTCAGTATAGTTTACCTGACAGTAACACCTCAGTATAGTTTACCTGGTAGTAACACCTCAGTATAGTTACCTGGCAGTAAGACCTCTACCAGCTCAGTATAGTTTACCTGACTGTAACACCTCAGTATAGTTTACCTGGCAGTAACACCTCTACCAGCTCAGTATAGTTTACCTGGCAGTAACACCTCAGGATAGTTTACCTGACAGTAACATCTCAGTATAGTTTACCTGACAGTAACACCTCAGTATAGTTTACCTGGCAGTAACACCTCTACCAGCTCAGTATAGTTTACCTGGCAGTAACACCTCAGGACAGTTTACCTGACAGTAACACCTCAGTATAGTTTACCTGGCAGTAACGCCTCTACCAGCTCAGTATAGTTTACCTGGCAGTAACACCTCAGTATAGTTTACCTGAGAGTAACACCTCTACCAGCTCAGTATAGTTTACCTGGCAGTAACACCTCTACCAGCTCAGTATAGTTTACCTGACAGTAACACCTCAGTATAGTTTACCTGACTGTAACACCTCAGTATAGTTTACCTGGCAGTAACACCTCTACCAGCTCAGTATAGTTTACCTGACAGTAATACCTTAGTATAGTTTACCTGACAGTAACACCTCAGTATAGTTTACCTGGCAGTAACACCTCAGTATAGTTTACCTGGCAGTAACACCTCAGTATAGTTTACCTGGCAGTAACACCTCAGTATAGTTTACCTGACAGTAACACCTCTACCAGCTCAGTATAGTTTACCTGACAGTAACACCTCAGTGTAGTTTACCTGACTGTAACACCTCAGTATAGTTTACCTGGCAGTAACACCTCTACCAGCTCAGTATAGTTTACCTGGCAGTAACACCTCTACCAGCTCAGTATAGTTTACCTGACAGTAACACCTCTACCAGCTCAGTATAGTTTACCTGACAGTAACACCTCAGTATAGTTTACCTGACTGTAACACCTCAGTATAGTTTACCTGGCAGTAACACCTCTACCAGCTCAGTATAGTTTACCTGGCAGTAACACCTCAGGATAGTTTACCTGACAGTAACACCTCAGTATAGTTTACCTGGCAGTAACACCTCTACCAGCTCAGTATAGTTTACCTGGCAGTAACACCTCTACCAGCTCAGTATAGTTTACCTGACAGTAACACCTCAGTATAGTTTACCTGACAGTAACACCTCAGTATAGTTTACCTGGCAGTAACACCTCTACCAGCTCAGTATAGTTTACCTGGCAGTAACACCTCTACCAGCTCAGTATAGTTTACCTGACAGTAACACCTCTACCAGCTCAGTATAGTTTACCTGACAGTAACACCTCAGTATAGTTTACCTGACTGTAACACCTCAGTATAGTTTACCTGGCAGTAACACCTCTACCAGCTCAGTATAGTTTACCTGACAGTAACACCGCTACCAGCTCAGTATAGTTTACCTGACAGTAACACCTCAGTATAGTTTATCTGACTGTAACACCTCAGTATAGTTTACCTGGCAGTAACACCTCTACCAGCTCAGTATAGTTTACCTGGCAGTAACACCTCAGGATAGTTTACCTGACAGTAACACCTCAGTATAGTTTACCTGGCAGTAACACCTCTACCAGCTCAGTATAGTTTACCTGGCAGTAACACCTCTACCAGCTCAGTATAGTTTACCTGACAGTAACACCTCAGTATAGTTTACCTGACAGTAACACCTCCTACCAGCTCAGTATAGTTTACCTGACAGTAACACCTCAGTATAGTTTACCTGGTAGTAACACCTCAGTATAGGTACCTGGCAGTAAGACCTCTACCAGCTCAGTATAGTTTACCTGACTGTAACACCTCAGTATAGTTTACCTGGCAGTAACACCTCTACCAGCTCAGTATAGTTTACCTGGCAGTAACACCTCAGGATAGTTTACCTGACAGTAACATCTCAGTATAGTTTACCTGACAGTAACACCTCTACCAGCTCAGTATAGTTTACCTGGCAGTAACACCTCTACCAGCTCAGTATAGTTTACCTGGCAGTAACACCTCAGTATAGTTTACCTGGCAGTAACACCTCTACCAGCTCAGTATAGTTTACCTGACAGTAACACCTCAGTATAGTTTACCTGGTAGTAACACCTCAGTATAGTTTACCTGGCAGTAACACATCTACCAGCTCAGTATTGTTTACCTGACAGTAACACCTCTACCAGCTCAGTATAGTTTACCTGGCAGTAACACCTCAGTATAGTTTACCTGGCAGTAACACCACTACCAGCTCAATATAGTTTACCTGGCAGTAACACCTCAGTATAGTTTACCTGACAGTAACACCTCTACCAGCTCAGTATAGTTTACCTGACAGTAACACCTCAGTATTGTTTACCTGACAGTAACACCTCAGTATAGATTACCTGGCATTAACACCTCAGTATTGTTTACCTGACAGTAACAGCTCAGTATAGTTTACCTGACAGTAACACCTCAGTATAGTTTACCTGACAGTAACACCTCAGTATAGTTTACCTGGTAGTAACACCTCAGTATAGTTTACCTGGCAGTAACACATCTACCAGCTCAGTATTGTTTACCTGACAGTAACACCTCTACCAGCTCAGTATAGTTTACCTGGCAGTAACACCTCAGTATAGTTTACCTGGCAGTAACACCACTACCAGCTCAATATAGTTTACCTGGCAGTAACACCTCAGTATAGTTTACCTGACAGTAACACCTCTACCAGCTCAGTATAGTTTACCTGACAGTAACACCTCAGTATTGTTTACCTGACAGTAACACCTCAGTATAGATTACCTGGCATTAACACCTCAGTATTGTTTACCTGACAGTAACAGCTCAGTATAGTTTACCTGACAGTAACACCTCAGTATAGTTTACCTGACAGTAACACCTCAGTATAGTTTACCTGGCAGTAACACCTCAGTATAGTTTACCTGGCAGTAACACCTCAGTATAGTTTACCTGGCAGTAACACCTCAGTATAGTTTACCTGACAGTAACACCTCTACCAGCTCAGTATAGTTTACCTGGCAGTAACACCTCTACCAGCTCAGTATAGTTTACCTGACAGTAACACCTCAGTATAGTTTACCTGACAGTAACACCTCAGTATAGTTTACCTGGCAGTAACACCTCTACCAGCTCAGTATAGTTTACCTGCCAGTAACACCTCTACCAGCTCAGTATAGTTTACTCGACAGTAACACCTCAGTATAGTTTACCTGACAGTAACACCTCCTACCAGCTCAGTATAGTTTACCTGACAGTAACACCTCAGTATAGTTTACCTGGTAGTAACACCTCAGTATAGTTACCTGGCAGTAAGACCTCTACCAGCTCAGTATAGTTTACCTGACTGTAACACCTCAGTATAGTTTACCTGGCAGTAACACCTCTACCAGCTCAGTATAGTTTACCTGGCAGTAACACCTCAGGATAGTTTACCTGACAGTAACACCTCAGTATAGTTTACCTGGCAGTAACACCTCTACCAGCTCAGTATAGTTTACCTGGCAGTAACACCTCTACCAGCTCAGTATAGTTTACCTGACAGTAACACCTCAGTATAGTTTACCTGGTAGTAACACCTCAGTATAGTTTACCTGGCAGTAACACCTCTACCAGCTCAGTATTGTTTACCTGACAGTAACACCTCTACCAGCTCAGTATAGTTTACCTGACAGTAACACCTCTACCAGCTCAGTATAGTTTACCTGGCAGTAACACCTCAGTATAGTTTACCTGGCAGTAACACCTCTACCAGCTCAGTATAGTTTACCTGGCAGTAACACCTCAGTATAGTTTACCTGACAGTAACACCTCTACCAGCTCAGTATAGTTTACATGACAGTAACACCTCAGTATTGTTTACCAGACAGTAACACCTCAGTATAGTTTACCTGGCATTAACACCTCAGTATTGTTTACCTGACAGTAACAGCTCAGTATAGTTTACCTGACAGTAACACCTCAGTATAGTTTACCTGACAGTAACACCTCAGTATAGTTTACCTGACAGTAACACCTCAGTATAGTTTACCTGACAGTAACACCTTAGTATAGTTTATCTGACAGTAACACCTCAGTATAGTTTACCTGGCAGTAACACCTCAGTATAGTTTACCTGGCAGTAACACCTCAGTATAGTTTACCTGGCAGTAACACCTCAGTATAGTTTACCTGACAGTAACACCTCTACCAGCTCAGTATAGTTTACCTGGCAGTAACACCTCTACCAGCTCAGTATAGTTTACCTGACTGTAACACCTCAGTATAGTTTACCTGACTGTAACACCTCAGTATAGTTTACCTGGCAGTAACACCTCTACCAGCTCAGTATAGTTTACCTGGCAGTACACCCACCGCTCGGTACCGCAGCCCTCAGTATAGTTTACCTGGTAGTAACACCTCAGTATAGTTTACCTGGCAGTAACACCTCTACCAGCTCAGTATAGTTTACCTGACAGTAACACCTCAGTATAGTTTACCTGGTAGTAACACCTCAGTATAGTTTACCTGGCAGAAACACCTCTACCAGCTCAGTATTGTTTACCTGACAGTAACACCTTTACCAGCTCAGTATAGTTTACCTGACAGTAACACCTCTACCAGCTCAGTATAGTTTACCTGGCAGTAACACCTCAGTATAGTTTACCTGGCAGTAACACCTCTACCAGCTCAGTATAGTTCACCTGGCAGTAACACCTCAGTATAGTTTACCTGACAGTAACACCTCTACCAGCTCAGTATAGTTTACCTGGCAGTAACACCTCAGTATAGTTTACCTGACAGTAACACCTCAGTATAGTTTACCTGACAGTAACACCTCAGTATAGTAACCTGGCAGTAACACCTCAGTATAGTTTACCTGGCAGTAACACCTCAGTATAGTTTACCTGACAGTAACACCTCTACCAGCTCAGTATAGTTTACCTGACAGTAACACCTCAGTATAGTTTACCTGACAGTAACACCTCAGTATAGTTTACCTGACAGTAGCACCTCAGTATAGTTTACCTGACAGTAACACCTCAGTATAGTTTACCTGACAGTAACACGTCACTATAGTTTACCTGACAGTAACACCTCAGTATAGTTTACCTGACAGTAACACCTCTACCAGCTCAGTATAGTTTACCTGGCAGTAACACCTCAGTATAGTTTACCTGACTGTGCTGTTGAGGTCAATAGACATCTTTCAACGAGTTACACCAGATCTATAGGCCTACATAGTATCAACAGGTGAACCTTCCCAGGGGGACAGTTTACTGTAGGAGCTTTCATTGAGGGTTAGTTATGGTGTTGAGGGTTAGTTATGGTGTTGAGGATTAGTTACGGTGTTGAGGGTTAGTTCTGGTGTTGAGGGTTAGTTCTGGTGTTGAGGGTTAGTTCTGGTGTTGAGGGTTAGTTATGGTGTTGAGGGTTAGTTATGGTTTTGAGGGTTAGTTATGGTGTTGAGGGTTAGTTATGGTGTTGAGGGTTAGTTATGGTTTTGAGGGTTAGTTATGGTTTTGAGGGTTAGTTATGGTGTTGAGGGTTAGTTCTTGAGGGTTAGTTATGGTGTTGAGGGTTAGTTATGGTGTTGAGGGTTAGTTATGGTTTTGAGGGTTAGTTATGGTTTTGAGGGTTAGTTATGGTGTTGAGGGTTAGTTATGGTGTTGAGGGTTAGTTCTGGTGTTGAGGGTTAGTTATGGTGTTGAGGGTTAGTTATGGTGTTGAGGGTTAGTTATGGTGTTGAGGGTTAGTTATGGTGTTGAGGGTTTGTTATGGTGTTGAGGGTTAGTTATGGTGTTGAGGGTTAGTTATGGTGTTGAGGGTTAGTTATGGTGTTGAGGGTTAGTTATGGTGTTGAGGGTTTGTTATGGTGTTGAGGTTTAGTTATGGTGTTGAGGGTTGGTTATGGTGTTGAGGGTTGGTTATGGTGTTGAGGGTTAGTTATGGTGTTGAGGGTTAGTTATGGTGTTGATGTAGTTCTGGTGTTGAGGGTTAGTCCTGGTGCTGAGGGTTAGTTATGGTGCTGAGGGTTAGTTATGGTGCTGAGGGTTAATTATGGTGTCAGGGTTAGTTATGGTGTCGAGGGTTAGTTCTGGTGTTGAGGGTTAGTTATGGTGTCAGGGTTAGTTATGGTGTTGATGTAGTTCTGGTGTTGAGGGTTAGTTCTGGTGTTGAGGGTTAGTTATGGTGATGAGGAGATTAAGTGAGGAGACGAGGAGAGGAAATTAGGAGATGAGGAGATGAAGAGAGGAGATTAAGTGAGGAGATGAGGAGAGGAAATTAGGAGATGAGGAGAGGAGATTAAGAATTAAGATTAAGGAGATGAAGAAGCCACTGCCTGATTTGACTGATGGGTCTGATACTTGTTCTCTCTATCCCAACCCCCCAACCCTCCCCCTCTCTCTAGTTTTGCTACAGGCCCTCTAAAGGATGCTCCCAACCTGATCTGTACACCACACACAGCCTGGTACAGTGAACAGGCTTCTCTGGAGATGAGAGAGGCAGCTGCCACCGAGATACGAAGAGCCATCAGCGGTACGCCTGTTCCCCAGCACCTCACTAGTCAGGGACCCTGTTCCCCTGCACCTCACTAGTCAGGGACCATGTTCCCCTGCACCTCACCCTGTTCCCCTGCACCTCACTAGTCAGGTACCCTGTTCCCCTGCACCTCACTAGTCAGGTACCCTGTTCCCCTGCACCTCACTAGTCAGGGACCCTGTTCCCCAGCACCTCACTAGTCAGGGACCCTGTTCCCCAGCACCTCACTAGTCAGGAACCATGTTCCCCAGCACCTCACTAGTCAGGGACCATGTTCCCCAGCACCTCACTAGTCAGGTACCCTGTTCCCCTGCACCTCACTAGTCAGGGACCCTGTTCCCCAGCACCTCACTAGTCAGAGACCATGTTCCCCAGCACATCACTAGTCAGGGACCATGTTCCCCAGCACCTCACTAGTCAGAGACCATGTTCCCCAGCACCTCACTAGTCAGGGACCATGTTCCCCAGCACCTCACTAGTCAGGGACCCTGTTCCCCAGCACCTCACTAGTCAGGGACCATGTGCCCCAGCACCTCACTAGTCAGGGACCCTGTTCCCCAGCACCTCACTAGTCAGAGACCATGTCCCCCAGCACCTCACTAGTCAGAGACCATATTCCCCAGCACCTCACTAGTCAGGGACCCTGTCCCCCAGCACCTCACTAGTCAGGGACCATGTGCCCCAGCACCTCACTAGTCAGGTACCCTGTTCCCCAGCACCTCACTAGTCAGGTACCATGTTCCCCAGCACCTCACTAGTCAGGGACCATGTTCCCCAGCACCTCACTAGTCAGGGACCATGTGCCCCAGCACCTCACTAGTCAGGGACCCTGTTCCCCAGCACCTCACTAGTCAGCGACCCTGTTCCCCTGCACCTCACTAGTCAGGGACCCTGTTCCCCAGCACCTCACTAGTCAGGAACCCTGTTACCCAGCACCTCACTAGTCAGGGACCCTGTTCCCCAGCACCTCACTAGTCAGGGACCATGTTTCCCAGCACCTCACTAGTCAGAGACCATGTCCCCCAGCACCTCACTAGTCAGGGACCATGTCCCCCAGCACCTCACTAGTCAGGGACCCTGTTCCCCAGCACCTCACTAGTCAGGGACCCTGTTCCCCAGCACCTCACTAGTCAGGGACCATGTTCCCCAGCACCTCACTAGTCAGGAACAATGTACCCCAGCACCTCACTAGTCAGGGACCCTGTCCCCCAGCACCTCACTAGTCAGGGACCCTGTTCCCCAGTACCTCAGAACCTCACTAGTCAGAGACCATGTTCCCCAGCACCTCACTAGTCAATAGTGATATATAATAATATTAATAATAATAATATACTCTCTCTCTCTCTCTCTCTCCATGTTTCTTAATCTATCTCCCTCTCCTCCCTCCATCTCCCCACTTTCTCTATCCCTAACTCGCTCCATCGCAGGCCGCATCCCTGACAGCCTAAGAAACTGTGTGAATAAGGAGTTCTTTGTGACCACAGGACCATGGGCAGTAATGGACCAGCAAGGTGTCCACCCAGAGCTCAATGGCACCGCCTACAGGTAGGCTGAGGAAGCACAGCGACAAGTGTGACATCTACTGTGTGTGTGTGTGTGTGTGTGTGTGTGTGTGTGTGTGTGTGTGTGTGTGTGTGTGTGTGTGTGTGTGTGTGTGTGTGTGTGTGTGTGTGTTTTGCTTCAGAATTCTCCCTTACACACACACACACACACACACACACACACACACACACACACACACACACACACACACACACACACACACCATCTTATTATATTGCTCATTTCACCACTTGACATATAGGTTTCTGAAGTTATTTTCATAGTCCTGGATAACTTTACTTTACTAGTTCCATACGGCAGTCCGATACATTTATGAAATACATGGACATTTACAGGCACAAAAAGACGGTTTGAGATAAAGAAACTGTCAGTTTAAAAAAAAACATGAATAGAAATGTCAATGTTATGTTTTTCATAGAATATAGTAGAAACCCTCCTGTAGGTTTTAACTCCAACCCTGTTCCTGGAGAGACACCCTCCTGGAGGTTTTAACTCCAACCCTGTTCCTGGAGAGATACCCTCCTGGAGGTTTTAACTCCAACCCTGTTCCTGGAGAGACACCCTCCTGGAGGTTTTAACTCCAACCCTGTTCCTGGAGAGACACCCTCCTGGAGGTTTTAACTCCAACCCTGTTCCTGGAGAGACACCCTCCTGGAGGTTTTAACTCCAACCCTGTTCCTGGAGAGACACCCTCCTGGAGGTTTTAACTCCAACCCTGTTCCTGGAGAGATACCCTCCTGGAGGTTTTAACTCCAACCCTGTTCCTGGAGAGATACCCTCCTGGAGGTTTTTAACTCCAACCCTGTTCCTGGAGAGACACCCTCCTGGAGGTTTTAACTCCAACCCTGTTCCTGGAGAGATACCCTCCTGGAGGTTTTTAACTCCAACCCTGTTCCTGGAGAGATACCCTCCTGTAGGTTCTAACTCCAACCCTGTTCCTGGAGAGACACCCTCCTGTAAGTTTTAACTCCAACCCTGTTCCTGGAGAGACACCCTCCTGGAGGTTTTAACTCCAACCCTGTTCCTGGAGATACCCTCCTGTAGGTTTTAACTCTACTCCTGTTCCTGGAGAGATCCCCTCCTGTAGGTTTTAACTCCAACCCTGTTCCTGGAGAGCTACCCTCCTGTAGGTTTTAACTCTAATCCTGTTCCTGGAGAGATACCATTTTAACAGGACAGCTCTAGTAACAGGGTCTAGTAACAGGGTCTAGTAACAGGACAGCTCTAGTAACAGGGTCTAGTAACAGGACAGCTCTAGTAACAGGATCTAGTAACAGGGTCTAGTAACAGGACAGCTCTAGTAACAGGGTCTAGTAACAGGGTCTAGTAACAGGACAGCTCTAGTAACAGGGTCTAGTAACAGGGTCTAGTAACAGGACAGCTCTAGTAACAGGGTCTAGTAACAGGACAGCTCTAGTAACAGGGTCTAGTAACAGGACAGCTCTAGTAACAGGGTCTAGTAACAGGGTCTAGTAACAGGACAGCTCTAGTAACAAGGTCTAGTAACAGGGTCTAGTAACAGGACAGCTCTAGTAACAAGGTCTAGTAACATGGTCTAGTAACAGGACAGCTCTAGTAACAAGGTCTAGTAACAGGGTCTAGTAACAGGACAGCTCTAGTAACAGGGTCTAGTAACAGGACAGCTCTAGTAACAGGGTCTAGTAACAGGACAGCTCTAGTAACAGGGTCTAGTAACAGGACAGCTCTAGTAACAGGGTCTAGTAACAGGGTCTAGTAACAGGACAGCTCTAGTAACAAGGTCTAGTAACAGGGTCTAGTAACAGGACAGCTGTAGTAACAGGGTCTAGTAACAGGACAGCTCTAGTAACAAGGTCTAGTAACAGGGTCTAGTAACAGGACAGCTGTAGTAACAGGGTCTAGTAACAGGGTCTAGTAACAGGACAGCTCTAGTAACAGGGTCTAGTAACAGGACAGCTCTAGTAACAGGACAGCTCTAGTAACAGGGTCTAGTAACAGGGTCTAGTAACAAGGTCTAGTAACAGGGTCTAGTAACAGGGTCTAGTAACAGGGTCTAGTAACAGGACAGCTCTAGTAACAGGGTCTAGTAACAGGACAGCTCTAGTAACAGGGTCTAGTAACAGGACAGCTCTAGTAACAGGACAGCTCTAGTAACAGGACAGCTCTAGTAACAGGGTCTAGTAACAGGGTCTAGTAACAGGACAGCTCTAGTAACAGGGTCTAGTAACAGGGTCTAGTAACAGGGTTGGACAGCCCTGATAGAGGGTTTCCTCTTACTCCTTCACCATGTGACCTCCCTGGATGTTGATCTGATCTCAGTCTGTCCACCTCCGTGTGCTTCTCTCACACAGCCAAGCCAACCAACCTCTGCACGCCCTAACTACCGGTGTTCCTCAAGACAAAATGTAATACCTTTAGCACTCAGGTAAATACTGTGTGATGATCTGGGCCAGCCTCGTTCTGCCAGGCCTGGATATACTAACAACCATAGAAATATAATCTATAGAACTGTTCTCCCCATTCACTCTACAGACTGTATTTCTATGACTAGAACCTCCCTGTTTCTCACCTATTTGCTGTGGACTGTAATGTTGTTATCGCCCTCTGTTCTGTTCTCTGAAAACATCCCTTTAGTGTAGAAATAGATATAGATAGATTCACTTCCTTCCGCATTGGCTCTATTCAACCATTACTCCTCTTTGCTCTCTGTGGAGCAAAAGGCGACAAGTCCACACTTGTTGCATAGATTTATACGCTAGCAAAGGTAGTGTTCTCAACCCCTTCTACCATTAGACAGACCAAATCCCTCTACCATTAGACAGACCAACCCCTTCTACCATTAGACAGACCAACCCCCTCTACCAT
This sequence comes from Salmo salar, assembly GCF_965601325.2. Classification (NCBI taxonomy): domain Eukaryota; kingdom Metazoa; phylum Chordata; class Actinopteri; order Salmoniformes; family Salmonidae; genus Salmo; species Salmo salar. The sequence goes on from NC_138308.1 coordinate 47,123,646, forward strand.
TAGACAGACCAACCCCCTCTACCATTAGACAGACCAACCCCCTCTACCATTAGACAGACCAACCCCCTCTAACATTAGACAGACCAACCCCCTCTACCATTAGACAGACCAACCCCCTCTACCATTAGACAGACCAACCCCCTCTACCATTAGACAGACCAACCCCCTCTACCATTAGACAGACCAACCCCCTCTACCGTTAGACAGACCAACCCCCTCTACCGTTAGACAGACCAACCCCCTCTACCGTTAGACAGACCAACCCCCTCTACCATTAGACAGACCAACCCCCTCTACCATTAGACAGACCAACCCCCTCTAGCATTAGACAGACCAACCCCCTCTAGATAGACCAACCCCCTCTAGATAGACCAACCCCCTCTACCATTAGACAGATAGACCAACCCCCTCTAGATAGACCAACCCCCTCTACCATTAGACAGAACAACCCCCTCTAGATAGACCAACCCCCTCTACCATTAGACAGACAGACCAACCCCCTCTAGATAGACCAACCCCCTCTACCATTAGACAGACAGACCAACCCCCTCTAGATAGACCAACCCCCTCTACCATTAGACAGACCAACCCCCTCTAGATAGACCAACCCCCTCTACCATTAGACAGACAGACCAACCCCCTCTAGATAGACCAACCCCCTCTACCATTAGACTAACCACTAAGCAGATCTAGATGTTGACACTGGTAGGAGGAGGTGTGTTGTTCAGGAAGCATGACGTCACCTACATGACTTCTGTCATTCACATGAACAGTCTGCTTCTTGCTTCTTAATCTACAGACTGACAGTGGTAGATATGTGTGTTATCACTGAACATATTTGTTTCAGTGTGATGTGGTAGAGGTAGAGAGAGAGACATTAAAGTGTCTCTGGGTGAAGAAAGGTCTTCTACTACTTTGATGCCTGTCCTCATCACTCAGTCACACAACGCTTAGGAATCTTCAGCTCTGGGCTGCTTTGCTATTGCCTGTCTGTCTACAGATGACCTTTGACCCTGACCCCTAACCTCCCTCTCCCTAGGTACCCGCCAGGCATGATGGGCATGGCTCCAGGGGTGATCCCGGGTGGGTTAGAGGGGATGGTGCCAGGGGGGGTACCAATCGCCCATACACTGCCCTCTGGTACGCACCCGTCCCAGGCCCCCTCGCCCAACCAGCCAGCCTCCAAACACTGTCATGGAGAGACCAGAGAGCACCTCACCGAGCAATAGCACCCTGACCGCCAGCATAGCAGCCAGCCAACCAGCCAGCAGAGAGGACAACAACAACAGGAAGAGCAACACCTCCTCAAACTCAACCAGTAGAGAGGACAACAACAACAGGAAGAGCAACATCCTCAACACCTCCTCAAACTCAACCAGTAGAGAGGACAACAACAACAGGAAGAGCAACATCCTCAACACCTCCTCAAACTCAACCAGTAGAGAGGACAACAACAACAGGAAGAGCAACATGCTCCTCAACACCTCCTCAAACTCAACCAGTAGAGAGGACAACAACAACAGGAAGAGCAACATGCTCCTCAACACCTCCTCAAACTCAACCAGTAGAGAGGACAACAACAACAGGAAGAGCAACATGCTCCTCAACACCCCCTCAAACTCAACCAGTAGAGAGGACAACAACAACAGGAAGAGCAACATGCTCCTCAACACCCCCTCAAACTCAACCAGTAGAGAGGACAACAACAACAGGAAGAGCAACATCCTCAACACCTCCTCAAACTCAAGCTACACTCACAACCAACTCAAGAAAAACAAACACACAAACAAAAGAGCCTCAGTGAAGTGGGACCAATAAGACATAGAACACAACGATATAGAGCATCAGTCCTGGGAATAAACCTACCGAACTGTGAATGAAGAAGCAGTTTCTTCACAGATTTGTACTTAACATTTTAGTTTTGACTGTCTCGTTGGTTGATACGGTCTCTTTAGGTTCAGTACCAACTACTACAGGACTCAGTTTTATTCCGGAACATGCCCATTTGGACCGTATGTGTGGGACCATGGGTCCAGTGTTAGCTATCTATCGCCGTCGTATAGTGGCAAGCAGAGAGGAGACTGACAGTCCCGCCCACACCTCAGAGCATCATGGGAAGACTTCCTGACCAATGGGAGAACATTGAGAGAAACCTTTGCCCCCCCATCCTTTGACCCCCCCATCCTTTGACCCCCCCCATCCTTTGACCCCCCCCATCCTTTGACCCCCCCCATCCTTTGACCCCCCCATCCTTTGATGGGGGGGTCAATATATATATATTATCATCAAACAGAAAGAGAAATACATTACAGATGACTTTATCATCAGTAATTGTAATCTGAGTGAACTTTAACCACTTTCCCGACCAATACGTCCTGCTATCATCATCATCATCATCAATGTTTCACAGTTGTTTCAGTTCCCAGGTGTTTACCACCAAAGAGCCCTATTATACTGCAGCGGATTGGTGGAAATGCCCTTTTCCCTCCCTGTTATACTGCAGCGGATTGGTGGAAATGCCCTTTTCCCTCCCTGTTATACTGCAGCGGATTGGTGGAAATGCCCTTTTCCCTCCCTGTTATACTGCAGCGGATTGGTGGAAATGCCCTTTTCCCTCCCTGTTATACTGCAGCGGATTGGTGGAAATGCCCTTTTCCCTCCCTGTTATACTGCAGCGGATTGGTGGAAATGCCCTTTTCCCTCCCTCAGCCACGGAGTATCATAAACAACAAAGTGTTGTGTTACCAAGAGGGCATGTGTTGGCCGAACACTGACATAACATATTGTAGATAGAGCCCCTGTAAGAACAGAGGACAAACATAGCTGGTTACTACAGCATGGATGTGATGATGGCCGGGATTCAATCCGATAACTTTTACATCCTCATAATACGCTGTGAACGTGACGCGGCGTGACGTCATACTTCCAGGGTCAGTCCCTTAATCTTTTTTTTGAATTCGGCTTGACAAATCTATCATCAAATTCGTGAAAACGCGGTCATTTAAGATATCAAATTATATTTGTGAATGAATTTATTTTCTGCCAGATGGCTTTTATTACGTTTTTTGTTGTTGCGATGAAGACCATTACGCTACATTTTTTTTGCACGTTGAAGAACATTCAAAAAGCCAACAAAATTTTTTAAAAACGACAAGGCTACTTCCTAGAAAATGGCGTGTCACTTTCATAGCGTATAACGTGCTGGACTTAAAAGATCATTTACGATTGAGACGTCATATGAACTGTTTACCGTGAATGCGGTCATGGTGAATGCGGGAACATTGCCTTTTGTTAAGAGTCTAAGCCAGGTCTACAAAGCTAACATATTGAAATTATTTTTAAGATGGTCCTACCAATGATTTAGAATTTTAGGACCCCCTTTAGATATAACAAAAATATATATTTAAAAAATAATTATTTGATGAAACGTTGAATTTGGCCTTACTGCTATTAGCCCATAGAAACGCATTGAATAACAGATTAATACATGGGAAAAAACAGTCAAAGAAAATTATCAAAAGGAAGTTTGTTTTAAAGTTTCTGCCCTATATCTGAGAGATATAAAGAAAGATCAGGAAATTATTCATATATATTTTTACCCATATTTACTGAGAAACAAAATTATTTTACTGGTACCAAGCTACCTTTAGACAAGTCTTGACAGGCTTCTGTGTTCGTGAGAGTCTCACCTTGCCTTAGTGGTCATATTATACTGAACAGAAATATAAACACAACATGTAAAGTGTTGCTCCCATGTTTCATGAGCTGAAATAAAAGATCCCAGAAATGTTCCATACGTACAAAAAACATATTTCTCTAAAATGTTTTGCACAAATTTGTTTACATCTCTGTTAGTGAGCATTTCTCCTTTGCCAAGATAATTAATCCACCTGACAGGTGTGGCATATCAAGAAGCTGATTAAACAGCATGAACATTACAAAGGTGCACCTTGTGCTGGGGACAGACCACTCAAATCTGCAGTTTCGTCACACAACACAATGCCACAGATGTCTCAAATTTTGAGGGAGCGTACAATTGGCATGCTGACTGCAGGAATGTCCACCAGAGTTGTTGCCAGAGAATGTAATGTTAATTTCTCTACCATATGTCGCCTCCAACGTTGTTTTAGAGAATTTGGCAGTACGTCCAACCGACCTCAAAACCGCAGACCACGTGTAACCATGCCAGCCCAGGACCTCCACATCCGGCTTCTTCACCTGCGGGATCGTCTGAGAGCCCCCCCCCCCCCCCCCATCCGGAGACAGCTGATGAAGCTAAGGAGTATTTCAGTCTGTAATAAAGCCCTTGTGTGGGGAAAAACTCACTTTTATTGGCTGGGCCTGGCTTCCCAGTGGGTGGGCCTTAGCCCTCCCAAGCCCAACCATGGCTGAGCCCTTGCCCATCCTAATTTATTTATTTCAATTGACTGATTTCGTTAAATGAACTGTAACTCAGCAAAATCGTTTAAATTGTTGCGTTTATATTTTTGTTCAGTATAGTTTTGTTGGCCAAACCTTTCGGGCGCTACAGATGTTTTCTTGAGAAGACCCATGGTCTCTTGGTCTGACAAAGACCCTGCAGCTTGGCCACCTTCCACCACAGATGGAAGGCTGCCACTGGTGGATGCTATGAATTGAGACACAGCCCATGCAACAAAAAAAATATATATATTATATCTCTAGCTTAGACATATTTGATGGGGATATTTTTATTTACTATGCTAATTGATTTTCCGTGGGGGGGGGCCACGGACATTGACTCTAGGGGATAAAAGTTGCACAGCCGACAAAAGCGCGATGGGATTGAATCCCGGCCATTGTTGGAGTTGTGGTTACAGTATAAACCGTCAGAGAACATCAGCTTTGAGGTTTAATCCAAAGGGCTGTTAAGCCAATAACACAGCACATAGAAATACATCAATAACACATTAAAATATAAAAAAATACATCTATAATACATTATTTTGGCAATTGTAAATTCCAAGGTAAAACAATATTGTTCCATATCATCCAGGTCAGTCAGTGTTCAACAACACGTTTCTCCAAAGCTCTGATTGTAGTTAATCATATCCGACTTATTGGGAGTCGTGTTACACACGGCGCTCCAGAGACAACAGGAGTCTGTTCAGTTTATTACGGAGGGATTCCACTCCTCTCAGAGCTTTAGGATTCAATCTGATCGCGAGTTATAAGCATTGTGGTTCTTTTTTTCTTTAAGGCAATTTCTGATTGAGCTGACCCATTGCAGCGTTTACCGTGAATGGGATCTCCACGGACGCTGTAACATTACCTTAACAAGCTGCGTTGTCAACAGCGTTTATACGGATTGAATCCCAGCCCTACTCTCTCTCTCTCTCTGAACCTCAACATGAAACTGGACTATTCCCTCAGATAGCCCTGTGTCTACCCTGAAAGACGGTCTGTGAGACTGACTCTCTCTCTCTCTAAACCTCAACATGAAACTGGACTATTCCCTCAGATAGCCCTGTGTCTACCCTGAAAGACGGTGTGTGAGACTGACTCTCTCTCTCTCTGAACCTCAACATGAAACTGGACTATTCCCTCAGATAGCCCTGTGTCTATCCTGAAAGACGGTGTGTGACACATCTCACTGTCAACAAGAGAAAAGGACGTCATGTGCTGTTCATTATTGGATAAGAATACATTTTGTGCAGCTGTCAAGATACACAATGTTTATTACTCACTAAAGAGGATGTTTGTGGTTTTAACTGTTTTGCGAATGGACACACTGTCTGTTTTTCTCTCTGTTTGGCAAGATAACATTTTTCTGGGTCTCCTTGCAAATGGACAAGCAAGTCTGACTCTCTCTCCCTTATTGACGGCGAAAGGAAACCGCTTGTGACTCTCCTACGTGGGCGATTTAGTTGTGTTGAGCCCCACTACACATCTCTGATCGATTGATCTCCGTGATCAGGAAAGGATTCAAGCTCAACTTGCATTCCTTTATGACTCAGGAAAACACAACATTTTTTGCAGATATCATTTCCCCTCCAAAATTGCTTCCAATAATGTGGGTAGTTCTGGATATTTTTCCCTCTTCCTTCCTTCCTCCATTGTGGTATTTTTATATAATGAGGCATATCCCCCATTGTTGGTGTTAAAAGAGTTTTGCTAGATTTGTTCCTGTTAGATTTGTATTGCCTAGTTCAATGTTCCTATAACCATTAGTCCCATGTGATCCCTCCATCCTCCTCATCTCTTCTTCGTGCTATTGAAAGACGTGGCCCTTTGGGCCGTTTTGCTATTTTACTCTATTATAAAAAAACGGGTAGTTTGTATCCTGGATGCTGATTGGTTGATAGCCGTTAGTTATTCACGATAATACATAAATGCCTGTTTTACAGTTCCATTGGAATGAACTCTGTACTTGGTCAGAGTACTAGGGAAACGGTGTCCCAGCAATAGCAAAAGAAGAGACAGCCAGCCAGCAGTGGGTTTTATTTTAGTGTGAGTATTTGTTACTTGTGCAAGGTGATCATTTATCATTCAGTGCAGCTCAAATAAAATAAAAAATGATTGAGATTTAGCTGTGTGTGTGTATGTGAGATTGTTTAAAAGCAAATGACTCAGTCATCTAATATGTACCTGGGGCTGGCAGGGTAGCCTAGTGGTTAGAGTGTTGGGCCAGTAACCGAAAGGTTGCTGGATTGAATCCCTGAGTTGACAAGGTAAAAAATCTGTCGTTCAGGGGCAGAACAAGGAAGTTAACCCACTGTTCCCCGGTAGGTCGTCATTATAAATAAGAAGAATTTGTTCTAAACTGACTTGCCTAGTTAAATAAAGGTTACACACACACACACACACACACACACACACACACACACACACACACACACACCATACTGACCCAAAAGTTATTTTATTGGCATTTACGTATGTCCCCATTATCAGTAAAACAATAAAAACATATTTCTTTCACTTAATTGCTGTGTTGTTTCGTTGTTCAGTCGTTTCATTCTCAACCAGGATTTCTATGGAACGCCGTTTGGGTCCAAAAAAAATACACGTCAAATAACACTATTTGACATGTCAAATAATCTTGTGGACCAATCAGGACCTGAATATGACTGCACATCACATAATAATTTATGTGTTTAATTTAAATAAAGGTTAAATAAACAATAAGTACACATACCTCTCTACATACATCTGCTGTATTCATATACACTGAACAAAAAATATTAAATGCAACATGTAAAGTGTTGGTCAAATTTTTTAAGAGTTGAAATAAAAAGACCCCCCCCAAAAAATTACATACAAACAAAAAAGCTTATTTCTTGTTTACATCCCTGATAGTGAGCATTTCTCCTTTGCCAAGATAATCCATCCACCTGAGGCATATCAAGAAGCTGATTTAAACAGCATGATCATTACACAGGTGCACCTTGTGCTGGGGACCAAGTGTAACCATGCCAGCCCAGAACCTCCACATCTGTCTTTTTCACCTGTGGGATCGTCTGAGACCAGCCACCCGGACAGCTGATGAAACTGTGTGTTTATGCACAAACTGTCAGAAACCGTCTCGGGGAAGCTCATCTGCATGTTTGTCCTCCTCACCAGGGTCTTGACCAGACTGCAAATGCTCACCTTTGATGGCCACTGGCATGCTGGAAAAGTGTGTTCTTCACGGATGAATCCCGGTTTCAACTGTACCGGGCAGATGGCAGAGTGTGTATTTAGGAAACGTATTCCTTGCCACCCATTCTAAAATGAACTGCAGCTCTTTGTTAAGCGTGGCAGTAATTTCAGTCGCTGTAGTAGCTGACGGGTATAGTGTTGAGTCATCCGCATACATAGACACTCTCGCCATTTGCATGTCGTTAGTAAAGATTGAAAAAAGTAAAGGGCCTAGACAGCTGCCCTGGGGAATTCCTGATTCTACCTGGATTATATTGGAGAGGCTTCCATTAAAGAACACCCTCTGTGTTTTGTTAGACGGGTAACTCTCTTTGTAATGCCATAACACATTTTTCCAGCAGGAGACTGGTCGATAATGTCAAAAGCCGCACTGAAGTCTAACAAAACATCCCCACATAATTTTTTTATCATCAATGTCTCTCAGCCAATCATCCGTCAATTGTGTAATTGCTGTGCCTGTTGAATGTCCTTCCCTATAAGCGTGCTGAAAGTCTGCTGTCAATTTGTTTACTTTAAAATAGCAATGTATCTGGTCAAACACAATTTTTTCCCAGAAGTTTACTAAGGGTTGGTAACAGGCTGATTGGTCGGCTATTTGAGCCAGTAAAGGGGGCTTTATACTATTCTTAGGTAGCGGAATGACTTTAGCTTCCCTCCAGGACTGAGGGCACACACTTTCTAGTAGGCTTAAATTGAAGATATCGCAAAAAGTAGTGGCAATATCGTCCACTTTTATCCTCAGTAATCTTCCATCCAAATTGTTAGACCCCGGTGGCTTGTCATTGTTGATAGACAATGGTTTTCACCGCTTCCACATTCACTTAACAGAATTGTAAATTACAACGCTTGTCTTCATAATTTTGTCAGATATACTTGGATGTGTAGTGTCAGCGTTTGTTGTTGGCATGTCATGCCTAAGTTTGCTAATCTTGCCAGTGAAAAAAATCATTAAAGTTGTTGTCAGTATCAGTGGGTTTTGGGATGAATGATCCATCTGATTCCATGAATGATAGAGCCGAGTTAGCCCCTTTTCCCCAAAATGTCATTTAAGGTGCTCCAAAGCTTTTTTACTATCATTCTTTATACAATTTATCTTTGTTTCATAGTGTAGTTTCTTCTTTTTATTCAGTTTAGTCACATGATTTCAAAATGTGCAATACGTTTGCCAATCGTTTGTGCCGCCAGATTTATTTGCCATTCCCCTTTTGCCTCATCCCTCTCAACCATACCATTTTTCAATTCCTCATCAATCCACAGTTTTCACAGTTATTTTCTTAACGGCTGCATGCTTATTAGTAACTGAAATAAGCAATTTCATCAATGTGTGAAGTACAGCGTCTGTTTTGCTCCTCATTACACACCAACAAATATTCTTTACGTCAACAACATAGGAATCACAACAAATCGTATTGTATGAACTCTTATACACTATATTAGGCCCAGCCTTTGGAACTTTGGTTTTCCTACATATGTCTATTATACTGTGATCACTACATCCGATGGATCTGGATACTGCTTTCAAGCACATCTGAGTTTGAGTTTTAAAAAAATTACAGGGACAGTGCACATTAAATCAACTTTTCAATATAAGTTATGGTTTTAGCCGGCTGGCTCATTTTCAACCGCAGTCACTGGGCAGCTTATTAAAAACAATTATAGTAACAATACAAACAAAGAGCAGAGAGCACATGCAGAGCAACATAGAATAAGCAACATGTAGAATGCAGACAGAGAAACATAGGACAAGCAACACGTAGCATGTAGACAGAGAAACATAGAACAAGCAACATGTAGCATGCAGACAGAGCAATAGCACAAACAGCAACAAAACAAAATATATAAAAGAAACAGTGTTTCCACACCTCACAAGCTACAGACAACATGGAAAGCGGCAATACACAGCTAGGGATTATGTTCACATAATATATGCCAGACAATTTTATCCAAAGCACAGCCATGTTCTACTAACTGAACTACAGAGGACCTGGAGCCATGCTCTACTAACTGAACTACAGAGGACCTGGAGCCATGTTCTACTAACTGAACTACAGAGGAACATGTTCTACTAACTGAACTACAGAGGACCTGGAGCCATGCTCTACTAACTGAACTACAGAGGACCATGTTCTACTAACTGAACTACAGAGGATCTGGAGCCATGTTCTACTAACTGAAATACAGAGGACCTGGAGCCATGCTCTACTAACTGAACTACAGAGGACCTGCAGCCATGTTCTACTAACTGAACTACAGAGGACCTGGAGCCATGTTCTACTAACTGAACTACAGAGGACCTGGAGCCATGCTCTACTAACTGAACTACAGAGGACCTGGAGCCATGCTCTACTAACTGAACTACAGAGGACCTGGAGCCATGTTCTACTAACTGAACTACAGAGGACCTGGAGCCATGTTCTACTAACTGAACTACAGAGGACCAGGAGCCATGTTCTACTAACTGAACTACAGAGGACCATGTTCTACTAACTGAACTACAGAGGACCTGGAGCCATGTTCTACTAACTGAACTACAGAGGACCTGGAGCCATGTTCTACTAACTGAACTATAGAGGACCATGTTCTACTATATGACCCATAGAGGACCTGGAGCCATGCTCTACTAACTGAACTACAGAGGACCTGGAGCCATGTTCTACTAACTGAACTACAGAGGACCTGGAGCCATGTTCTACTAACTGAACTACAGAGGACCTGGAGCCATGTTCTACTAACTGAACTACAGAGGACCTGGAGCCATGTTCTACTAATTGAACTACAGAGAATGTTTCCTCCTGGGACAAAGTTATGGTAACTACAAGTGGTAACTACACTGAACCAACATATATAAACGCAGCATGCAACAATTTCCACGTTTTTACTGAGTTACAGTTCATATAAGGAAGTCAGTCAATTGAAATGGATTCATTATTCCCTAATCTATGGTTTTCACAACTGGGAATACAGATATGAATCTGTTGGTCACATATACCTTAAAAAAAAAAGGTAGTGCCGTGGATCAGAAAACCAGTCGGTATCGGTGTGACCACCATTTGCATATTTCAGCGTGACACATCGCCTTCGCATAGAGTTGATCAAGCTGCTGATTGGCCTGTGGAATGTTGTCCCATATATTGTCCATTTCCTCTTCAATGGCTGTGCGAAGTTGCTGGATATTGGCGGGAACTGGGACACGCTGTCATACACGTCGATCCAGAGCATCCCAAACATGCTCAATGGGTGACACGTCTGGTGAGTATACAGGCCATGGAAGAACTGGGACATTTTCAGCTTCCAGGAAGTACAGATCCTTGCGACATGGGTCCGACATGCTGAAACATGAGGAGATGGCGGTGCAACAATGGCTCTCAGGATCTCATCACGGTATCTCTGTGCATTCAATTTGCCATCGATAAAATGCAATTGTGTTCGAATGTACGTAGTTTATGCCTGACCAGGTTGAAGCCTGCTTGAAAGAGCCGCTAAACTGCTAGCCATCAAGCTAACATAGTTATTTCCAGATGAGTTTTGCAATGGAGCCCTCTTTGTCTGGAGAAGTAAATGAACGTTTCCAGCGTTATAGGAGCAGTATCTACTACGCTTTGTCCATGTCCTACGCTTTGTCCACGCTTAGTCCATGTGGGTTTTAATGACCTTATGAAGGGCAACTCTGAACAGTTGAAACAGGATCTTAAAGAGCTGATTGACTCTCTGCTTGACACTAATAAAAGACCCATCATATCTGGCCCCTGTGTCCTCTCTGAATCGTGGCACTGAACGCTTTAGCAGGATTCTTTCTCTTCACAACTGGCTACGTGATTAATGTTGACAATTTCGATACCTTTTGGATACAAAACACGTTTTATAAGCAGGATTGGATCCACCCAAATCATTTGGGTTCCTGGATCTTTTCACAGCATTATAAAGCTGTATTGAGACAATTACTTATTAATGACCCAAGCCCAGCTCAGTTAATCCCTACCATTGTGTCACTTAGTCATTATAATGCTTTTGTAAATGTACATTATACCAGGTGCATTGGTAGATACAATGTAAGTGACCTAATTACTGCTCTGAATGCCTCTGTTAATCCTACAGCTATTGTATGCAGTAATCATGTGCCAATGAACCAGATTTATACTGTTAGCACTGAGGTGGTGTACCCTAGAAGGATGTCCGCTGTGTGCAGCTCACCTTGCACTAACATAAATAACATGAGCATATCTACTTCTGCTAATCTTCCCAGTAAAGCAATGAAAACAAGCAAGCATCCCAGAAAAGTGCTCAAAATAGCCCATGATAACATATGTAGCTTAAGAAACAAGGTTCATGAAATCAATCATTTGCTAGTAACAGATGACATTCATATTCTATCTCTGAAACACAGATAATACCTCTGATACAGTGGTAGCAATACAAGGTTATAACCAGTGATGCACCGATATGACATTTTTGGCCGATACCAATATCCGATATTTTCCTTGCCAAAAAACCCGATAACCGATACATTTTTGCGGCGTTTTAAGCATTCAAGTACAGTTAAATAGTTAACACACACACACGGACACAGTGGTCTAAGGCACTGCATCTCAGTGAAAGAGGCGTCACTACAGTCCCTGGTTCGATTCCAGGCTGTATAACATCCGGCCGTGATTGGGAGTCCCATAGGGCAGGGCACAATTGGACCAGTGTTGTCCGGGTTTGGCCGGGGTAGGCTGTCATTGTAAATAAGAATTTGTTCTAAACTGACTTGCCTAGTTAAATAAAGGTTACACACACACACACACACACACACACACCATACTGACCCAAACGTTATTTTGTTGGCATTTACGTATGTCCCCATTACCAGTAAAACATAATCAAAACCTATGTCTTTTACTTACTTGCCCTGCTGTTTCGTTGTTCATTTGTTCAGTCGTTTCATTCTCAACCAGGATTTCTATGGAACGCCGTTTGGGTCTTTGCATGGCCACGCAGTCATGGGTGAACTGGGAGTACAGGAGAGGGCTGAGAACGCACACTTGTGGGGCCCCAGTGTTGAGGATCAGTGGGGTGGAGTTGTTGTTTCCTACCCGCACCACCTGGGGGCAGCCCGTCAGAAAGTCCAGGACCCTATTGCACAGGGCGGAGTTGAGACTAGAGGTTGACCGATTAATCGGCCATAGGACCAATTTGAAGTTTTCATAACAATCGGTAATCTGCCTTTTTGGACGCCGACTATGGCCGATTACATTGCAATTCACGAGGAAACTGTGTGGCAGGCTGACCACCTGTTACGCGAGTGCAGCGTCAAAAGGACCTTGTGGCTGCTGTAAGTTGCTAGCTAGCGTTATACTTATCTTATAAAAAACAATGTCTTCACATAATCACTAGTTAACTACACACGGTTTATGATATTACGAGGTTAACTAGCTTGTCCTGCGATGCATATAATCAATGCGGTGCCTGTTGATTTATCATCGAATCACAGCCTACTTCAACTTCGCCAAACGGGTGATGATTTAACAAAAGCACATTCACGTAAAAAGCATAATCGTTGCACCTAACCATAAACATCAATGCCTTCCTGAAAATCAATACACAGAAGTATATTTTTTTAAACCTGCATATTTAGTAAAAAGAAATGCATGTTAGTAGGCAATATTAACTAGGGAAATTGTGTCACTTCTCTTGCGTTCTGTGCAAGCAGAGTCAGGGTGTATGCAGCAGTTTGGGCCGCCTGGCTCGTTGCGAACTGTGTGAATACCATTTCTTCCTAACAAAGACCGTAATTAATTTGCCAGAATTGTACATAATTATGACATAACATTGAAGGTTGTGCAATGTAACAGCAATATTTAGACGTAGGGTTGCCAACCGTTTGATAAAATACGGAACGGTTCCGTATTTCACCGAAATAATAAACTTTTTGTTTTCGAAATTATAGTTTCCGGATTTGACCATATTAATGACCAAAGGCTCGTATTTCTGTGTTTATTATATTATAATTAAGTCTATGATTTGATATTTAATAGAGCAGTCTGACTGAGCGGTGGTAGGCAGCAGTAGGCTCGTAAGCATTCAAACAGCACTTTACTGCGTTATCCAGCAGCTCTTAGCAATGCTTCAAGCATTAAGCTGTTTATGACTTCAAGCCTATCAACTCCTGAGATTAGGCTGGCAATACTAAAGTGCCTATAAAAACATCCAATAGTCAAAGGTATATGAAATACAAATGGTATAGAGAGAAATAATCGACGCGTCATAAGTCCTATAAAAACTACAACCTAAAACTTCTTAACTGAGAATATTGAACCACCAGCTTTCATATGTTCTTGTGTTCTGAGCAAGGAACTTAAACGTTAGCTTTTTCACAAGGCACATATTGCACTTTTACTTTCTTCTCCAACACTGTGTTTTTGCATTATTTAAACCAAATTGAACATGTTTCATTATTTATTTGAGACTAAATAGATGTTATTTATGTATTATATTAAGTTAAAATAAAAGTGTTCATTGTTCATTCAGTATTGTTGTAATTGTCATTGTTACAAATATATATATAAGAATCGTCTGATTAATCGGTATCGGCTTTTTATTGGTCCTCCAATAATCGGTATCGGCGTTGAAAAATCATAATCGGTCGACCTCTAGTTGAGACCCAGGGCCTTAAGCTTGATGATGAGCTTGGAGGGTACTATGGTGTTGAATGCTGAGCTGTAGTCAATGAACAGCATTCTCACATAGGTATTCCATCGTCTGTGGACCTGTTGGGGCGGTAAGCAAACGGAAGTGGGTCTAGGGTGGCCGGTATGGTGGAGGTGATATGATCCTTGACTAGTCTCTCAAAGCACTTCGTGATGACAGAAGTGAGTGCTACGGGGCAATAACTGAACTAAATGACTGACTATCTTTGCCTTCTTGGGTACAGGAACAATGGTGGCCATCTTGAAGCATGTGGGGACAGCAGACTGGGATAGGGAGCGATTGAATATGTCTGTAAACACACCAGCCAGCTGGTCTGCGCATGCTCTGAGTACGCGGCTAGGGATGCCGTCTGGGCCAGCAGCCTTGCTAGGGTTAACACGTTTAAATGTCTTACTCTCGTCAGCCACGCGCAGTCCTTGGTAGGGGGCCGTGTCGGTGGCACTGAATAATCCTAAAAGCGGGCAAAGAAGGTGTTTAGCTTGTCTTGTGTTTCCAGTACTTGTCTTATATTATGTCCAATGTAACGTCCAGGTAAAAAAAACTGTCTGATTAGGATGAATAATATCTGACAAAACCTTTTTAATTCTATGTGCCAAGCATTTAGCTAGACTTTTTGCATCACAACACTGAAGTGTAAGAGTCCACCAATTATTTTAAATGGACTGGATCTTTATATATATATATATAAATATATATATATACACACACCACTTAGATCCTGTTTCAGTAATAATGAAATCAGACCTTGTCGAGTGTCTGATAATCTACCATTTATATAGGAGTGGTTAAAACCTGCTAATAACGGTCCTCTTCAGTATATCAAAAAAAAGTTTGGTATACCTCCACTGGTTTGCCATCCAGCCCTGGAGTTTTCACAGAATTAAAGGCTTTAATTGCATCAAGAAGATCCTCCTCTGTAATTTGTCCTTCACATGAGTCTTTCTGTACAGATGTTAATTTCACATTATTAATAGTAAAAAAAAATCCATACAATTAGCTTCGGTTAGTGGAGATACTGAAACGAAAACATGTTCTTAAAGTACTTTACTTCCTCTTTCAAAATATAGTTTGGTGAATCATGGGCAACTACATCATTTGTAGTTTCGGTAAATTATTTTTGGTAGCATTTCTATGTTGTAGATTTAAAAAAGAATTTGGTGCATTTTTGCCCATATTCCATCCAGTTCGCTTCATTTTTTATAATATATTACACTGGATCTTTCCTGAATAAGTTCCTCCATTTCTTTTACCTGGCACCGTTTCCAAATGCTAACGTTTTTAGCATTTGTGGCACACATCTCAAGTCAAAGTCATGGTACTGATGTTAGCATTACAGTATGTACCAATCATCTATCAGAAGAGAAGATTGCAAAACGAGAGGGTTTACTTCGCCCGAAATCTCTCAATAAGTGTTGGATTGACAAACAAAAAAAGTGAACTGCTAATTTGCTATGTGAGGTTTATATGCAGACTAGGGCACGCGCGTGCGCCATCGCCCGCATGTGGATTTTCTACATCCTCACCAGACGAATATCTGGACGCGTAGGTTGAAATACCAAAACGAACTCTGCACCAACTAACACATTAATGGACATTTTGGCTAGCTAGCTTACTGTTGCTAGCTAATTTGTCCTGGGATATAAACATTGGGTTGTTATTTTACCTGAAATGCACAAGGTCCCTTTTTTCTTCCTGGATCTTTCTAGAATTTCGACCCATTTTGAGTCACACAACATCGTGTTTTCTCTACTCTGACAATTAATCCACAGATAAAAAGGGGAAACCTAGTTGGTTTATAGTCATCATTATCTTCTTCTTCTGTGGACTTTATATGGCGGTTTGGTAACCAACTTTAAGGTGCATTACCACCACCAACTGGACTGGAATGTGGACCTCAGTTCATCTTTCAATCACCCACATGGGTATATGCTCCTAAAAACCAATGAGGTGATGGGAGAGGCGGGACTTGCAGCACATCATCCAAACTGCTCGCGCACATCAACGAGCGTCTGTTTGGCTAGTTGGCTCTATTTCCAAACTGCTCACGTGCGCCAACGAGTGTCTGCGTACCCGGTCTAGTCAGCATGTTAGGTTGTTACAAATGGATGCCGTGGCATTTCGGCAACTGTGAAAAAAACTACTTTATATGGGAGTTGTGCCTGTTGTTCACACTCGTATCTGCCCTCTCATTGGCTAGAATGGTCCCACTCAATTATCTTGGCAATATAATAGAACATCTTTGCTGTAAGTGACTCTGTTGAGCTTCAGAATCCATTTGAGATACTTTCAGATGATTTGGACATGATGCCGGAACATGCTAATAAATCGGTAGCATGACGTGAATGGGATATGTGCCAAAAATGCTAATAAATCGGTAGCATGACGTGAATGGGATTTGTGCGAAAAATGCTAATAAATTGCTAGCATGACGTGAATGGGATTTGTGCCAAAAATGCTAAAACAGTGTCAGGAAATAAAACCAAATCATGGATTGCCATCATACCTTTTCCATAAGACTGCTTACAGAGTAAGCAAATCAATTGTGTCATTTTGTAATTTGGGTGAACTATCCCTTTAATGGACTCCTTTTAGAAAAGCAGCTGAGTGTTTGTTATTTTAGGCCCATCTCTTCTCCCACCATAATATCGATCCACCGCTGGAACATCAATGACTTAATACATCACACTAACAAATGGCACCCAACTTGTACAGGTTTTCTCCTCACAGAAAGAGAATGATGGAAATAATCAAACAAAAACACAGAAAAACCAAGAGCAAAATAAAGTGTAAAACTCCCCTCTCGCTGCCTCTCTCTCCTAAACAAATAAATAGTTTCACCATCCAACTTCTCTCGCTGTGCCTCTCTATCTCTCTCCCTCCCTGTGCCCCTCTCTCTCGCTCTCCCTGTGCCCCTCTCTCTCTCTCTCTCTCCCTCTCCCTGTGCCTCTCTCTCTCGCTCTCCCTGTGCCCGTCTCTCTCTCTCTCCCTGTGCCCCTCTCTCTCTCTCTCCCTGTGCCCCTCTCTCTCTCGCTCTCCCTGTGCCCCTCTCTCTCTCTCTCTCTCTCCCTGTGCCCCTCTCTCTCTCTCTCGCTCTCCCTGTGTCCCTCTCTCCCTGTGCCTCTCTCTCTCTCTCTCTCTCTCTCCCCCCTCGCTCTCCTAAACAGTTTTACCATCCAACTTTTTAAAGGATTTTGCAGAAGGGATAAACGATCCAGAAAAACAGATGCTCTTCCTGGTTAACCTTGTAGATACACACATTGTGGGATGAAAAGTCTCCTTAATAACTCTGCTTTAGCTTTTAAGCTAATTCTGTTAGCATTTATAATCCTCTAAATAGAATAGTTTAATTTCATGAGTGCAGCAGTCCTTTAAGTTTCCTTAAATATAACTATAGCTTCCTAAATATAGCGCTACTTCTCTCTGGTGGAGGGGATTGAAAACGGCAAGTATTCTCAATAACAAAATAGGTAGCGGAAAACTTTAGAAAAATTGTTAAGTAATGTGGTTTCGTAGGTAGATGTCCATAGTAGTGATAGTCAATGAGGATTCCTGTCTTCCACTTTGATGCTGGTATTTTTTGTTGTTGTTTCCTAGTACATCATTTATACAACACATGCATTATTACAATGATGGATAAATAATTACACTGGGGGAAATGGAAAAACTAAATATTTTAAAGATGATTAACATTTCACAAACTATAGTTGTTTATTTAAAATCCTATGGGTTGCTACTTGTGGTAGTTGCTGTCCTTGGGTGCGTTCGTAAATTCCCTCTGGCTATCTACTCCCATTTCAGAACACTGTCGTCAGTGTGAGAGAGGGACAGAATAACTGATTCATTTATAAAACACGCAACACCCGTTGAATACGACCGGTGTCAGTAAACCTCTGCAAAATAAAATAAAAAATACTAATTCAATTGTTGCCAGCAGCACAGTTACTGTCACCAACACTCTGGATAACATGTAAACAGCCTAACCAGCTCTACTAGGGAGAGTAAAATGGTCAGAGTGAGCTGTTCTCTCATTATGTGTCTGGAAGTAGCTAGCAAGCTAGCCACCGTTAGCCAGTTAGCTTGGGTGCTTGATTGCCGTTGTGCGCTCTGAATTTACAATCTGACAAGGCTCTCCAGAATGAATTTACGAACGCACCCATTGTTGTTGTCATGGTTTGTCGAGGAGATTCTAGAACGTGTTCTAGAGTGTTCTTTCAGAACCAGAGCAAGTCTCCTCTCTTCAGTGCTTCTGAGACGGCAGAGTGAAAGACCATTGAACGCTCCGCCTGCGTCCCAAATGGCAACCTATTCCCTATATAGTGCGCACTACTTTTTGAGCAGAACCCCTATGTGCTTTGGGATACAGCCTCAGGTGGCAGCGCAGAAGACCGTCGATCCTCTTTGAGGTGAGGAGGCGTATGGTACTGTATGAAGGATGCTAGTGGTCTCGAGTCCCATCCAGTGACGCCATATCCTCCTCTGTCACCCTCTCCTGTGTCTGTCACTGTGTCCTTCCCCTCCTTCACTCATCTTCATCCTCCTCCTCCCCGTCGGAGAGAGAGGCGCAGGGACATATCTGTCGGTATCCATCCAGCCAGTTCTCCACCATTTGTGTGACCAGAGGGTGGTTGCGTCGACGGGACGACTTCTGCATTGCGGCCAACATGCCTCCCTCCGTTACACAGCAGTCCAACCACTCCCTCAACAACTTCTCCTGCTGCTCCTCGTTACCCATCTAGAGACAGAGAGACAGAGAGAGAAAAACCATGCTTTAGACAATGTAACTGTTACACAGCAGTCCAACCACTCCCTCAACAACTTCTGCTGCTTCTCGTTACCCATCTAGACAGAGAGTGACACACATTGGAAAGAATTAACAAAAAAACTAAGCAAACTAGGATGTAATGTATGTGGGTATAACTGACAGTAAAGTGACAGTTATTAATGTATGTGGGTATAACTGACAGTAAAGGGACAGTTATTAATGTATGTGGGTATAACTGAGTGGACAAAACATTAAGAATACCTTCCTAATATTGAGTTGCTCCCCCTTTTTCCCTTAGAACAGCCTCAGTTCATCAGGTCATGGACTCTACAAGGTGTCGAAAGTGTTCCACAGGGGATGCTGGCCCATGTTGACTACACTGCTTCCCACAGTTGTGTCAAGTTGGCCGGATGTGTTTTTGGTGGTAGACCATTCTTGATACACACGGGGAAACTGCTGAGCGTGAAAAACCCAGCAGCGTTGCAGTTCTTGACTCAAACCGGTGTACCTGGCACCTACTACCATACCCCGTTCAAAAGGCCCTTACAATCTTTTGTCTTGCCCATTAACCCTCTGAATGGCACACATACACAATCCATGTCTCAAGGTTTAAAAATCCTTCTTTAACCTGTCTCCTCTCCTTCATCTACACGGATTGAAGTGGATTTAACAAGTGACATCAATAAGGGATCATATCTTTCACCTGGATTCACCTGGTCAGTCTGTCATGGAAAGAGCAGGTGTTCGTGTTTAATACATTTAGTGGATTTTACCTTATCACTGGAGACAAATGTGAAACCAGTCACATGGCAGCAAACTGAAGCATATCACCTTTTCCACAGTGACGTTTATGAAATGCTGGCCTTTATAACCTCGCAGGAATGAAATGTGGAGAGCCAAGCTATAGGCTTCTGTAGCCATGCGCAAATGACAGTACAGCGCCAAACCTACCGAGTCGATTTGTGATTTCTAGAACGTTCTCATTATACGTCCGGACTTTTCACTTTATTTTTAAAATAATTTATATCGTGTTAAATATTAGCCACTATCGGTAGCCACCGTCAGTTATACCCACATACATTAATAACTGTCCCTTTACTGTCAGTTATACCCACATACATTAATAACTGTCACTTTACTGTCAGTTATACCCACATACATTAATAACTGTCCCTTTACTGTCAGTTATACCCACATACATTAATAACTGTCACTTTACTGTCAGTTATACCCACATACAATAATAACTGTCACTCTACTGTCAGTTAAACCCACATACATTAATAACTGTCCCTTTACTGTCAGTTATACCCACATACATTAATAACTGTCACTTTACTGTCAGTTATACCCACATACAATAATAACTGTCACTTTACTGTCAGTTATACCCACATACATGAATAACTGTCCCTTTACTGTCAGTTATACCCACATACAATAATAACTGTCCCTTTACTGTCAGTTATACCCACATACAATAATAACTGTCACTTTACTGTCAGTTATACCCACATACATTAATAACTGCCCCTTTACTGTCAGATATATCCACATACATTAATAACTGTCCCTTTACTGTCAGTTATACCCACATACATTAATAACTGTCACTTTACTGTCAGTTATACCCACATACATTAATAACTGTCCCTTTACTGTCAGTTATACCCACATACATTAATAACTGTCACTTTACTGTCAGTTATACCCACATACATTAATAACTGTCCCTTTACTGTCAGTTATACCCACATACATTAATAACTGTCACTTTACTGTCAGTTATACCCACATACAATAATAACTGTCACTCTACTGTCAGTTAAACCCACATACATTAATAACTGTCCCTTTACTGTCAGTTATACCCACATACATTAATAACTGTCACTTTACTGTCAGTTATACCCACATACAATAATAACTGTCCCTTTACTGTCAGTTATACCCACATACATTAATAACTGTCACTTTACTGTCAGTTATACCCACATACAATAATAACTGTCACTTTACTGTCAGTTATACCCACATACATTAATAACTGTCCCTTTACTGTCAGTTATACCCACATACAATAATAACTGTCCCTTTACTGTCAGTTATACCCACATACAATAATAACTCACTTTACTGTCAGTTATACCCACATACATTAATAACTGCCCCTTTACTGTCAGTTATATCCACATACATTAATAACTGTCCCTTTACTGTCAGTTATACCCACATACATTAATAACTGTCACTTTACTGTCAGTTATACCCACATACATTAATAACTGTCCCTTTACTGTCAGTTATACCCACATACATTAATAACTGTCACTTTACTGTCAGTTATACCCACATACATTAATAACTGTCCCTTTACTGTCAGTTATACCCACATACATTAATAACTGTCACTTTACTGTCAGTTATACCCACATACAATAATAACTGTCACTCTACTGTCAGTTAAACCCACATACATTAATAACTGTCCCTTTACTGTCAGTTATACCCACATACATTAATAACTGTCACTTTACTGTCAGTTATACCCACATACAATAATAACTGTCACTTTACTGTCAGTTATACCCACATACATTAATAACTGTCCCTTTACTGTCAGTTATACCCACATACAATAATAACTGTCCCTTTACTGTCAGTTATACCCACATACAATAATAACTGTCACTTTACTGTCAGTTATACCCACATACATTAATAACTGCCCCTTTACTGTCAGTTATATCCACATACATTAATAACTGTCCCTTTACTGTCAGTTATACCCACATACATTAATAACTGTCACTTTACTGTCAGTTATACCCACATACATTAATAACTGTCCCTTTACTGTCAGTTATACCCACATACATTAATAACTGTCACTTTACTGTCAGTTATACCCACATACAATAATAACTGTCCCTTTACTGTCAGTTATACCCAAAAACATTTATAACTGTCACTTTACTGTTAGTTTCCTTACATTTATAACTGTCACTTTAATGTTAGTTTCCTTACATTAATAACTGTCACTTTACTGTCAGTTATACCCATTTATAACTGTCACTTTAATGTTAGTTTTCTTACATTTCGCATCATTCCATTACATAGTTAGTTCACCATCGTGTTGGTGAGAGTCTCAGCTGTCCACAGAGGGGGTTATATTAGTGTGTAGCCCAAACCAGTCGGACACTACAGACAGAAGGTTGCAGAAGAGGCTGTACCGACTTCAGACGAGTCTTGTGGGCGTCCCAGACCAACAGGGAACGCCATCGTGTTGGTGAGTGTCATTATTCAATAGAGAGGTCATGATACTTATCTAGCCCAAACCGGTCGGACGCTACAGACCGTTTTTCGGGATGTCTCCTGGTCTGACAAACACAGCTCTAGCTCTCCCACTTTTTCACTGTACATGTGGAAGGGCGATATCAGCGGGTTGAGACGCCCCCCCCCCCAAAAAAAAAACATCTCTCTAGTTTAAACAGATGTATTTTAATATTATGTAATTAGATTTACGCTGGGGGCGCGCGGAAATTGTAGGCTAAGAGTTAATGTTTACCTCATGTGCAGACAGAAAATGTACGTGCAGCAGTTTTCTCTCGCTGTCTACCAGCGGCAGGAAGGTTACGGTTACGTCATCGTCAGTGTTGAGGTTGGCGCCCGCGCCGCGATTGTCGTAGCCGTCGTTCTCCATGGCGACCAGGGCAGAGAAGTGTCCACGCGTGTAGCCCAGGGCGATAGGACTCTTCCAACAGAAGCTCTGCTCCCACAACAGGGGCAGGTACACACCTGTACAGGTAGAGAGACAGGTCAGTCTCAGACAGGAACACATCTAGAGGACGTGAGGTAGAGACACAGGTCAGTCTCGGACAGGAACAGATCTAGAGGACGAGAGGTAGGTCAGTCTCAGACAGGAACACATCTAGAGGCTGAAAAGATTTGGCATGGGCCCTCAGATCCTCACGAAGTTCTACAACTGAACCATTGAGAGTATATTGACTGGCTGTCTCACCGCTTAGTAGGGCAACTACTAAGGCGCTACAGAGGGTAGTGTGTACGTCCCAGTACATCACTAGTACAGAGGTCCCTGTCATCCAGGACCTCTATACCAGGCGGTGTCAGAGAAAGGCTCTAAAAATGTTCAAAGACTCCAGCCACCCAAGTCACAGTCTGTTCCCTCTGTTACCGCACGGCAAGCGGTACCGAGTCGTCGAGTCTAGGTCCAAAAGGCTCCTGAACAGCTTCTACCCCAAAGCCATTAGACTGCTGAACAGTTAATCAAATGGCTACCCAGACTTTGTGCCTTTCTCTCCTACCGACATGTACATAGTACAAAACATGAAAGGAAAGGATTTGGAGATCTGTGTAGTTTTGATGTTACCCAGCGACCATGGCAACCCCACTCCTGGGCCCATCGCGCCCACAACGCACATACAACTCTGCTATGAGATAATATGTTGTTCCTATAAGGTTTCATATGTAGGCTCAGCGTTGGTACAAACACACACACACACACACACACACACACACACACACACACACACACACACACACACACACACACACACACACACACACACACACACACACACACACACACACACACACACACACACACACACACACACACAGTCTCTATCTACAGCTTCCTCTGGTCTAATAACAACACACTATTTCACCTGATTGTTTTCATGCAGGGTCCAGGTTGTTAAAATCCTGCCACCCATTCTATAATGACATGAAGTGTGTGTCTCTCTCTCTCTCTCTCTACAGGTCTGGGGTCAGACTGACTGGCCTACTTATATAGATGTGAGTTAAAGCTATAACTGTTACGTAGCTGCCCATTACGCTTGGAAGACTGAAGTGTCTGGGTCCTTGTAAAGCGCTACTTTAAACCTGTGTATTATCACAATAGACTCCCAAGATAATGATTCTACCGCTCCACTCACCTTGGAAACGAGTGTAGCCTAACGTTTCTCCGCTCCGCTCACCTTGGAAACGAGTGTAGCCTAACGTTTCTCCGCTCCGCTCACCTTGGAAACGAGTGTAGCCTAACGTTTCACCGCTCCGCTCACCTTGGAAACGAGTGTACCCTAACGTTTCTCCACTCAAATTGGAAAAGAGTGTAGCCTAAAGTTTCTCCGCTCCACTCACCTTGGAAACGAGTGTAGCCTAACGTTTCTCCGCTCCGCTCACCTTGGAAACGAGTGTAGCCTAACGTTTCTCCGCTCCACTCACCTTGGAAACGAGTGTAGCTTAATGTTTCTCCACTCACCTTGGAAACGAGTGTAGCCTAACGTTTCTCCGCTCGGCTCACCTTGGAAACGAGTGTAGCCTAACGTTTCTCCGCTCACCTTGAAAACGAGTGTAGCCTAACGTTGCTCCACTCACCTTGGAAACGAGTGTAGCCTAACGTTTCTCCGCTCACCTTGGAAACGAGTGTAGCCTAACGTTTCTCCGCTCCACTCACCTTGGAAACGAGTGTAGCTTAACGTTTCTCCACTCACCTTGGAAACGAGTGTAGCCTAACGTTTCTCCGCTCGGCTCACCTTGGAAACGAGTGTAGCCTAACGTTTCTCCGCTCACCTTGAAAACGAGTGTAGCCTAACGTTGCTCCACTCACCTTGGAAACGAGTGTAGCCTAACGTTTCTCCGCTCACCTTGGAAACGAGTGTAGCCTAACGTTTCTCCGCTCCACTCACCTTGGAAACGAGTGTAGCTTAACGTTTCTCCACTCACCTTGGAAACGAGTGTAGCCTAACGTTTCTCCTCTCCGCTCACCTTGGAAACGAGTGTAGCCTAACGTTTCTCCGCTCACCTTGGAAACGAGTGTAGCCTAACGTTTCTCCGCTCCACTCACCTTGGAAACGAGTGTAGCCTAACGTTTCTCCGCTCACCTTGGAAACGAGTGTAGCCTAACTTTTCTCCACTCACCTTGGAAACGAGTGTAGCCTAACATTTCTCCGCTCGGCTCACCTTGGAAACGAGTGTAGCCTAACATTTCTCCGCTCATCTTGGAAACGAGTGTAGCCTAACTTCTCTCCACTCACCTTGGAAACGAGTGTAGCCTAACGTTTCTCCACTCACCTTGGAAACGAGTGTAGCCTAACGTTTCTCCGCTCCGCTCACCTTGGAAACGAGTGTGGCCTAATGTTTCTCCGCTCACCTTGGAAACGAGTGTAGCCTAACGTTTCTCCGCTCCGCTCACCTTGGAAACGAGTGTAGCCTAACGTTTCTCCACTCCGCTCACCTTGGAAACGAGTGTAGCCTAATGTTTCTCCGCTCCGCTCACCTTGGAAACGAGTGTAGCCTAACGTTTCTCCGCTCCGCTCACCTTGGAAACGAGTGTAGCCTAACGTTTCTCCGCTCCGCTTACCTTGGAAACGAGTGTAACCTAACGAGTGTAGCCTAACATTTCTCCGCTCCATTCACCTTGGAAACGAGTGTAGCCTAACATTTCTCCGCTCGGCTCACCTTGGAAACGAGTGTAGCCTAACGTTTCTCCACTCACCTTGGAAACGAGTGTAGCCTAACGTTTCTCCGCTCACCTTGGAAACGAGTGTAGCCTAACTTCTCTCCACTCACCTTGGAAACGAGTGTAGCCTAACGTTTCTCCGCTCACCTTGGAAACGAGTGTAGCCTAACGTTTCTCCGCTCCGCTCACCTTGGAAACGAGTGTAGCCTAACGTTTCTCCGCTCCGCTCACCTTGGAAACGAGTGTAGCCTAACGTTTCTCCGCTCCGCTCACCTTGGAAACGAGTGTAGCCTAACGTTTCTCCGCTCCGCTTACATTGGAAACGAGTGTAACCTAATGTTTCTCCGCTCAGCTCACCTTGGAAACGAGTGTAGCCTAACGTTTCTCCGCTCACCTTGGAAACGAGTGTAGCCTAACGTTTCTCCACTCCACTCACCTTGGAAACGAGTGTAGCTTAACGTTTCTCCACTCACCTTGGAAACGAGTGTAGCCTAAAGTTTCTCCTCTCCGCTCACCTTGGAAACGAGTGTAGCCTAACGTTTCTCCGCTCCACTCACCTTGGAAACGAGTGTAGCCTAACGTTTCTCCGCTCACCTTGGAAACGATTGTAGCCTAACTTTTCTCCACTCACCTTGGAAACGAGTGTAGCCTAACATTTCTCCGCTCGGCTCACCTTGGAAACGAGTGTAGCCTAACGTTGCTCCACTCACCTTGGAAACGAGTGTAGCCTAACGTTTCTCCGCTCACCTTGGAAACGAGTGTAGCCTAAAGTTTCTCCGCTCCACTCACATTGGAAACGAGTGTAGCCTAACGTTGCTCCACTCACCTTGGAAACGAGTGTAGCCTAACGTTTCTCCGCTCACCTTGGAAACGAGTGTAGCCTAACTTCTCTCCACTCACCTTGGAAACGAGTGTAGCCTAACGTTTCTCCCCTCACCTTGGAAACGAGTGTAGCCTAACGTTTCTCTGCTCCGCTCACCTTGGAAACGAGTGTAGCCTAACGTTTCTCCGCTCCGCTCACCTTGGAAACGAGTGTAGCCTAACGTTTCTCCGCTCACCTTGGAAACGAGTGTAGCCTAAAGTTTCTCCTCTCCGCTCACCTGGGAAACGAGGGGAGCCTAACGTTTCTCCGCTGACCTTGGAAACGAGTGTAGCCTAACGTTTCTCCTCTCCGCTCACCTTGGAAACGAGTGTAGCCTAACGTTTCTCCGCTCCGCTCACCTTGGAAACGATTGTAGCCTAACGTTTCTCCGCTCACCTTGGAAACGAGTGTAGCCTAACGTTTCTCCGCTCCGCTCACCTTGGAAACGAGTGTACCCTAACGTTTCTCCACTCAAATTGGAAACGAGTGTAGCCTAAAGTTTCTCCGCTCCACTCACCTTGGAAACGAGTTTAGCCTAACGTTTCTCCGCTCCACTCACCTTGGAAACGAGTGTAGCTTTATGTTTCTCCACTCACCTTGGAAACGAGTGTAGCCTAACGTTTCTCCGCTCGGCTCACCTTGGAAACGAGTGTAGCCTAACGTTTCTCCGCTCACCTTGGAAACGAGTGTAGCCTAAAGTTTCTCCTCTCCGCTCACCTTGGAAACGAGTGTAGCCTAACGTTTCTCCGCTGACCTTGGAAACGAGTGTAGCCTAACGTTTCTCCTCTCCGCTCACCTTGGAAACGAGTGTAGCCTAACGTTTCTCCGCTCCGCTCACCTTGGAAACGACTGTAGCCTAACGTTTCTCCGCTCCGCTCACCTTGGAAACGAGTGTACCCTAACGTTTCTCCACTCAAATTGGAAACGAGTGTAGCCTAAAGTTTCTCCGCTCCACTCACCTTGGAAACGAGTTTAGCCTAACGTTTCTCCGCTCCACTCACCTTGGAAACGAGTGTAGCTTTATGTTTCTCCACTCACCTTGGAAACGAGTGTAGCCTAACGTTTCTCCGCTCGGCTCACCTTGGAAACGAGTGTAGCCTAACGTTTCTCTGCTCCGCTCACCTTGGAAACGAGTGTATCCTAACGTTTCTCCACTCCGCTCACCTTGGAAACGAGTGTAGCCTAACGTTTCTCCGCTCCGCTTACCTTGGAAACGAGTGTAACCTAACGTTTCTCCGCTCCGCTCACCTTGGAAACGAGTGTAGCCTAACGTTTCTCCGCTCACCTTGGAAACGAGTGTAGCCTAACGTTTCTCCGCTCCACTCACCTTGGAAACGAGTGTAGCTTAACGTTTCTCCACTCACCTTGGAAACGAGTGTAGCCTAAAGTTTCTCCTCTCCGCTCACCTTGGAAACGAGTGTAGCCTAACGTTTCTCCGCTCGGCTCACCTTGGAAACGAGTGTACCCTAACGTTTCTCCGCTCCACTCACCTTGGAAACGAGTGTAGCCTAACGTTTCTCCGCTCACCTTGGAAACGATTGTAGCCTAACTTTTCACCACTCACCTTGGAAACGAGTGTAGCCTAACATTTCTCCGCTCGGCTCACCTTGGAAACGAGTGTAGCCTAACGTTTCTCCGCTCACCTTGGAAGCGAGTGTAGCCTAACATTTCTCCGCTCACCTTGGAAACGAGTGTAGCCTAACTTCTCTCCACTCACCTTGGAAACGAGTGTAGCCTAACGTTTCTCCCCTCACCTTGGAAACGAGTGTAGCCTAACGTTTCTCCGCTCCGCTCACCTTGGAAACGAGTGTAGCCTAACGTTTCTCCGCTCCGCTCACCTTGAAAAACGAGTGTAGCCTAACGTTTCTCCGCTCACCTTGGAAACGAGTGTAGCCTAAAGTTTCTCCTCTCCGCTCACCTTGGAAACGAGTGTAGCGTAACGTTTCTCCGCTGACCTTGGAAACGAGTGTAGCCTAACGTTTCTCCTCTCCACTCACCTTGGAAACGAGTGTAGCCTAACGTTTCTCCGCTCCGCTCACCTTGGAAACGAGTGTAGCCTAACGTTTCTCCGCTCCGCTCACCTTGGAAACGAGTGTACCCTAACGTTTCTCCACTCAAATTGGAAACGAGTGTAGCCTAAAGTTTCTCCGCTCCACTCACCTTGGAAACGAGTTTAGCCTAACGTTTCTCCGCTCCACTCACCTTGGAAACGAGTGTAGCTTTATGTTTCTCCACTCACCTTGGAAACGAGTGTATCCTAACGTTTCTCCGCTCGCCTCACCTTGATAACGAGTGTAGCCTAACGTTTCTCCGCTCACCTTGGAAACGAGTGTAGCCTAACGTTGCTCCACTCACCTTGGAAACGAGTGTAGCCTAACGTTTCTCCGCTCACCTTGGAAACGAGTGTAGCCTAACGTTTCTCCGCTCCACTCACATTGGAAACGAGTGTAGCCTAACGTTTCTCCGCTCCACTCACCTTGGAAACAAGTGTAGCCTAACGTTTCTCCGCTCACCTTGGAAACGAGTGTAGCCTAACGTTTCTCCGCTCACCTTGGAAACGAGTGTAGCCTAACGTTTCTCCGCTCCACTCACCTTGGAAACGAGTGTAGCCTAATGTTTCTCCGCTCACCTTGGAAACGAGTGTAGCCTAACGTTTCTCCGCTCCGCTCACCTTGGAAACGAGTGTAGCCTAACGTTTCTCCGCTCCACTCAACTTGGAAACGAGTGTAGCCTAACGTTTCTCCGCTCCGCTCACCTTGGAAACGAGTGTAGCCTAACGTTTCTCCGCTCCGCTCACCTTGGAAACGAGTGTAGCCTAACGTTTCTCCGCTCCGCTTACCTTGGAAACGAGTGTAACCTAACGTTTCTCCGCTCCGCTCACCTTGGAAACGAGTGTAGCCTAACGTTTCTCCGCTCACCTTGGAAACGAGTGTAGCCTAACGTTTCTCCGCTCCACTCACCTTGGAAACGAGTGTAGCTTAACGTTTCTCCACTCACCTTGGAAACGAGTGTAGCCTAACGTTTCTCCTCTCCGCTCACCTTGGAAACGAGTGTAGCCTAACGTTTCTCCGCTCACCTTGGAAACGAGTGTACCCTAACGTTTCTCCGCTCCACTCACCTTGGAAACGAGTGTAGCCTAACGTTTCTCCGCTCACCTTGGAAACGAGTGTAGCCTAACTTCTCTCCACTCACCTTGGAAACGAGTGTAGCCTAACGTTTCTCCGCTCCACTCACCTTGGAAACGAGTGTAGCCTAATGTTTCTCCGCTCACCTTGGAAACGAGTGTAGCCTAAGGTTTCTCCGCTCCGCTCACCTTGGAAACGAGTGTAGCCTAACGTTTCTCCGCTCCGCTCACCTTGGAAACGAGTGTAGCCTAACGTTTCTCCGCTGACCTTGGAAACGAGTGTAGCCTAACGTTTCTCCGCTCCACTCACCTTGGAAACGAGTGTAGCCTAACGTTTCTCCGCTCACCTTGGAAACGATTGTAGCCTAACTTTTCTCCACTCACCTTGGAAACGAGTGTAACCTAACATTTCTCCGCTCGGCTCACCTTGGAAACGAGTGTAGCCTAACGTTGCTCCACTCACCTTGGAAACGAGTGTAGCCTAACGTTTCTCCGCTCACCTTGGAAACGAGTGTAGCCTAACTTCTCTCCACTCACCTTGGAAACGAGTGTAGCCTAACGTTTCTCCCCTCACCTTGGAAACGAGTGTAGCCTAACGTTTCTCCGCTCCGCTCACCTTGGAAACGAGTGTAGCCTAACGTTTCTCCGCTGACCTTGGAAACGAGTGTAGCCTAACGTTTCTCCGCTCCACTCACCTTGGAAACGAGTGTAGCCTAACGTTTCTCCACTCACCTTGGAAACGATTGTAGCCTAACTTTTCTCCACTCACCTTGGAAAGGAGTGTAGCCTAACATTTCTCCGCTCGGCTCACCTTGGAAACGAGTGTAGCCTAACGTTGCTCCACTCACCTTGGAAACGAGTGTAGCCTAACGTTTCTCCGCTCACCTTGGAAACGAGTGTAGCCTAACGTTTCTCCGCTCCACTCACATTGGAAACGAGTGTAGCCTAACGTTGCTCCACTCACCTTGGAAACGAGTGTAGCCTAACGTTTCTCCACTCACCTTGGAAACGAGTGTAGCCTAACGTTTCTCCACGGAAACTCTTGTAATACTTCACTCCGTACACGATGATTGGTCGACGAAGAATGTGTGCTAGAACAAAGATGTGAGTCTGTTCCAGGCTGGCACCAGGCTGTGGGGAAAACAGACAGACAGGAAAACAGACAGGAAAACAGGAAGACAGGCAGACAGGAAAACAGACAGACAGACAGGTAGACAGGAAAACAGACAGACAGGAAAACAGGCAGACAGACAGGAAGACAGACATGAAAACAGGCAGGTAGACAGGTAGGTAGACAGGAAAACAGGCAGACAGACAGGAAGACAGACATGAAAACAGGCAGGTAGACAGGAAAACAGACAGGAAAACAGGCAGACAGACAGACAGACAGACAGACAGACAGACAGACAGACAGACAGACAGACAGACAGACAGACAGACAGACAGACAGACAGACAGACAGACAGACAGACAGGCAGACAGGAAAACAGACAGACAGGAAAACAGACAGACAGACAGACAGGCATGAGATTGGTGATTAGGAGATATTCAATGTACTACAATACTTTAGTCTCCTCACAATGGAAGGCTTAAAAGGATAGTCTACCCAAATGACATTGGTTTCCTTATCCTGTCAGCAGTCTATGGACAAGGTATGACAGCAATCCGTGCTCTGGTTTAGTTTCCCTGGAACTTTTTCCACATGCTAATGTTTTAGCATTGGTGGCACAAATCCCATTCAAGTCATTTTTATTTATTTTACCTTTATTTAACTAGGTAAGTCAGTTAAGAACAAATTCTTATTTATAATGACGGTCTACCGGGGAACAGTGGGGTTAACTGCCTTGTTCAGGAGCAGAACGACAGATTTTTACCTTGTCAGCTCGGGGATTCGAAATTGCAACCTTTCGGTTACTAGTCCAACGCTCTAACCACTAGGCTACGCTGCCATTAGCATTTCATTAACTTTCACATGATTTGGTCATGACAGTGACATCTGTATATTGTATAACTCTGACCAGATAAACAAAGGGAGAGAGAGAGAGAGAGAGAGAGAGAGAGAGAGAGAGAGAGAGAGAGAGAGAGAGAGAGAGAGAGTTAGAGTTAGAGTTAGAGAGTTACCTGGCTGGCCAGAGAGAGTATGAAGGCCCAGTCCTCTTGCCACTGTTCCTCTCGGAGGGAGAAGTGGAGACCAAAACTCTGAGAATACCAGGACTCCCACTCCTTCCACCGTGTGTAGAACCTGCCACACAGAACAAACACCTCATTACCAGGACTCCCACTCCTTCCACCGTGTGTAGAACCTGCAACACAGAACAAACACCTCATTACCAGGACTCCCAATCCTTCCACCGTGTAGAACCTGCCACACAGAACAAACACCTCATTACCAGGACTCCCACTCCTTCCACCGTGTGTAGAACCTGCAACACAGAACAAACACCTCATTACCAGGACTCCCACTCCTTCCACCGTGTGTAGAGAACCTAGAATACAGAACAAACACCTCATTACCAGGACTCCCACTCATTCCACCGTGTGTAGAACCTGCCACACAGAACAAACACCTCATTACCAGGACTCCCACTCCTTCCACCGTGTGTAGAACCTGCAACACAGAACAAACACCTCATTACCAGGACTCCCACTCCTTCCACCGTGTGTAGAACCTGCCACACAGAACAAACACCTCATTACCAGGACTCCCACTCCTTCCACCGTGTGTAGAACCTGCAACACAGAACAAACACCTCATTACCAGGACTCCCACTCCTTCCACCGTGTGTAGAACCTGCCACACAGAACAAACACCTCATTACCAGGAATCCCACTCCTTCCACCGTGTGTAGAACCTGCCACACAGAACAAACACCTCATTACCAGGACTCCCACTCCTTCCATCGTGTGTAGAGAACCTGGAATACAGAACAAACACCTCAATACCAGGACTTCCACCGTATGTAGAGAACCTGCAACACAGAACAAACACCTCATTAGCTTTGCCTGCCAGGGATCAAATACAACCCAAAGAACCAGCTAGACAGCAGTAGCCATCATCTAATCTCCTATGGATATAACTACCTGCCAGGAGTCTCCTACTCTGCAACAAGGCTCTACTTAGTGATGGGGGAAAATACTGACAGTTACATATCGGGATATCTGTCTCTGTCTCTCTGTAGCAGACCTATAGTGAGCCATATCTCTCTGTCTCTCTGTAGCAGACCTATAGTGAGCCATATCTCTCTGTCTCTCTGTAGCAGACCTATAGTGAGCCATATCTCCCTGTCTCTCTGTAGCAGACCTATAGTGAGCCATATCTCTCTGTCTCTCTGTAGCAGACCTATAGTGAGCCATATCTCCCTGTCTCTCTGTAGCAGACCTATAGTGAGCCATATCTCTCTGTAGCAGACCTATAGTGAGCCATATCTCTCTGTCTCTCTGTAGCAGACCTATAGTGAGCCATATCTCTCTGTCTCTCTGTAGCAGACCTATAGTGAGCCATATCTCCCTGTCTCTCTGTAGCAGACCTATAGTGAGCCATATCTCTCTGTCTCTCTGTAGCAGACCTATAGTGAGCCATATCTCTCTGTCTCTCTGTAGCAGACCTATAGTGAGCCATATCTCTCTGTAGCAGACCTATAGTGAGCCATATCTCCCTGTCTCTCTGTAGCAGACATATAGTGAGCCATATCTCTCTGTAGCAGACCTATAGTGAGCCATATCTCCCTGTCTCTCTGTAGCAGACATATATATAGTGAGCCATATCTCTCTGTAGCAGACCTATAGTGAGCCATATCTCTCTGTCTCTCTGTAGCAGACCTATAGTGAGCCATATCTCCCTGTCTCTCTGTAGCAGACATATAGTGAGCCATATCTCCCTGTCTCTCTGTCGCAGACATATAGTGAGCCATATGTTTGGAACATCGAATCGCAATATTGGGGGGGTTCACTGTAACATATGAACAATAAAGTTATATTGTATTGTATTGGCCACAGCGTGTAGATACGGGGCCAGAGTCCAGCCACAGTGTGTGGTATTCCAGTGTGTGGTATTCCAGTGTGTGGATACGGGGCCAGAGCCCGGCCACAGTGTGTGTGTTTCTCAACAGGAAGAGCAGTCGTGCAGTCTGTCCTGGAAATCTTTGCAGAGGACAGTGTGTGTGTGTGTGTGTGTGTGTGTGTGTGTGTGTGTGTGTGTGTGTGTGTGTGTGTGTGTGTGTGTGTGTGTGTGTGTGTGTGTGTATCCATATATCCGTGTGTTTCTTACCAGTGAGAGCAGTCATGCAGGCTGTCGTGGAGGGTCTTGCGGAGGACAGAGTCCTTGTCGTATATCCCCCAGGTAGCCTGCAGTACTGAGTCTAACAGGCAGTCTCCCTGTGTACGGTTCCACAGGGCATACAGTCTGCTGTCCAGCCTGGTACCCAGCTCCAAAGACCAGTTGATGATGGGAGACTCTTCCTCTAGCTCTGTAGAGAGACAACACACACACACACACACACAAACACACAGAGAGAAAGGACACACACACACACAGAGAAAGGACACACACACAAAGAGAGAGAAAGGACACACACACACACACACACACACACACACAGAGAGAGAGAAAGGACACACACACATACACACACACACACACACACACACACACACACACACACACACACAGAGAGGACACATAAATTGTTAGCCATTTAGAGAGGGAGGGAGAGAGAGGACACAGCCACTCAATGACTTATTTCTTCTCTCGTCTCCACTTGGCCCTGCAACAACCAACTGGAGCATCCTATTTCTCCCACGTAACCCAATTACACTACTAGCTGAAATAGGTCACAAGACACCTGTGAGACCTAGACACACCTGGGAAAATCATTGAGTAAGTGAACACTTAATAAGGATGTACAGCTGAAACGTCTGTGTCGTTAACCCTGATGGTAACTAGCTAGCTGGTGAGAGGAGAGGGCGGTGAGGTAACTAGCTAGCTGGAGAGAGGAGAGGGCGGTGAGGTAACTAGCTAGCTGGGGAGAGGAGAGGGAGGTGAGGTAACTAGCTAGCTGGGGAGAGGAGAGGGTGGTTAGGTAACTAGCTAGCTGGGGAGAGAAGAGGGCGGTGAGGTAACTAGCTAGCTGGAGAGAGGAGAGGGCGGTGAGGTAACTAGCTAGCTGGGGAGAGGAGAGGGAGGTGAGGTAACTAGCTAGCTGGGGAGAGGAGAGGGTGGTTAGGTAACTAGCTAGCTGGGGAGAGAAGAGGGCGGTGAGGTAACTAGCTAGCTGGAGAGAGGAGAGGGCGGTGAGGTAACTAGCTAGCTGGGGAGAGGAGAGGGTGGTGAGGTAACTAGCTAGCTGGGGAGAGGAGAGGGCGGTGAGGTAACTAGCTAGCTGGAGAGAGGAGAGGGCGGTGAGGTAACTAGCTAGCTGGGGAGAGGAGAGGGAGGTGAGGTAACTAGCTAGCTGGAGAGAGGAGATGTAACTAGCTAGCTGAGGAGAGGGTGGTGAGGTAACTAGCTAGCTGAGGAGAGGGTGGTGAGGTAACTAGCTAGCTGGGGAGAGGAGAGGGCGGTGAGGTAACTAGCTAGCTGAGGAGAGGAGAGGGTGGTGAGGTAACTAGCTAGCTGAGGAGAGGATGGTGAGGTAACTAGCTAGCTGAGGAGAGGGTGGTGAGGTAACTAGCTAGCTGAGGAGAGGAGAGGGTGGTGAGGTAACTAGCTAGCTGAGGAGAGGGTGGTGAGGTAACTAGCTAGCTGAGGAGAGGGTGGTGAGGTAACTAGCTAGCTAGCTGAGGAGAGGGTGGTGAGGTAACTAGCTAGCTGGGGAGAGGAGAGGGCGGTGAGGTAACTAGCTAGCTGGGGAGAGGAGAGGGTGGTGAGGTAACTAGCTAGCTGAGGAGAGGGTGGTGAGGTAACTAGCTAGCTGAGGAGAGGAGAGGGTGGTGAGGTAACTAGCTAGCTGGAGAAAGGAGAGAGTGTGGTGAGGTAACTAGCTAGCTGAGGAGAGGAGAGGGCAGTGAGGTAACTATCTAGCTGAGGAGAGGAGAGGGCGGTGAGGTAACTAGCTAGCTGGTGAGAGGAGAGGGAGGTGAGGTAACTAGCTAGCTGGGGAGAGGGTGGTGAGGTAACTAGCTAGCTGGGGAGAGGAGAGGGCGGTGAGGTAACTAGCTAGCTGGGGAGAGTAGAGGGCGGTGAGATAACTAGCTAGCTGAGGAGAGGGCGGTGAGGTAACTAGCTAGCTGGGGAGAGGAGACGGTGGTGAGGTAACTAGCTAGCTGAGGAGAGGAGGGTGGTGAGGTAACTAGCTATCTGGGGAGAGGTAACTAGCTAGCTGGTGAGAGGAGCAGATTGGGGCTCCTAAAGGAGGACTCTTCGCTTTTTCACCTGCTCATCTGAAAGACTGACTGACACAGAATTATCACCCACAAAATTCACACCTAACATACACTGAGTGTACAAAACATTAGAAACACCTGCTCTTTCAATGACAGACTGACCAGGTGAATCCAGGTGAAAGCTATGATCCCTTATTGACGTCACTTGTTAAATCCACTTCAATCAGTGTAGATGAAGGTGAGAAGACAGGTTAAAGAAGGATTTTTAAGACTGGAGACAATTGAGGCATGGACAAAATACTTAAGTGCAAGACAAAATACTTAAGTGCCTTTTGAACAGGGTATGGTAGTAGGTGCCAGGCGCACCAGTTTGAGTGTGTCAAGAACTGCAACGTTGCAGGGTTTTTCCCACACTCAACAGTTTCCCCGTGTGTATCAAAAATGGTCCACCACCCCAAAGGACATCCAGCCAACATGACAACTGTGGGAAGCATTGGAGTCAACATGGGCCAGTAGCCCTGTGGAATGCTTTCGACACCTTGTAGAGTCTTCCATCATTTTATCTGGTCATCTGAGACGGACGCAAAAGGATCATACACACATACACACATACACACACCTAACACATATTTGATTCTAATGGTAAATCTACAACATGCAGTACGTATCCCTGGCATGGGGTTGATGGGAGATATTGAGAAATATCCAGAGATATCAAGAATCCTCTGAGATCTTTTTACCTTTCTGTACATCTCGATCTAACACCTCATCAAACAGCTTCTCCTGGACTGCAGTGGGCAGGTCTTCGATGTCTGCAGAAACACACAACGAGAGAGAGAGAGAGGAATTAGGTGACTTAATAATATATTTGCTTTTTTTTTATCAGCTAGATTACAAAATGACCCTTGTTCACATTTGCCTATATTGACTGCCTAACACCCCCACAAATCAAAACGGTCATAGTGAAAATAGAAACAGCACTGAGAAAAGATGCTTGTAATGCTGCTCCATAAAACGGTCTACATTTTGCCAATGGTGACTGAACAGTAAACATGCTCTTCATAAACTGCTGCCTTCAGAAAGAATTCATAACCCTTGACCTATTTATTACACATTGTGTTGTGTTACAGACTGAATTCAAAATGGATTAAATAACAAAAAATCTCCCCCATCTACACACAATACCCCATAATGACGAAATGAAAACATGTTTTTAGAAATTTTTACTAATTTAGTGAAAATGAAATACAGAAATATCAAATTTTCAAAAGTATTCACATCCCCTAGTCAATACTAATCTGTATCAGCTTTGAGTCGTCTTGGGTACGTCTGTTTCAGCTTTGAGTCGTCTTGGATACGTCCGTTTCAGCTTTAAGTCGTCTTGGGTAAGTCTGTTTCAGCTTTGAGTCGTCTTGGGTACGTCCGTTTCAGCTTTGAGTCGTCTTGGGTACGTCCGTTTCAGCTTTGAGTCGTCTTGGGTACGTCCGTTTCAGCTTTGAGTCGTCTTGGGTATGTCCGTTTCAGCTTTGAGTCGTCTTGGGTACGTCTGTTTCAGCTTTGAGTCGTCTTGGGTATGTCCGTTTCAGCTTTGAGTCGTCTTGGGTATGTCTGTATCAGCTTTGCACATCCTGGATTTGAGGATTGTCTCCCATTCTTCCTTGCAGATTTCCTCAAGCTCTGTTAAGTTTGCTGTTCACCGCCGCTCGCCAGCTATCTTCAAGTCTATCCACAGATTTTCAAATGGGATTCAAGTCTGGGATTTAGCTGGACCACTCAATGATTTTCACACTCTTGTTCTGAAGTCATTTCAGCGTTGCTTTGGCTGTATGCTTGGGGTCATTGTCCTGTTGAAATGTAAATCTCCACAGTTTAAGGTCGTTTGCACTCTGAAGCAGGTTCTCATCAAGGCTTTGCCTGTTTTTGGCTCTATACATTGTTCCCTCCATCCTTACCAGTCTCCCAGTCCCTGCCGCTGAAAAGCATCCCCATAGCATGATGCTGCCACTGCCATGCTTCACGGTAGGGATGGTGTTAGACGGGTGATAAGCTGCGTCTGGTTTTCTCCAGACATAGCGCTTTGCATTCAGGACAACAAAAGAATCCCGATGTGTCTCATCAGACCACAGAATCTTTTGCCTTTATGCTCTTAGTCTTTCACGTGCCTATTTGCAAACTCCAGGCATGCTGTCATGTACCTTTTTCTCAGGAGTGGCTTCCGTCTGGCCACTCTCCCATAAAGCCCAGATAGGTGAAGTGCAGTAGAGACTGTTGTCCTTCTGGCAGGTTCTCCCATCTCAGCCAAGGAACTCTGTAGTCATTGGTGGTCATTGGGTTCTTGGTCACCTCCTTGACCAAGGTCCTTCTAGCCCGGTAGCTCAGTTTGGTCAGACAGCCAGCTCTAGGCAGAGTCTGGGTAGTTCAATATTTTTCCATTTCCCAATTATGGAAACTTTCAAGACTCTAGAAAATGTTTTATACCCTTTCCCAGATATATGCCTCATCACAATTATCAGGGATCTACGGAGAGTTCCTTGGACTTCCTGGTATAGTTTCTACACGAACATGCGCTGTCAACTGTGAGACCTTATATAGACAGGTTTGTTTCTTTCTAAATCATGTCCAAACTATTTAAAATTGGCCGCAGGTGGACTCCAAATAAAGTTGCAGTGACATCAAGAACGACAAAAGGAAATTGAATGAACCTGAGCTCAATTTGGAGTGTCATAGCAAAGGGGTGTGAATACTTATGTAAATTAGATTCCATTTTCAATATATTTGCAAAACAAAATTCTAAAAACATGTCTTCACTTTGTCATTATGGAGTATTGTGTTTAGATGGTTGAGAAAAAGAAAAAGGGAGAAAAAAAAATCCATTCTGAATTCAGGCTGTAACAACAAAATGTGGAATAAATCAAGTGGTATGAATACTTTCTGAAGGCACAGTAGGTGCATGGCTAACTGCATACACAGAAGAGAACACTGGTGGCCATTCTCTGGCTCAATAGTGAATACACTGGACTTGAAAGAGAGAGAGAGAGAGAGAGAACCCTCTCACTGTAATGGCCTGAAGCCAAGCTCTGCCTGCACAGAAATACTAGCCTGCTCTGAAACAGAATACAACCCGGGAACTCTACAGGGGGGGGTGTGTGTGTGTGTGTGTGTGTGTGTGTGTGTGTGTGTGTGTGTGTGTGTGTGTGTGTGTGTGTGTGTGTGTGTGTGTGTGTGTACAGTTAAGTGCACATCTCTGAAATCTCAATGACGATATTATGCAGGCAGGAAAAGACTGGCTGCAGTCTCTCCCTCACTAAGACTAGCTACTGTACTACAAGACTGGATGCAGTCTCTCTCTCCCTCACTAAGGCTAGTTACTGTACTACAAGACTGTATGCAGTCTCTCCCTCCCTCACTAAGACTAGCTACTGTACTACAAGACTGGATGCAGTCTCTCTTTCCCTCACTAAGGCTAGCTACTGTACTACAAGACTGGATGCAGTCTCTCTCTCCCTCACTAAGACTAGCTACTGTACTACAAGACTGGATGCAGTCTCTCTCTCCCTCACTAAGACTAGCTACTGTACTACAAGACTGGATGCAGTCTCTCTCTCCCTCACTAAGGCTAGCTGCTGTACTACAAGACTGGATGCAGTCTCTCCCTCACTAAGGCTAGCTACTGTACTACAAGACTGGATGCAGTCTCTCTCACCCTCACTAAGACTAGCTACTGTACTACAAGACTGGATGCAGTCTCTCTCTCCCTCACTAAGACTAGCTACTGTACTACAAGACTGGATGCAGTCTCTCTCTCACTAAGGCTAGCTACTGTACTACAAGACTGGCTGCAGTCTCTCTCTCCCTCACTAAGGCTAGCTACTGTACTACAAGACTGGATACAGTCTCTCTCTCTCTCACTAAGGCTAGCTACTGTACTACAAGACTAGATGCAGTCTCTCCCTCACTAAGGCTAGTTACTGTTCTACAAGACTGGATGCAGTCTCTCTCTCACTAAGACTAGCTACTGTACTACAAGACTGGATGCAGTCTCTCTCTCCCTCACTAAGACTAGCTACTGTACTACAAGACTGGATGCAGTCTCTCTCTCCCTTACTAAGGCTAGCTACTGTACTACGAGGATAACCTACATTGTTTATTCACACACTTAAACATACTTGCTAAATGTATTTTATATACAGAACAACTTAAAATTGGATCAAACGTTTCAGTCCTTTTGCACATTTTTTATCATGATGAACAAATCTCCCTCGGACATTTAGCCTACAGCTTGTTAACCATCAATTCATCATCACTGAGGAACACTTGAGGACAAACAGCTTGATGTACAGTAAAGACAGGGCAGGTCGGTCACCTGCGGGCAGTGTGAAGGTCACCAGGTCAGAGAGGAAGTAACAGTTGAAGTCTCCTTTACGTTGGTGCAGAGAGGCAGCGATCTCCCTGCGGATCTGTTCTGTCAGCTCACCACACACCATGGCAGGGATACACTTAGCTGCCTGCTGGGACACCTGCACGGGGATGGAGGGAGGAGAGACTCGTTATGACAAGACACCTTTTTATTTTCTGGCACCCTGCTGCTCCAGGAATAACCTCCTCCAGAATTAGTTGATTTTAGACAGTTTTATCCAGTTAAAGGAATTCAAGTTGACAGTAACAGACTTGCTACAGGAGATATGCAACTGAGAGCATGGATGACAGTAACAGACTTGCTACAGGAGATATGTAACTGGGAGGATGGGTGACAGTAACAGACTTGCTACAGGAGATATGTAACTGAGAGGATGGGTGACAGTAACAGACTTGCTACAGGAGATATGTAACTGGGAGGATGGATGACAGTAATAGACTTGCTACAGGAGATATGTAACTGGGAGGATGGATGACAGTAATAGACTTGCTACAGAAGATATGTAACTGGGAGGATGGATGACAGTAACAGACTTGCTACAGGAGATATGTAACTGGGAGGATGGATGACAGTAACAGACTTGCTACAGGAGATATGTAACTGGGAGGATGGATGACAGTAATAGATTTGCTACAGGAGATATGTAACTGAGAGGATGGATGACAGTAATAGACTTGCTACAGGAGATATGTACGACGTGCCTTGTTGATAAGGAACTAATGGGGATC
This sequence comes from Salmo salar, assembly GCF_965601325.2. Classification (NCBI taxonomy): domain Eukaryota; kingdom Metazoa; phylum Chordata; class Actinopteri; order Salmoniformes; family Salmonidae; genus Salmo; species Salmo salar. Next base: position 47,164,690 of record NC_138308.1, read on the forward strand.
CATAATAAACCCCAGGAAGAGTAGCTGCTGCCTTGGCAGGAACTAATGGGGATCCATAATAAACCCCAGGAAGAGTAGCTGCTGCCTTGGCAGGAACTAATGAGGATCCATAATAAACCCCAGGAAGAGTAGTTGCTGCCTTGACAGGAACTAAATGGGGATCCATAATAAACCCCAGGAAGAGTAGCTGCTGCCTTGACAGGAACTAATGGGGATCCATAATAAACCCCAGGAAGAGTAGTTGCTGCCTTGACAGGAACTAAATGGGGATCCATAATAAACCCCAGGAAGAGTAGCTGCTGCCTTGACAGGAACTAATGGGGATCCATAATAAACCCCAGGAAGAGTAGCTGCTGCCTTGGCAGGAACTAATGGAGATCCATAATAAACTCCAGGAAGAGTAGCTGCTGCCTCGGCAGGAACTAATGGGGATCCATAATAAACCCCAGGAAGAGTAGCTGCTGCCTCGGCAGGAACTAATGAGGATCCATAATAAACCCCAGGAAGAGTAACTGCTGCCTTGGCAGGAACTAATGGGGATCCATAATAAACCCCAGGAAGAGTAGCTGCTGCCTTGACAGGAACTAATGGGGATCCATAATAAACCCCAGGAAGAGTAGCTTCTGCCTTGGCAGGAACTAATGGGGATCCATAATAAACCCCAGGAAGAGCAGCTGCTGCCTTGGCAGAAACTAATGGGGATCCATAATAAACCCCAGGAAGAGTAGCTGTTGCCTTGGCAGAAACTAATGGGGATCCATAATAAACCCCAGGAAGAGTAGCTGCTGCCTTGGCAGAAACTAATGGGGATCCATAATAAACCCCAGGAAGAGCAGCTGCTGCCTTGGCAGGAACTAATGGGGATCCATAATAAACCTCAGGAAGAGTAGCTGCTGCCTTGGCAGGAACTAATGGGGATCCATAATAAACCCCAGGAAGAGCAGCTGCTGCCTTGGCAGAAACTAATGGGGATCCATAATAAACTCCAGGAAGAGTAGCTGCTGCCTTGGCAGAAACTAATGGGGATCCATAATAAACCTCAGGAAGAGTAGCCGCTGCCTTGGCAGGAACTAATGGGGATCCATAATAAACCCCAGGAAGAGCAGCTGCTGCCTTGGCAGAAACTAATGGGGATCCATAATAAACCTCAGGAAGAGTAGCTGCTGCCTTGGCAGAAACTAATGGAGATCCATAATAAATACAAACCAAAAATTCTCTCATATTCTATGCTAGTTGTACCCATGCTAGCATCTTTAGATCTCCCCTTTCTTAATTTCTAACAGATATTTTAATCTCTGTCACATGAAACTGCTCAAACATGCGGTGCTTTTTTGAGAACAATGTTTCCCCACTAATTGCAATTTGGAAGATTTGCGCATACAGCCATGTGCGTATTGTTGAGCTTATAATATGAATAAATCAAACTGGATCAACATTTTAAGCTAAACGATCTGATATGTTGCATCAGCCTCATTGCTTTAAAAAAAAAATTATAAGAGTACTTGGATTAGTAAAAAAATAAAATAAATCAGTCCTACTTGCAATTTTTTTTTAAATGTGACCCGTTTCAGGAAACTTATGTTGGATTTTCAAGATGTCTGATTCGTGAAACGAATGAGTACAGCTGCTTGCTTATATGTGAATTACAGTTGTGATAAGTCTGACCATGAGTCTGATGCCATTTTGTTTTTTTTCATCTGGATTCTTTGTCTCCCTGACTTGCGACCACTTTACATTCGAGCCATTAGGACAATGGCTACTGTTCTAAATAGCTAGCCGGTCCACGTGAGGTTAAAAAAATAACCCGAATCTGGACATTCACCTTGACTCTTATGTATTTAAAAACTTTTTTTTTTTTTTTACTTTACCTCAGTGAGAAGGATAGCCAACATGTCTTGTCTCTGGAAGCGGATGGCCAGGTGAACTAGCGTAAAGCCATCGTTGAAGGCAGTGGCACGGTTCAGGAGACGGACCTCGTCTGAAGTCATCTGACGGGCGATGTCACCGCCTGACGACTTGTAGGCCTCGACAGCAGCCATGTTCCCCTCCACCACACCTGCAGCACAGACATTTTTTCCCTTTTAGGCTACATTTTAAATCATAAGTAGACACCTAGGCTACATTTAGACAGGCAGACCAATTCTGATTTAAAAAAATATATATATATTTGAAAAGAGCTTATGTGATTGGTCAAAAGAAGATCAGAATTGGGCTTCCTGTCAGAAAGGTAGCCAGAGAGACAGGGAAAGGGAGGGAAGAACTCATTACTGGGGATGACCCGGAACAAGTTATATTAAATTGAAACTTTATTTGTCTCTGCAGAGAATTTGATTGTGCAGCCAGGAGTAGGCTACACAAAACAACAAATAGTACTACAGTATACACGTTTTTTAAAACAAATTATGGATATATACATAGTCTGTGAGGGTGCAGAAGAAGGGAGGAATGACGTCGTAGTGTTGTGTGTTGGGGGGGGAAATTCAGTCCACTGACTTCACTGAACACAACACACTGTGTACCTACCACTGTGAGACTGTCAAGATAAATAAACATTGTGTAAAGACATTGTTTGAATCCCCCCCCCCCAAGGCTAGGGTGTTCCTCCCTCACTACCACAAACACTGTTCTATTGTCAGATCCCGACTGTCATCTCTCCCTACTCTTGTCATCCACAGAAAGGAGCTGGCAGTGAACAGTCAAGGCTGTCAGGCTGGTCATTGTTAAGAGATATACTGTAGGTCTAGGCCTGTAGAGCTGGCAGTGAACAGTCAAGCTGGTCATTGTTAAGAGATTTACTGTAGGTCGAGGCCTGTAGAGCTGGCAGTGAACAGTCAAGCTGTCAGGCTGGTCATTGTTAAGAGATATACTGTAGGTCTAGGCCTGTAGAGCTGGCAGTGAACAGTCAGGCTGGTCATTGTTAAGAGATATACTGTAGGTTTAGGCCTGTAGAGCTGGCAGTGAACAGTCAAGCTGTCAGGCTGGTCATTGTTAAGAGATATACTGTAGGTCGAGGCCCGTAGAGCTGGCAGTGAACAGTCAGGTTGGTCATTGTTAAGAGATATACTGTAGGTCGAGGCCTGTAGAGCTGGCAGTGAACAGTCAGGCTGGTCATTGTTAAGGGATTTACTGTAGGTCAAGGCCTGTACAGCTGGCAGTGAACAGTCAGGCTGGTCATTGTTAAGAGATATACTGTAGGTCTAGGCCTGTAGAGCTGGCAGTGAACAGTCAGGCTGTCAGGCTGGTCATTGTTAAGAGATATACTGTAGGTCGAGGCCTGTAGAGCTGGCAGTGAACAGTCAGGCTGGTCATTGTTAAGAGATATACTGTAGGTCGAGGCCTGTAGAGCTGTCAGCGAACAGTCAGGCTGTCAGACTGGTCATTGTTAAGAGATATACTGTAGGTCTAGGCCTGTAGAGCTGGCAGTGAACAGTCAGGCTGGTCATTGTTAAGAGTTATACTATAGGTCTAGGCCTGTAGAGCTGGCAGTGAACAGTCAGGCTGGTCATTGTTAAGAGATATACTGTAGGTCTAGGCCTGTAGAGCTGGCAGTGAACAATCAGGCTCGTCATTGTTAAGATATATACTGTAGGTCTAGGCCTGTAGAGCTGGCAGTGAACAGTCAGGGGTGTCATTGTTTAGAGATTTACTGTAGGTCTAGGCCTGTAGAGCTGGCAGTGAACAGTCAGGCTGGTCATTGTTAAGAGATATACTGTAGGTCGAGGCCTGTAGAGCTGGCAGTGAACAGTCAGGCTGGTCATTGTTATGAGATATACTGTAGGTCGAGGCCTGTAGAGCTGGCAGTGAACAGTCAGGCTGGTCATTGTTAAGAGATAAACTGTTGGTCTAGGCCTGTAGAGCTGGCAGTGAACAGTCAGGCTGGTCATTGTTAAGAGATTTACTGTAGGTCTAGGCCTGTAGAGCTGGCAGTGAACAGTCAGGCTGTCAGACTGGTCATTGTTAAGAGATATACTGTAGGTCGAGGCCTGTAGAGCTGGCAGTGAACAGTCAGGCTGGTCATTGTTAAGAGTTATACTGTAGGTCTAGGCCTGTAGAGCTGGCAGTGAACAGTCAGGCTGGTCATTGTTAAGATATATACTGTAGGTCTAGGCCTGTAGAGCTGGCAGTGAACAGTCAGGCTGGTCATTGTTAAGAGATATACTGTAGGTCTAGGCCTGTAGAGCTGGCAGTGAACAGTCAGGCTGGTCATTGTTAAGAGATATACTGTAGGTCTAGGCCTGTAGAGCTGGCAGTGAACAGTCAAGCTGTCAGGCTGGTCATTGTTAAGAGATTTACTGTAGGTCAAGGCCTGTAGAGCTGGCAGTGAACAGTCAGGCTGGTCATTGTTAAGAGATATACTGTAGGTCGAGGCCTGTAGAGCTGGCAGTGAACAGTCAAGCTGTAGGTCTAGGCCTGTACGCTATGTCTAGTGTGGCCATTAAAGAAGAGATATTGTACGTGGACATTACTTTGCTTTGTGTGTAGCCTAGGTAATAAAAACATATCCCTTGATGTTGAAATACACCTGTAAGGAAAGTTTAAAATCGTTAACATTCATATCATTGCATTACAGATGCAGAAGCTTTCCCATTTGAAATATGATGTCCCAAATGTGCAGCTTCTGCAACAGTATCTGAATGGATTAAAGCTTGGATCGGCTCCAGAGGTACGTCCCCATACAGAAAGCTGGTTAGAAAATGCTAGATGTAATTGACAGGCTGTTGTGTTCATTAAAAGACCTACATCATTTTCCATCACATACTGAATGGGCTCCATACTGTTCCTAGTCACTGCCAATTAATCTACAGCCCCCATAGGGCTTTGGTCCTAAGTCCTTATGTAGGTTAGTATGCATTATGAAGTCATTAAGTAGGTTAGTGTTCCTAGTCTCCCATAGGGCTTTCGTCGTATGTCATTATGTAGGTTAGTATGCATTATGAAGTCATTATGTAGGTTAGTAGGCTTTATGAAGCCATTATGTAGGTTAGTAGGCTTTATGAAGTCATTATGTAGGTTAGCAGGCTTTATGAAGCCATTATGTAGGTTACTGTTCCTAGTCCCCCATAGGGCTTTGGTCAAGAGTAGTGCACTATATAGGGAGTCATTTGGGAGGTATCCTTTATCTCATTTGAGTAAGGAGGAAGAGGAGGAAGAGAGCACTGATATGACAGCAGAGGTGGAAAAAGTACTCAATTGTTATACTTGAGTAAAAGTAAAGATAGCTTAATAGAAAACAACAAGTAAAAATTAAAGTCACCCAGTAAAAACACTACTTGAGTAAAAGTATAAAAGTATTTGGTTTTAAAGATTAAAGATACCCAAGTATCAAAAGTAAAAGTACAAACCGTTTCAAATTCCTTATATTAAGCAAACCAGAAAGCACAATTTTATTTTTATTGACTGATAGCCAGGGGCACACTCCAACACTCAGACATAATTTACAGATAGCCAGGGGCACACTCCAACACTCAGACATAATTTACAGATAGCCAGGGGCACACTCCAACACTCAGACATAATTTACAGATAGCCAGGGGCACACTCCAACACTCAGACATAATTTACAGATAGCCAGGGGCACACTCCAACACTCAGACATAATTTACAAACGAAGCATTTGTGTTTAGTAAGTCCGCCAGATCAGAGGAAGTAGGGATGACCAGGGATGTTCTCTTGATAAGTGTGTGAATTGGACCATTTTCCTGTCAAAATGAAACGAGTACTTTTGGGTGTCAGGGAAAATGTATGGAGTAAAAAGTACATTATTTTCTTTAGAAATGTTGTGAAGTAAAAGTAGGCAAAAATCTAAATTAGTAAAATAAAAGTACAGATACCCCAAAAAACAACTTGAGTAAAAATACTTTAAAGTACTATTTAAGTACTTTACACCACTGGTAAGGAGGTGGAGGTGGATAATGGAGAGGAGGAAGAGAGCTCTGAATTGACAGCAGGCAGAGGGACTCAGGAGAAATACACCTTGGTCTTCTTATGTACGTGCTTCTGAAAAGAACTTGGATGAATCCTACGGAGAGGCGTGGCTTAACGTGACCCACAGCACACAGATTTCCCATCATAGCGATGTATATCTTGAAACCATGAAGTCGGTCTAACTTGGTCCTTGGACAGTTGATGAAACTTGATTTGGTGGTCTTTTGTCCTACTATTTGTTAAAGCAAAAAAAAAAAAGGTACCAGCAGCTTTTAGCATCTTTGCTATAAAAGCAGGGTTAGTTAGCTAACAATAGCTAGCTGAAGAAAGTCCATTGGTATCGGGCTCTTAGGCTGATAATCGTGACATACATTCCATGCGACAGTCTCTGTTCATTGCTAACATTTTTACGTTTAGAATTAAAAGCTGTGTTCGAATACTCATGCTAACCGCACTAAGTGTACCATTTGTGACATAAATGGAGTATATAGTATGCTTTTTGGTCATAGTATGGATATAGATAGTATGCTAAAAGTTCCCGGATGTCGTACTAAATTCGCCAAAACACCAAGTATACACGCAGTGGACACTATTTCCATGCTTTTTTCAGAAATTGGCCGTGGCTTCACAACGTTTTCAGATTTGGAAAAAATGAAGGAAAATATGCAGCCCAAGTCCGACAAGAGCGGATACAAATCTGTTACTTTAACTAATTATGAAAAATGTTGAGCAATGTAATAAAGTCGACTTCTCCAATAAGTTACGTTACACGTTACGTTGGCTGACAATTTGTTAGCTACGCTATCCTTACGAACCGCATAGCATATCATTACAGCAGTATGTACCAGGTATGTGAGCTACCTACTGTAACGTTAGTTGGCTACTAGTACATCGAACTTGCCAGTACATTTACTTTACGCTATCTAACTAACTACCCAACGTTTATTGACTTGATTATTCACGTCATTCATAGCTTAGCTAAGTGGTATAGTCGTTCGGGTCCGTTTGTAAATTCACTCTGGCTATCTACTCCCGATTTCAGAGCACTCTCGTCTGACTGCCTGAGGCAGAGCACAGTATAACTGATGAATTTACGAATGTTCAACACCCATTGAATATGGACGGTGTCAGTAAACGTTGGCGAAAAAGGGTCATTAAATTGTTGCCAGCAGCAAAGTTAGTCACCAACGCTCTAGATAACATGAAAACAGGCTAACCAGCTCTGCTAGGGCCAGTAAAATGGTCAGAGTGAGTTGTTCTCTCATTATGTGTCTGGAAGTAGCTAGCAAGCTAACCAACATTAGCCAGTTAGCTTGGGTGCTTGATTGCTGTTGTGAGGTCAAAACGCTCGGATCAACCCTACTCCTAAGCCAGAGCGTCCAGTGTGCGCTCTGAATGCCCCGATCGGGACAACGCCCTGAATTTACGAACGCCCAGAGCGCACTCTGGCACTCCAGGTTGAATTTACAAACACACCCGAAGTCTAGCTAGTAATATGTTATGCTAACAAGCTAGCAAGAGGTTGCATAGCAACAGCATCAACATCCGGTAGACAGGCGAAGCGCTAGTACGCTCAACTGAAAGGATACCGTTCGTTTACAGTATACTAAAAGTAACTAATAGTATATACTCATTAAGTAAGTAGTATACAGTATGTTAATATGGGTATTCGAACACAGCTAATGTGTTTTTAGGTATGATGTAGTTTGTTGATTAGAACGACGTGGAAGTATGTTAAAAAAACAACCAACCAAGCATATCCCAAATGTTCATAGAACGATAAAAAAATTATTAAAAACCCATGGGGCAATGCACAATTGGCCCGGTGTCGTCCGGGTTAGGGAGGGTTTGGCCGGCAGGGATATCCTTGTCTCATCGCGCACTAGCGATTCCTGTGGCAGGCCGGGCGCAGTGCAGGCTGACACGGTCGCCAGGTGTATGGTGTTTCCACCGACACATTGGTCCGGGTTGGATGTGCATTGTGTCAAGAAGCAGTGCGGCTTGGTTGGGTTGTGTTTCGATGGACGCTTGGCTCTCGACCTTCGCCTCTCCCGAGTCCGTACGGGAGTTGCAGTGATGAGACAAGACTGCAACTACCAATTAGATACCACGAAATTGGGGAGAAAAAAGGGGTAAAAAAATGTACATTTAAACATGGGAGTAAAGGGTGTGCCCTACTCGGCGGTGTGGTCACGTTAAGCCACGCCTCACCGTGTACATCCATCTTTCAGTATGATTAAATGTACACACTCAGTACCATGCTGAATCCTATTTCCCCATCCTCTCTATTCAATTGACAAATAGGCTAATAGTATTGTCAGAACACTGCATTGTATAACATTTTATCCAACTTCACTCAATTCAACACATCAAAGTTTATAATGTAACGACTTGACATGGACTCATTCTTTCCAACAGGAAAACATGAACAAAGTTATTGTTGTTGGCTTACTGAAACGGAACAATATTACACAAACACTGCCTGCTTCCTTCTGCTATGGAAAACCAATGAGATCATCTGATCAGAGTTTTACTTCAGAATAACCAGTACTTAAACTAAAACCAATGAGATCTGATCAGTTTCCTTCAGAATAACCAGCACTGAATCTTAAACCAATGAGATCTGATCAGTTTCCTTCAGAATAACCAGTACTGAAACTAAAACCAATGACATCATCTGATCAGTTTCCTTCAGAATAACCAGTACTGAAACTAAAACCAATGACATCATCTGATCAGTTTCCTTCAGAATAACCAGTACTGAAACTAGAACCAATGAGATCTGATCAGTTTCCTTCAGAATAACCAGTACTGAAACTAAAACTAAAACCAATGAGATCTGATCAGTTTCCTTCAGAATAACCAGCACTGAAACTAAAACCAATGACATCATCTGATCAGTTTCCTTCAGAATAACCAGTACTGAAACTAGAACCAATGAGATCTGATCAGTTTCCTTCAGAATAACCAGTACTGAAACTAAAACTAAAACCAATGAGATCTGATCAGTTTCCTTCAGAATAACCAGTACTGAAACTAAAACTAAAACCAATGAGATCTGATCAGTTTCCTTCAGAATAACCAGCACTGAAACTAAGACCAATGAGATCTGATCAGTTTCCTTCAGAATAACCAGCACTGAAACTAAAACCAATGACATCATCTGAACAAAGTTTCCTTCAGAATAACCAGCACTGAAACTGAAACTAAAACCAATGAGATCTGATCAGTTTCCTGGGTAGGCCGTCATCGTAAATAAGAATTTGTTCTTAACTGACTTGCCTAGTTAAATAAAGGTTAAATAAATATAACAATATAACCTAACCTAATAACCCAGTTAATATCACATTCATTGGTCAATATGCATGTCTCAAGACAATATTGTGTCTCAACAAACTCTCTAGCCAGACTTATGACAGTATTGTATCTCAACAACAGACTCCCTGGCTAGACATTATGTAGGCTATGGGTTGTGAAGTCATTATGTAGACTATGGGTTGTGAAGTCATTATGTAGGTTAGCAAGTGTTATGACATCATTATGTAGGTTAGTAGGAGTTATGACATCATTATGTAGGTTAGTAGGAGTTATGACGTCATTATGTAGGTTAGTAGGAGTGATGACGTCATTATGTAGGTTAGTAGGAGTTATGACATTATGTACGTTAGTAGGAGTTATGAAGTCATTATGTAGGTTAGTAGGTGGTATGACATCATTATGTAGGTTAGTAGGTGGTATGACATTATGTAGGTTAGGTGTTATGAAGACATTATGTAGGTTAGCAGGAGTTATGACATCATTATGTACGTTAGGAGTTATGAAGTCATTATGTAGGTTAGTAGGTGGTATGACATTATGTAGGTTAGTAGGTGGTATGACATGTAGGTTAGTAGGTGGTATGACATCATTATGTAGGTTAGTAGGTGGTATGACATCATGTAGGTTTGTAGGTGTTATGACGTCATTATGTAGGTTAGTAGGTGGTATGACATTATGTAGGTTAGTAGGTGGTATGACATCATTATGTAGGTTAGTAGGTGGTATGACATCATTATGTAGGTTAGCAGGTGGTATGACATCATTATGTAGGTTAGTAGGTGGTATGAAGTCATTATGTAGGTTAGTAGGTGGTATGACGTCATTATGTAGGTTAGTAGGTGGTATGACAGGGCAGCCAAATGATTGCGGTCACCGGAATAACTGTTCGAATAGCATTTTATTGTATAAAAAAATATATATGTTTTCTTTGACACACATTTTCTCCAATCCTCCGCTTCTGACTGCATGTGCTGCCATAGAAATATAATGAACAGAACAGGCATCCTCATTCAGGAGCGAAGCAGGAAGTAAAATATATGCCATGTGATTTGATACATTCCATTGTATGAGCCACATCACTTACATGATTTGAATGAAGATTCTACATTACCATGTAGTGTAGGCTGACCCTGGTGTGATGTTCTGATTACCATGTAGTGTAGGCTGACCCTGGCGTGATGTTCTGATTACCATGTAGTGTAGGCTGACCCTGGTGTGATGTTCTGATTACCATGTAGTGTAGGCTGACCCTGGTGTGATGTTCTGATTACCATGTAGTGTAGGCTGACCCTGGTGTGATGTTCTGATTACCATGTAGTGTAGGCTGACCCTGGTGTGATGTTCTGATTACCATGTAGTGTAGGCTGACCCTGGCGTGATGTTCTGATTACCATGTAGTGTAGGCTGACCCTGGCGTGATGTTCTGATTACCATGTAGTGTAGGCTGACCCTGGTGTGATGTTCTGATTACCATGTAGTGTAGGCTGACCCTGGTGTGATGTTCTGATTACCATGTAGTGTAGGCTGACCCTGGCGTGATGTTCTGATTACCATGTAGTGTAGGCTGACCCTGGCGTGACGTTCTGATTACCATGTAGTGTAGGCTGACCCTGGCGTGACGTTTTGATACCCATGTAAATCTCTCTCAGACAAGGATGACTTTAATCAATATATTTCGGCTCTATTTCCACTCATATTTCGAAAATGCTAACTAGCATCAAAGTAGACATGCAACACTACAAATCCCTGCAAGTCATCTCTAGCTGAAACCTTTTCTAAAACAGGTTGTGTCAATTTAAAAAAAACTTACGAGACAGTTCACACAATTGTCAATTTAAAGAAATGCAGACAATTTATTCATTATTACATTTATGTAGCATTAGATGGTTAATCCAGAGATTCTTACCTTTGCCTCAACTCGGCAGTCTAACCCAGACCACCATGCTATTTTGTAGTTCTTTATGAAATAATCCAAGCTTGATGATGAGTTGGTTATTTGAATCAGCTGTGTGGTGCTGGGGGCAAAAACCATAATGTGCACAACCCTGGCCTAGGAAACCAAAGACTTGTTTCCTTGTTTCCTTCCTTGTTTCAGTAGGGAGCAACAAAGTTACATCACATTGTTAAGAGTCCATGTTATGGCTGTTCATTCCAAAATTATGATAGATATTTTTAAATATATATATAGATAGATTTAAAAAAAAAAAATCTATATATATATATATATATATATATATATATATATATATATATATATATCTCTATCTATATCTATATCTATATATTTCTGTTTATGATGTTATTTTATTTCATGACAGTCTTCATCCATAACCGTCGGTTATATGGTAATTGTACCAGCCCTAGTCATGAAGTCATTAGGTAGGTTAGTAGGTACCCCTTCAAGGTGTTAACCAACTTTGTCTCAACAAAGACTCAAGACATTATTGTATGTAAACAACAACAACAAACTTCCTAGCCGGACAGAGACAGACATCGGACCATGGAGGAGGGAGGGGAAAAGAGGTTAACCGACCTAATGTTCATCAGCAAGGTCAAATAATAAAACTGATCTGATATCACAGAAGAGAGGTTAACCTAATCATAAACTGTGATCTGATATCACAGAAGAGAGGTTAACCTAATCATAAACAGTGATCTGATGTCACAGAAGAGAGGTTAACCTAATCGTAAACGGTGATCTGATGTCACAGAAGAGAGGTTAACCTAATCGTAAACGGTGATCTGATGTCACAGAAGAGAGGTTAACCTAATCATAAACGGTGATCTGATATCACAGAAGAGAGGTTAACCTAATCGTAAACGGTGATCTGATATCACAGAAGAGAGGTTAACCTAATCGTAAACGGTGATCTGATGTCACAGAAGAGAGGTTAACCTAATCATAAACGGTGATCTGATGTCACAGAAGAGGAGGTTAACCTAATCATAAACGGTGATCTGATGTCACAGAAGAGAGGTTAACCTAATCATAAACGGTGATCTGATGTCACAGAAGAGAGGTTAACCTAATCATAAACGGTGATCTGATGTCACAGAAGAGAGGTTAACCTAATCATAAACGGTGATCTGATGTCACAGAAGAGGAGGTTAACCTAATCATAAACTGTGATCTGATGTCACAGAAGAGAGGTTAACCTAATCATAAACGGTGATCTGATGTCACAGAAGAGAGGTTAACCTAATCATAAACGGTGATCTGATGTCACAGAAGAGGTTAACCTAATCATAAACAGTGATCTGATGTCACAGAAGAGAGGTTAACCTAATCATAAACGGTGATCTGATGTCACAGAAGAGAGGTTAACCTAATCATAAACGGTGATCTGATGTCACAGAAGAGGAGGTTAACCTAATCATAAACAGTGATCTGATGTCACAGAAGAGAGGTTAACCTAATCATAAACTGTGATCTGATGTCACAGAAGAGAGGTTAACCTAATCATAAACTGTGATCTGATGTCACAGAAGAGAGGTTAACCTAATCATAAACTGTGATCTGACGTCAAAGGCCTGATAGTCAATATAAATATCAATAGAAAATATTATGTGTGTCTCTACAACAAACTCCATAACCGGACAGAGAAATCTGCCATAGGGAGGACAGTAAATGTATTAATCACCAAGTTAGATGAGCTGTGAGGTGGTGAGAGTTATATGACAGCCCTAGTCCTCACATAGCCCTCACAGAGCCCTCACCCAGTCAACATCAGACATTGGTCAATATGCATGTCCCAAGACAATATTATTTATGTGTCTCGACAACAGACCAAAGCCAGACAGACCGTCTGACTGTGGACAGAGGGGAGTAAATCAGAGCCAAGGTCAGACTGTCACAGCGTTGTCATGTGTTGTGCTCATGTTATGTCAAGGCTATTTTTAACTTCCTGCTATGACGGATGGCTGACTGCTTGGCCCAGCAGAGCAGTCAGCACTAACCAGGTTAAAGAAGCATCAGTGAGTTATGTTTACATGAACATTAATAATTGGATATTAAACTGATTAAAATGGCAGAAGGCTGAGTATGACAGTCATGTAAACAACCTTTCTCTGTTCATATTAAATCTGTGTCAGGTCATATTTGAAGTAAGCGTACGCCGATTAAAACACCTGGTTTTCTGAGCAATGTTTCCAATTATTAGGACATAAAGTGGCAAGAAAACGTATCTGAACCCTTTTAAAATGCCTGGATTTCTGCATAAATTTGGTCATAAAATTTGATCTGATATTCATCTAGGTCACAACAATAGACAAACACAGTCTGCTTAAACTAATAACACACTAACAATTATACGTTTTCACACCATGTAAACATTCACAGTGCAGGGTGGGAAAAGTATGTGAACCCTTGGATTTAATAACTGGTTGACCCTCCGTTGGCAGCAATAACCTCAACCAAACATTTTCTATAGTTGCGTATCAGACCTGCACAACGGTCAGGAGGAATTTTGGACCATTGCTCTTTACAAAACTGTTTCAGTTATGCAATATTCTTGGGATGTCTGGTGTGAACTGCTCTCGAGGTCATGTCACAGCATCTCAATCAGGTTGAGGTCAGGACTCTGACTGGGCCTCTCCAGAAGGTGTATTTTCTTCTGTTGAAGCCATTCTGTTGTTGATTTACTTCTGTGTTTTGGGTCGTTGTCCTGTTGCGTCACCCAACTTCTGTTGAGCTTCAATTGGCAGACAGCCTAACATTCTCCTGCAAAATATCTTGATAAACTTGGGAATACATTTTTTCGGCGATGATGGCAAGCTGTCCAGGCCCTGAGGCAGCAAAGCAGCCCCAAACCATGATGCTCCCTCCACCATACTTTACAGTTGTTATGAGGTTTTGATGTTGGTATGCTGGGCCTTTTTTTCTCCACATAGTGTTGTGTGTTCCTTCCAAACAACTCAACTGTAGTTTCATCTGTCCACACAATATTTAGCCAGTAGCGCTGTGGAACATCCAAATGATCTTTTGTAAACTTCAGAAGTGCAGCAATGTTTTTTTTGGACAGCAGTGGTTTCTTCCGTGGTGTCCTCCCATGAACACCATTCTTGTTTAGAGTTTTACGTATCGTATACTCGTAAACAGAGATGTTAGCATGTTCCAGAGATTTCTGTAAGTCTTTAGCTGAAACTCTAGGATTCTTCTTAACCTCATTGAGCGTTTTGCGCTGTGCTCTTGCAGTCATCTTTGCAGGACGGCCACAATTTGTCTTAACGTGGACTGATGAACATCAAGGCTTTTAGAGATACTTTTGTAACCCTTTCCATCTTTATGCAAGTCAACAATTCTTAATCTTAGATCTTCTGAGATCTATTTTGTTCAAGGCATGGTTCACATCAGGCAATGCTTCTTGTGAATAGCAAACTAACATTTTGTGAGTGTTTTTATAGGGCAGGGCAGCTCTAACCAACATCTCCAATCTCGTCTCATTGATTGGATTCCAATTAGCTTTTGGAGAAGTCATTAGCCTACGGGTTTCACATACTTTTTCCAAGCTACACTGAATGTTTAAATGATGTATTCAATAAAGTCAAGAAAAATACAATAATGTGTGTGTTATTAGTTTAAGCACACTATGTCTATTGTTGTGACAGATCAAACATTGATGACAAATTTATGCAGAAATCCAGGTAATTCCAAAGGGCTTTTTCTTGCCACTGTATAAAACACCTTGATCTACGTTCCAGAGGTGTATTTGATAAGAGAACGTTCTAGCACCAGCCAAGCGAGCCTCCCTCTTTAGCGCGAGAGAAGTGTTTTTGGGAACAAATTAGAAGTTGTTATCACATACAAACTTTATATATGCCGGAACTCAGAATCAAAATACCATGTTGGCTGTGGTAGAACTGTCATTTTGACTCCGTGTTTATAGGCCATGTTGACAAAGAGACAGCTAGCCTCTCTGGGCTAGGCGGGACGAATTCGTCCCACCTACGCAACAGCCAGTCTAATCCAGTGGCGTGATTTTCAAATACCTTAGAAATGCTATTACTTCAATTTCTCAAATATATGACTATTTTACAGCTATTTAAAGACAAGACTCTCGTTAATCTAACCACACTGTCCGATTTCAAAAAGGCTTTACAACGAAAGCAAAACATTAGATTATGTCAGCAGAGTACCCAGCCAGAAATAATCAGACACCCATTTTTCAAGCTAGCATATAATGTCACAAAAACCAAAACCACAGCTAAATGCAGCACTAACCTTTGATGATCTTCATCAGATGACAACCCTAGGACATTATGTTATACAATACATGCATGTTTTGTTCAATCAAGTTCATATTTATATCAAAAACCAGCTTTTTACATTAGCATGTGACGTTCAGAACTAGCATACCCCCCGCAAACTTCCGGGGTATTTACTAACAATTTACTAAATTACTCACGATAAACGTTCACAAAAAGCATAACAATTATTTTAAGAATTATAGATACAGAACTCCTCTATGCACTCGATATGTCTGATTTTAAAATAGCTTTTTGGTGAAAGCACATTTTGCAATATTCTAAGTACATAGCCCAGCCATCACGGGCTCGCTATTTAGACACCCGGCAAGTTTAGCCTTCACCAAAATCAGATTTACTATTACAAAAGTTTGATTACCTTTTGTTGTCTTCGTCAGAATGCACTCCCAGGACTTCTACTTCAATAACAAATGTTGGTTTGGTCCAAAATAATCCATCGTTATATCCGAATAGCGGCGTTTTGTTCGTGCGTTCCAGACACTATCCGAAATGGTAAATTAGGGTCGCGCGCATGGCGCAATTCGTGACAAGACAAATCTAAATATTCCATTACCGTACTTCGAAGCATGTCAACCGCTGTTTAAAATCCATTTTTATGCCATTTTTCTCGTAAAAAAGCGATAATATTCCGACCGGGAATATCCTTTTAGGTAAACAGACAAAGGAAAAGAAAGCTTTCGGTCGACGCGGGCACGAGCCTGAGTCTCACAGTACTGTAACCAGCCACTACCCAAACGCGCTACTTTGTTTCAGCCAGAGCCTGCAAAGCCACGATTCAGCTTTTTGCCGCCTTCTGAGAGACCATGTGAGCCGTAGGAAGTGTCACGTTATAGCAGAGATCCTTTGTAATGGATAGAGATGGCAAAGAAGTTCAAGAAATGGTCAGACAGGGTACTTCCTGTACAGAATCTTCTCAGGTTTTGACCTGCCATTTGAGTTCTGTTATACTCACAGACACCATTCAAACAGTTTTAGAAACTTTAGGGTGTTTTCTATCCAAAGCCAATCATTATATGCATATTCTAGTTACAGGGCAGGAGTAGTAACCAGATTAAATTGGGTACGTTTTTTATCCAGCCGTGTCAATACTGCCCCCTAGCCCTAACAGGCTAGAAGAGGCTGTCCCTCAGGAGAGACAGCTAGAAGAGGCTGTCCCTCAGGAGAGACAGCTAGAAGAGGCTGTCCCTCAGGAGAGACAGCTAGAAGAGGCTGTCCCTCAGGAGAGACAGCTAGAAGAGGATGTCCCTCAGGAGAGACAGCTAGAAGAGGATGTCCCTCAGGAGAGACAGCTAGAAGAGGATGTCCCTCAGGAGAGACAGCTAGAAGAGGATGTCCCTCAGGAGAGACAGCTAGAAGAGGATGTCCCTCAGGAGAGACAGCTAGAAGAGGATGTCCCTCAGGAGAGACAGCTAGAAGAGGATGTCCCTCAGGAGAGACAGCTAGAAGAGGATGTCCCTCAGGAGAGACAGCTAGAAGAGGATGTCCCTCAGGAGAGACAGCTAGAAGAGGATGTCCCTCAGGAGAGACAGCTAGAAGAGGATGTCCCTCAGGAGAGACAGCTAGAAGAGGATGTCCCTCAGGAGAGACAGCTAGAAGAGGATAGCGATCTCTCCCTCCCACTACAAAATATACGTTGTGGACAGAATCAAGACATTAAAACGGAATTAAATAATATTCCTAAATGTATTGAACTTAGTAACTTAGTATCAACTAAACTTATTCAACTTATTAGGAAATGATGTTAATCATGAGAAATTAACAAAATGCATCAGTGATTTGTATTTTCCTGCAGCTTTTCTGAAACGGCACAGGACAACCCATCTGTGTGTGTGTGTGTGTCTACTTTGTGTAGCCGTTAGCGACGATGCTAATGATAACATTCTTCTGGTAGAGCTGGAAAGGCATTCCCAAAAACCTTCTCAATTAAATGTTAACTACAAAATAGCCTATGCTTACCTGGCAGAATGATATCATTATTATTTGTATCAATCAAGGAGGCCATTTTTTGTTGTTGCAAACTCTACAAATCACATGAGCGCTACAGAAACATCACCAATCAAACGGGAGAAAGAGACCGACCGGGAGAAAGAGACCGACCGGGAGAAAGAGACCGACCGGGAGAAAGAGACCGACCGGGAGAAAGAGACCGACCGGGAGAAAGAGACCGACCGGGAGAAAGAGACCGACCGGGAGAAAGAGACCGACCGGGAGAAAGAGACAGACCGGGAGAAAGAGACAGACCGGGAGAAAGAGACAGACCGGGAGAAAGAGACCGACCGGGAGAAAGAGACCGACCGGGAGAAAGAGACCGACCGGGAGAAAGAGACCGACCGGGAGAAAGAGACCGACCGGGAGAAAGAGACCGACCGGGAGAAAGAGACCGACCGGGAGAAAGAGACCGACCGGGAGAAAGAGACCGACCGGGAGAAAGAGACAGACCGGGAGAAAGAGATCGACCTGGCTTTCCCTTCCCCCCGGTCGGTCTCTTTCTCCCGGTCGGTCTCCCGCTCACTCTGTCCCTCCCTCTGTCGCCACTCTCCCACTGGACCCAGACAGACAGCAGACCTCTCCTCCTCCTCTCTGTCACAGTCTGCTCCCCAGCCTAGTCAAAGTAGCTGCTCATCCCTACAGGCCTGAGGGATTACTTTCACTATCAGAGACAGAGATTCTCCCAGAACAGCAAGGACAAAAACTCAGGGATTCAATGGGTCCAAGATTCCCTTCTAACTAAACCCTCCCTTAATTAATAATACTGTAGTTCTATGTGTGTTTATTATGTAACAATGCAGCTGCTGTGCCACTAACTGTAACAAGTCTATTTTCATTCTAGATAGTTATTCCTCCAACAAACACCTTGTGTATCCACAAAACATCTCTCTACTCGACTGCATTCAATATAGCAAAGGCCTAGTCGTGCTTAGAGAGAAAGCTCACAGTTTCTATCAAATGGTAGGCTTATAGGCTTCCTTGCGCTCTGTCCTCTGGCAACAGCCTGACTCGTACTGGCACACGCACTTGACGTGTACACAGAGGTACATGTGGGTCGCGCTCCCCGACTCTCCCCGGGGTTCGCGCTCCCCGACTCTCCCCGGGGTTCGCGCTCCCCGACTCTCCCCGGGGTTCGCGCTCCCCGACTCTCCCCGGGGTTCGCGCTCCCCGACTCTCCCCGGGGTTCGCGCTCCCCGACTCTCCCCGGGGTTCGCGCTCCCCGACTCTCCCCGGGGTCGCTCTCCAGCATCATATGCGCCTTGAGTATTTTTTTTACGTTAAATTATTATTCGTTTTTTTCTCGCGTAGCATTAATTAAGCATCGGCACTATATAACGGAACCACTGTAGTCACTCCGTCACATTTAAGACCTGGAAAACTGAATGAAAGACATTTTGAGAGTAAGGACCAACGGACATCCTGAAAACAGAGAACACCATCGTGAGAGTCTCATCTTTCCATAGAGTTTATAGACCAAACGGTTGGGACGCTACAAACGTTTTCATGAGAAAACCAATATTTCTGGATGTCTCGTGTCTTGACAAACACCGCTGTAGCTCGGCCAGTTAGTGAACTACCGCAGCGTGGCCAGTTAGTGACAACCAGGGTGAACTACCGCAGCATGGCCAGTTACTGACAACCAGGGTGAACTACTGCAGCATGGCCAGTTACTGACAACCTGGGTGAACTACCGCAGCGTGGCCAGTTAGTGACAACCAGGGTGAACTACTGCAGCATGGCCAGTTAGTGACAACCAGGGTGAACTACCGCAGCATGGCCAGTTACTGACAACCTGGGTGAACTACCGCAGCGTGGCCAGTTAGTGACAACCAGGGTGAACTACCGCAGCGTGGCCAGTTACTGACAACCAGGGTGAACTACCGCAGCGTGGCCAGTTACTGACAACCAGGGTGAACTACCGCAGCGTGGCCAGTTAGTGACAACCAGGGTGAACTACCGCAGCGTGGCCAGTTACTGACAACCAGGGTGAACTACCGCAGCGTGGCCAGTTACTGACAACCAGGGTGAACTACCGCAGCGTGGCCAGTTACTGACAACCAGGGTGAACTACCGCAGCGTGGCCAGTTACTGACAACCAGGGTGAACTACCGCAGCGTGGCCAGTTACTGACAACCAGGGTGAACTACCGCAGCGTGGCCAGTTACTGACAACCAGGGTAAACTACCGCAGCGTGGCCAGTTACTGACAACCTGGGTAAACTACCGCAGTGTGGCCAGGAACGAGAGCGTTTCATTCATTTTCACCTGATCTTGTGTCTGTGTAATGTCCAATCACAGACAGGAGGACTTTATGTATACTAACACTAACTTACATCCTATAATAACCACTCACTCACCTGCACAAGCATTGAGGAACAGCCAGTCAGTTTTCCTCATCCTGTTCTTAATCTGTTTGGTCTTCTTGAAGTCAATGTTCTCCGGATGGTGATGCTGCTCCTCTCCGCTGCCCATTGCCCCGGCCGCCAGCTCAATCCTCTGGAAGTCCATCTTTACCTCCGCCTCCCTCTTAGAGGTGGGTGGAGAGGTCATCCTCAGTCCCTGTCCCTGTCTCCCGCTCAGCCCCCTACTGCAGCTCCCTCCACTCCCTCTCCACCTGGCCCCATCTCTGTCCTGTTCATTGATGTTTGAGGATGTGGAGGAAGGAGCCTCCTCGGACTGCCCAGCCAGCTCTATAGGAATAGCCTCCCGGTTGTTAGGTTGAGGTTGGGGGTGGTCGCAGACGATGCACTTCCGGGTCTTGGGATAGTTCTGGTAAGTACAGGCAGTGCAAGTCCAGTGCTGGCTACTGCTGCTACCACCACCACCACCTCGGGTGTTGAGTCTGTTGAGTCTGTTTCGGTCGTTGTACTCCTCTGTACATGGGTCCATGGGGGGAGGGGCTGGGCGGTAGCCCACGTTGGTGCCTGACGTCTGGGGGGCCTCTGTGGGACTGCAGGGGGTCCTCTGGTGGCGCTGACACAGACACTGGGTACAGCGAATGGCACGAGGCCAGTTCAGGTAGGTGCACATGTGACAGGACCACTTGGAGCTATTCTCAGTCACGCTGGGAGGCTTGACACGGGGCCTGGCACTGGAATCTGGGTAGATCAGGAGGCTACCGCAGCTTCCCTCGGGGCTTGGAGGGTCCTGCCAATCACAACCAGGCTCCATAGTAACACTGCTGGGGCTGCTGCTATTGTAGGTCTCCTTTGTGATTATGGGGCTGCTGGGACACTGTGCACGACACATGGTGCACTTAACAGCGGACGGCCAGTTCTCATAGGTGCAGTAGTCGCAGGCCCACTTCACTCCCACCTCTGTCATCACGGATGAGGTAGAAGGAAAACGGTTCTGTTCCCGTTACCAAGGGGATCACTACGGCACTGGCTGCGGAGACAGAAATGCACAGAAATGTAAGAGCTACTTTAGCAAAACTGTTTGCATACATACAAAAAAGAAAAGAAAATGGGTAGATACATAACAAATGGGATAGGGTAACCCTTTAGCTGAACAGACAATAAGATAAGTATTTGGAAAGACGACACATTTATCTGCATTTCATTCCGTTTTTTTTATTAAGCTTACCGAGGACAATTTCATGTTCCGTACACTCCCAACTCAGGAAATACTAGCTAGCTAGTAGCTAAGGGGCCCCACCACAGAGTTGAGTACCTTGAGTAAACACTGTACTTTGCCAAGCAACTCAACCCCCTCCTCCTCAAGCCCCGTTCATTGACGTTAGCTAGCGCGAAATGCTAACTAGTTCGCTTTTGTTATGGAGGCACCACCTGTCGGGGTTTCAAACCGACAGCCATGTTTTTTTGTTTTTACCGTCTGTGTCGGGGTGAAATATTGAAATAACCCCCTCCAACGTCCCGTTTTTAAAAAGGATATTGTTCGAAGTTAACTAACTAGTTAGCTACGCTTGCTAGTTAGCTAACGGTTAGCTTGCTAGCTAGCTTTGCCTGTTTGCCAATCGATCAACTGTTAATATTAGCTAACGTTAGCTACTAGCTAGCTAATCCTATTATACTCAATAATGAAAAACATTGTCTTTGTCATCGATCATTGTCATTAGCTACTAAAACTATAGCTAACTAGCTACCTAACTAACTCATTGATGAATTGTATCTTTCCCTGTGTACTTTTCCTCTTTGGTCCAGAACCATAATAACAAACCTGAATCGCGCAGTCCTGCCTCCTCTTCCTTCTATCAAGCCTTCCTAGTCCGTTCTTCCAGTGGATTTCTTTACCCCCTTTTCTCTCACATGTTTTTCTTTGACCACTGTAAACTCTATAGGGGGAGACAGGGAAAAAAAGGGGGGGGACTGTGTTATAGTGTAAAGCTCCTTTCCGCTTCGGGTCTTTATATCATGTTGTCAATCCCCCGGACTCCATGGTTAGTAGTGATGAATCGTTCGCGAACAACAACGATCGGTTCTTTTTTTTTTGAACAGGTCTTTTTGATGAACGTCGGGAACCGAATTGCATTTGTGAAAGAGCGGTTCATTTGACTCTCTCGTTTGCTTACTGTTACGACTGTTTCGGTGGCCTTTTTTTTGTTGTTCCAGACGATTTAAACTGCAGATAAATTATACACAAAAAAAGTATCTGAAGATAGTAATTCCTCACCGCAAGAACAATCGTTTGTGATGATACTCATTCTGTTCCACACCACATTTTTTTGCAGTGCTTTTTAATTTGTTTCTCCATTTCTTTTGCAGGACATCTAATCATTTGGTCAGGTGAAATGTATTTGAAGTCATATGTCACGATCTGACATGATGTCAGGCAACTTTTTAGGCTTTACATTAGAGATTTGCAATGATTTTTTTCACGGTTTTAGGTAGCTTCGTTTTTAAACACTAGGCCTACTGAACGTAGTGCCGTTTATGAGCTAAATGAACGGCTATTTTAGCTGAACTTAGCCAAATGAACCGGACCTCCGAAAAGTCCCGAGGTAATGTGGTCCGGTGTGGCTCAGTTGGTAGTGCATGGTGTTTGCAACGCCAGGGTTGTGTGTTCGATTCCCACGGGGGGAAAAAAATACAAAATAATGGAAGTATATATATATATATATATACTCACTACTGTAAGTTGCTCTGGAAAAGAGCTAACTGACGTAAATGTATCAAATGTAGAAGAGAGAGGACGCGAGCATAAAGCAATTGAGGTACTCCCCTTGCGTCATTTCTCCTCAAAAACCATTGGATGAGAAGCTCAGAGTTCATGACAAAAAAATCGCCGGTGTTTTTATTGCCGGCGACGAAGATTGAAGGGACAACATTGTAATCTGACTGAAGGAGTAGTACCACAGATACTTTTGAATATATATTTTGAATATTGTGACGATAAACCCAGGGTTGTCACAATATGTTTTTCACCTTTCCCCCAGTCCCCATTCTGCGTTAAAATGTTTCAATTTTCACCCCACCCAGAAGGTGGCGGCAATACACCTTTTTTGGTTGCAGTCAGACAGAGATGCAGAAGATTGAGGGGGGGGCAAAGATTATATATTATATTGATAAGATAGTTAAGTGACCGCTCTAACAATGGAAATACATGTCCTCAAAGAGGGAAGGCGAGATCAGGTGGGACGATTCTAGCCAATGAGAGGGCCGATACGCAATGGTGCGTAAAATAATTAACTGGCACAGGCAGACAAATCTTCTCAGCCACTTCCTCTCTGGAAAATGTCCATATTCTTGCAAGTTAAAGTTTTCCTAAAAGAGCCACTGTGACACTTCAAAATGCTCACCTGTTTAGCTAAAAAATATATATATAAACAGTACCAGTCAAAAGTTTTTTCTTTATTTTAAATATTTTCTACATTGTAGAATAATAGTGAAGACATCAAAACTATGAAATAACACATATGGAATCATGTGGTAACCAAAAAAAGTGACACTGTCTGTGATTTATTTAGAATTCAAGGCACACTTAACCAGCATGGCTACCACAGCATTCTACAGCGATATGCCATCCCATCTGGTTTGCACTGTTTTGCATGTTATTTTGGCATTAATATGTGTCACGTTTGCAAACAATGTGGTGGTGGGGCAGCGGGCGGAAAATACAGAGCATAGGCGTTGGTAGTGTTCTCTAGTTGCGCCGTTATTGGCTCAGTGTTCTGTCACTCATGGGTACACTACGTCACCGCAAAATCTACAGGGAGAGCAAAAAAATTCAAGCCCCTTGGGTGCTGCTGTAGATTTACATTAGAAGTGCACATCCAAGAAGGCTCAAGGTCATTTGTAATCACTAGCCTGCTATTCAGTGGAGTGGGTGTGTGTTCCAAGTCTGGGTTTAAGGGTCTCTTTTCCAATCTTAAAAGGACAAACATTCACATGCAACACCATGGGCCAGAAAAGGTTGAATACATTGGCCATGCTGTCAACCCAGCATGACTTCTGCCGTGTTCAAAACACCTGGAAACTCAGAACTGGGAAATCTCAGACTTCAATGAGTTCAAGACAACTGGGAATTTGGAAAAAAACAAGCTCTGACTGGGAAAATACGTTTTGAACGATCATTCAAATCGGAATTCCAAGTCGAGAACTCAAGCCTCTTTCTAGAGGATCACCGATGTCATGATTAAACCTTGTTTTTTTTCCAAGTTCCCAGTTGTCTTGAAAGCAACATAAATCCAGAGAATGCCAGACTTTGATGACAAAGAGAACGACTGCCACCTTCCTGTAAAAGTGAGCACAGCACAACAAAGTCCAAAAATGTCTTGTATGCTGCTGCATAAATGATGTAATATGCCGGGGAGATATGTATACTGTAGCTAAGAAAGTAATGTTAAGTGTAAGTTGTGTAGTAAGCTATTAGTAGCCCATGTGCCTCACCCTAATAATTTGGTCCCTCTCCCCCTCATAACTTAGCCTACTGTTCTGACTTGGTGGTGCACATGTAGCCTATAACCTGTTTTAGAGAAATGTAATCATCAAATTTTGTAAGAGTTTTCATTGTCTGCTTATATGCCCCCTTTATTTATCCTACGGTTCTGACTTGGTGTACAGGGAGAACACTGAAAGAACTTCCCATGTTCTGAATTCTGTCGCTGTACATTTCAAAAGTGCTGAACGAATAGTTATATTGACTACGTCCGTCCTGGCTCGCTCATTAATGTCTTAATCGAAATTACCGAATGCCTCTTATCCGCTCGTCGTCCCCTTATGCCATAGTTTGTACATCTCAATTGTCAGTAGAAACCACATTTGTTTAAGCAAGTCAGCCATATCAGCTATGTTTTTTTTAAAAGGCAGTAAATGAGGCTGAATGAACTGTTTCGCTGCCAGACAAGGCTCCGCTGATCGCCAGGTGTAGTGGTGGTAAAGATTCACTCCATGGTGCTGAAAAGAAAGCTATGCTGTTGGGACAGCTTTATGTAAGCCCTAACAGTTTGTGGGCATTATAGTGCAATTAATGTAATGTTTATTGTTGTGTTGCGTAGTGGCTTTGCTGGCATGCATACAAAAAAAATGCCATGTTAAAATCCCCAATGCATCTGCCATACACCATGCTGGATCTAGAGTAATGTACCTGAAGTAGAACTGCACTTTCTAGCAAAACCAACTCTGAATTTTGCCCAAGGAAGTACATACGTCTCAACAGATCTCATATAGTGAGTGTCTTGGCCTTCTCTACTCCTGTTGCAGTATGCCATTCTCTGTCCGTATTTAGATGAGACATGTTGAAGCTCTGTGTTTGAAGGACCTTTGCCCAGTCAAGCACACACAGAGGACTTGGAACCTCACGATGGCATTCTTCAACTCCCACAACTGGCTCAACTTCTTTACATCAGCGAAGAAGAAGGTTGGTTCAGCAGACGCCACTTACGGTCATGCATGAATACAAATACGGGTGGGCCCTCGGAATCAAACCCACAATCGAGGAGTTGCAAGAGCCATGCTCTACCAACTGATCCATACAGGACCGCTGGTTGGGTCTGTCTGTCTGTCTGTCTGCCTACCTGCCTGCCTGCCTGCTAGCTACCACCCTGTAGGTGTGATGGAGGCGTTACCCTGTAGGTGTGATGGAGGCATTACCCTGTAGGTGTGATGGAGGCGTTACACTGTAAGTGTGATGGAGGCGTTACCCTGTAGGTGTGATGGAGGCGTTACCCTGTAGGTGTGATGGAGGCGTTACCCTGTAGGTGTGATGGAGGCGTTACCCTGTAGGTGTGATGGAGGCGTTACCCTGTAGGTGTGATGGAGGCGTTACCCTGTAGGTGTGATGGAGGCGTTACCCTGTAGGTGTGATGGAGGCGTTACCCTGTAGGTGTGATGGAGGCGTTACACTGTAGGTGTGATGGAGGCGTTACCCTGTAGGTGTGATGGAGGCGTTACACTGTAGGTGTGATGGAGGTGTTACCCTGTAGGTGTGATGGAGGCGTTACCCTGTAGGTGTGATGGAGGCGTTACCCTGTAGGTGTGCAGGCGTTACCCTGTAGGTGTGATGGAGGCGTTACACTGTAGGTGTGGAGGCGTTACCCTGTAGGTGTGATGGAAGCGTTACACTGTAGGTGTGATGGAGGCGTTACCCTGTAGGTGTGATGGAGGCGTTACCCTGTAGGTGTGATGGAGGCGTTACCCTGTAGGTGTGATGGAGGCGTTACACTGTGGGTGTGATGGAGGCGTAAGTTGCAAGCTTCTGCTAAATTACATACACATATTATTAAATATTCTGAACGGTCAGACCTCTTGACAAGGTCGCTGTGCCTCCTTTGTTTAATTTTCATTAGAGAAAATCATTTGAATTTGCATCCCTCAGGATCTCTCCGGCCAATAGGGTCCAGCTGAGACATCATCTCTCAGAGCAGTCATCCCTCAGGGTCTCTACGGCCAATAGGGTCCAGCTGAGACATCATCTCTCAGAGCAGTCATCCCTCAGGGTCTCTATGGCCAATAGGGTCCAGCTGAGACATCATCTCTCAGAGCAGTCATCCCTCAGGGTCTCTACGGCCAATAGAGTCCAGCTGAGACATCTTCTCTCAGAGCAGTCATCCCTCAGGGTCTCTACGGCCAATAGGGTCCAGCTGAGACATCTTCTCTCAGAGCAGTCATCCCTATGCTGCCCCCTGCTGATAGGTCATCTCTCAGGGCATCTATGAGGAGAAGTGGGGGTTTCGAAAGGTGCCACTCAAGATGTTTGGGTTATGGGACATTACTCATGGTCTGAAGAAATGACAGTAAGGAATTTCAGTTAAGCCCAAAAAAGGTCTTCCCTCACTGTGAGCTGTGAACTTTACCTGCAGGTAGCCACGTATGTAACGTTACGTTTTCCAGAAATCTAAACGCTAGCTAACGTTAGCTACCTTAACTTATTTTAAAAAAATATATGCATTACATTTTACAATGTTTTGTTTATTATTGAATTATTGAATATTATATGGTTCCTTTCGAAATCCCCACTTCTCCTCATATATGCACTGAGAGACGACCTATCAGCAGGGGGCAGCATAGAGACCCTGGACTTTTTACATTTTACATTTTAGTCATTTAGCAGACGCTCTTATCCAGAGCGACTTACAGTAGTGAATACATACATTTCATGCATTTTTTTCAAAAAAAATTGTTGTACTGGCCCCCCGTGGGAATCGAACCCACAACCCTGGTGTTGCACACACCATGCTCTACCAACTGAGCCACAGGGAAGGCCGGCCCATTCACCATCTCTACCTCGTCTTCATTTCCTTCAGGTTCATTGATCCTCCATCGTCCTATTCTTCAAATCCCGATTGTTTTAACCTAGTTCGCTGTTCTGCCAGACTCATGAGCTCACTCTGTAAATTGTCCACCGTTGCTCTGCTCTCAAATTCGATCAAACATTTGCTTAGTTCTTGAAGGTGCTGTCTGTGGAAGGCCACTGGCACTAAAGGTTTTAGGGTCCAGAAGAGCAATGTCGACCATACAAAGTGTCATTACTCAGAAATCACAAATGGATGCCATCTATAACTGTATCCAGAATTTGATTATGAACACCAATCCTGTATGCACTCTCTGCCCCAGTAAAAGTCTCATCTTGTGCCATCTCTCCAGGCATGGTTTTCTTCTTTCGAGACCTTTTTCGTTGGCATAGTGTTCTCTAACTCCAGCTCTGTTTCCTCATCTCGTTGCTGCAACTTCCTGTTGGCCCACTGAGCAAATGTGTCTGCAGCTGCCTTGACCTTTTAAAAAATCTCTTGCCATTCCTTTCAGCTGCTCCTCTGTAGACACAACCATACGATGCGCAGACAGAATGTCCATTCCACTTGTTTGAAGATATTTTTTTTAACTGGTGAGGTGACCTGAAATATTCTAAGGAATATCTGAGCTGTAAGTATTGTTTCATACTTCAGCAACCCCTCAATGTATCCTTGTGCCTTGACCTGTGCAGTAGTGTTGATGTGAGAAGGACATCAACATACACAGAACCTCATCTGGATTTCCAAAAAGCTCCAAAGACCTTCTTTAAAGGCACTGTCTTTAGCCCACCAGTGAGTCTCTCCGAATTGGAGCAAGATGTCTGTATTTTGAGTCCTTGCTCTCCTTCTCCCAAATGTTCATCCTCTGGTAGGATTCACAGAAGAACACAGCGATGTTGTTAATGAGAGAGAGAGAAAAAAAAGTGACCCACTTGGCAAGACACTCTCTCTGTTGTGTCTGCCAAAACAAGGTAAAAAAAAAATGTGTGGATAGCAACCACACATGCAATGGATTGGTGGACTTTACATTGTGTGTCGGATGGTGTTAATGACGTTATCGATGGTAGTCTTTCGTGATAGAGTGATTAGAGAGCATCTGCCCCCTTCTTGACCCAGGCAGTTTCCTGCTTTTCTCTTATGCAGGCAGTGAGATGCTCTTTCATACACAGGTCGTACTTTCCCAGCAGTCAATGCTGCTGTCATCTAGCGTATAAGTTGCTTCAGACTGCATGCCTCTGTAGCTCAGACCCCTCTTGCCTATGACTTTAACAACTATCTATAATGCTCTCTAGCACTTGCCGCCTTCTGTGCACTTGCTCTCTATGAGCAGACATCTGACTGCCGAGGAACAGGGCTCTCAATGTTACCTTTGAAAGAACTTAGAAAGTAGGCCTCAGCATAACCTCTATGCATAATGCTCTTCTCATGCTCTTCCACTCTCTGATGGATATGCTTCTGTAACAGTATAGCTTCCGTCCCTCTCCTCGCCCCAACCTGGGCTCGAACCAGGGACCCTCTGCACACATCAACAACAGTCACCCACGAAGCATCGTTACCCATCGCGCCACAAAAGCCGCGGCCCTTGCAGAGCAAGGGGAACAACTACTTAAGGTCGCAGAGCGAGTGACGTCACCGATTGAAACGCTATTAGCGCGCACCACCGCTAACTAGCTAGCCATTTCACGTCGGTTACACTTCCAGTCTGCCATTCCATTCATGAAAAGGGCTGTTCTCTGTGGGCTTTTTAAATACCATACAAATGAAAGCAGAATAAAGCATTGTTCTCTTCATTGTAAATGACAACCACTTCTTGATTGGTCCCATCTTTACAAAAGGAAACCTTCTGCACCACAGACTTTTCACATTTTTGTTGGGGGCGGAAACTAAAAAAACAAACATATCTAGGTCCCCATGACTACGGCCTCTTAAAATTAGGTTGGCATCCTGGCTCTGGCTTAATCTACATCTGTCCACTGCAGATGCACTATCCTCAACCTGGATGAGTAATTACTATACATTTGTATATTATTATAATATTATAACATTAAATACAAAGTATAATGTTAATATAATAGTATACTGTTAGTATAATATTAATATATTAATTATATAATAGGATACTATATACCACTAGTATACTATTAATATATTAATTATATAATAGTATACTATATACCACTAGTATAATATTAATATATGAATTATATAAATACAAAGTATAATGTTAATATAATAGTATAATGTTAGTTTAATATTAATATATTAATTATATAATAGGATACTATATACCACTAATATAATATTAATATATTAATTATATAAATACAAAGTATAATGTTAATATAATAGTATAATGTTAGTATAATATTAATATGTTAATTATATAATAGGATACTATATACCACTAGTATAATATTAATATATTAATTATATAAATACAAAGTATAATGTTAATATAATAGTATAATGTTAATATAATATTAATATATTAATTATATAATAGGATACTATATACCACTAGTATAATATTAATATCTTAATTATATAATAGGATACTATATACCACTAGTATAATATTAATATATTAATTATATAATAGGATACTATATACCACTAGTATGATATTAATATATTAATTATATAATAGGATACTATATACCACTAGTATGATATTAATATATTAATTATATAATAGGATACTATATACCACTAGTATAATATTAATATGTTAATTATATAATAGGATACTATATACCACTAGTATAATATTAATATATTAATTATATAATAGGACACTATATACCACTAGTATGATATTAATTCCAATTGGACAATACAGCAGTTTAGGAAATACACAACCACAACATTTCTAATTTTTTGTAGGTTTTGTTCCGTCATTAAATCCTTGTGAAAGAAAAATGGTCTCCATTTGGTGGTTAGTCTCTAGTGTGTTAATGCTTAGTACTAACTTGTCAATAATCAGAACCAGTCATGCAGAACAATGAGTTCAACGTTTCCAACGTTTGCTGTTGCACGTAAACCCTTTTTTTTTTATGTCCCGCCCCATCCAGGCTGTGATTGCTCAGTTCACGAAAAGTGACATTGACGAGCGTTTGTTTCAACAAAAAGGCACCCGATATATAGCTAAATAGCCAGCTAGCCAAACCCAAACATTGCTTATCTTATCCCTATTGTCTTCTGTCTTACCACTTCAGCTGCAAAATCCTTTAACTAACAGTTGAACTGGTATCGCTTGGCTCAATGGGTTGCTCTCTCTGCTCTCTCTCTCCTCTCTGCTGCCAGTGCCTTCAGGCTCACTAGGCTGAGATGATTGATTGGTAACGGCGCCAAATGAATAATTTGCCATTTTAAAACTGGATCAGCCTCAAGGTACTGCAACCTCTTTTCTCTCATATTAGGGCATGGAACCAGTAGAGCCAGAGAAATAGTTCAGAAATAGACCTGTACTCGCCTTAAGCCAGGTTCATGCATGTAGGAACCATAATAACAATCCTTGGCACTTTACAGAAATAACCATACGTGTCATCCTGCTAACTCCTCTGAAAGGGACACCCATGTTCTGGAAAAGACCCAAGAGGTGTAACCATAGCAACAGTACATAGTTGGCCACAACCCAGTTACAGGAATAACCAGGCATGTCTACACCCCAGACAGGTGCATGTCTCCATCCAGACAGGTGCATGTCTAAGGGTGTCTAATGGCACAGAGCACATATATCAAATGACACAGAGCACATATATCAAATGACACAGATCACATATCTAATGACACAGATCACATATCTAATGACACAGAGCACATATATCTAATGACACAGAGCACATATATCTAATGACACAGAGCACATATATCAAATGACACAGAGCACGTATAGAGTGCACTAGTTTTGCTGGCTCCTGAAATAAATAATTGCCACATATGTACTGAAAAATTCACAATACACCACCTTTAAAGTTTTTTTCTCTTTTTGTTTTGTCCATCTTGCTCCAATCAACTATTTATCCAAATGTCACCATTTTAACAGAGATGGGAAAGGGGCGGGGCCCAGGTAAAGTTAGAATGGACTGGTCAGTCAGACACACAGCACTTGGTTATTTATATTTTGCGTTGTATCGGCCCCAATTGTCAAGCAGCCCAACGGGAAAACTCCCAATGCTCCAGATGGCAAGTCCGTTATTGGCTCTGAGAGAAGATGTCGCAGCTGGACCCTATATAGGGCTTAGAGAGTTAGACTGCTCTGAGAGAAGACGTCGCAGCTGGACCCTATATAGGGCATAGAGAGTTAGACTGCTCTGAGAGAAGACGTCGCAGCTGGACCCTATATAGGGCTTAGAGAGTTAGACTGCTCTGAGAGAAGACGTCGCAGCTGGACCCTATATAGGGCATAGAGAGTTAGAGACACCTGAGGTATGACTGCTCTGAGAGAAGACGTCGCAGCTGGACCCTATATAAGGCATAGAGAGTTAGACTGCTCTGAGAGATGACGTCGCAGCTGGACCCTATATAAGGCATAGAGAGTCAGACTGCTCTGAGAGATGACGTCGCAGCTGGACCCTATATAGGGCATAGAGAGTCAGACTGCTCTGAGAGATGACGTCGCAGCTGGACCCTATATAGGGCATAGAGAGTTAGACTGCTCTGAGAGATGACGTCGCAGCTGGACCTATGGGAGAAAGGTAGACTTGCTGAGGGAAAGAAAAATAGAAATACATTAGCTAGCGAAAGAGGAGACTGGCAGCTGACCCTGAGTGGAGAAAACAGGTGGCCATACATCCCCAAGTAGGAACCACGGAACGGCCAGGCAAGCTGAATGTATGGCCATGACTAAATATATGCCAAGCGTAAGCATGCAATGCAGGCATTATTTTCATATCCATATGAGGAGAGTCTAGCCCCTACTATGTTAGAGCTAAAAGCAGATATGGGTGTTATCCAGCCACTACTATGTTAGAGCTAAAAGCAGATATGGGCGTTATCCATTGGGTTGAAAGAAAAAGGTGGCAGAACGCATAGGAGGTTTTACTTCATTTACATAAAGGATGGACCTATGTATTGTATATGCATAAAAGCAGAGCCGGGGCCTAAGGAAGGCAGTTGTTGTCCGCGGACCGGCTCGGCTTTATTACTCTTTATTAAAGTCTATATTGAATTTACAAGTTCTTGTAAGAAGTGTTATTCTTAAGACAATTTTCCACGACAGACCCTATATAAATTATTTTTCTTTTCGGTGACGACGCACACACCAACTTGACGTCATAACAAAATGGCAGCCTACTTGAGCCGGTTGCACCACATTTCACTCCACGTTACAAACGTGGATAAAATAGCGTATGAACTGGTTTCTAAATTTAAGTTTAATTTATTTGTTGCGAGGCTGACGGAGAAGTCTAAACAGTTGGCTTTTAGAAAAGGAGCGGCAGTTTTCGTCGTCAATGAAAGACCAAACAAGTCCCCTCTTGAATTGAACGGAGTAACGCTATCGACCGGGAGAGGGATATCTCCTTCACAATCGGAACCGGGATGGACTAACAACATTCAACCGGGGGAAAACAACGACAAGGATCCGAATTGTCTTTACGATGTCCACCCACATTATCCCGTCGATACCGCGTCTAACGTCTGTTTCGAAGTGGAAGATGTGGAAAGGTCATTCAAGTCTCTTCGTAACCTCGGCTGCGATTTCTTGGTTCCCCCGACAGAGGTGTGTGACGAGAAGGGACTTGTCACCTATTCAGTCGTCAAATCAATATTGGGAAATGTGAACCACACGCTCGTTGACACGAGTAAATATAAGGGGAGCTTCTTACCCGGGTTTCAGGAGGTTGAAAACGTGGCTAAGAGTACAGAGTCATGTCCAATCACTCATTTTGATCACATTACCTATGCTTGTCCAAGACGGTGCACACCGCAGGTGATGAGCTGGTATGAGCGACACTTTGGCTTCCAGAGATTCTTCATTGACAGGTTAAGTGGCTTTGTTTAAAAAAAAAAATGGTTCTGTAATTGAAAATAATGAATTGTTAGATGATTATTGATCATGCATCTCAATACAAAGTGATATGAATAAAAGTTATTGTGAGTACAGAACATTTTTGTTTGGGTTTGGCACCAGACCTGTTAGTGCTGTCATGCCACTCTGTGTCATAAGCCAAACATATGGCAGAGTGGAATGATAGCACAAACCGGGTTTGGTACCCAGGCTAAGCTATAAGGATAAACCATATAATTAGGCATTTTAATACTAATTAAATAGTATGTCTATGGGATCAACAATTAAGAAAAATAGATTCTCTTTCTGTAAGTGTTTTTTTTCATCAGGGACAATAAATACATGGATTCTGTCTGTTTCCCTGAGCAGTAATGAGGATGTGGATGAGGGCTATGTTCTGAACAAGGAGGGCATTGGACTGCGTCTCACAGCCATGGAGTACTGGAAATGCAGCGAAACAGGAATCAAGCTTCCCTTCACAGATAGGAAACAACCGGACTGCAAGTTTGTCATTGCAGAGTCGCTGCCTGAACAAGGTCATCACTTTCTAAGAGTTATACTGCTCATTTCTTCATATTTAGTTTTTTTCCCACGGTTCCTCAAATCCTCTCCTCCTCTTTCTCACCTGTATTGGAAGAGAAGGTCAAAGGTCTCTCGGCTTCAATAGGATTTGAGGAGGTTAGGAGTAGAGGTTGACACGGGAATGAAAATTCAGTCAAATTATTTTCCCCCTGTACTGCCCTGACCCGGCAACAGTTCTATAACCCCAGAACTTTCCTGTCCCTTCCTGATAAAATCCGTCCCGTCCCGTGCGCAGAAATATGTAGGCTATTGTTTGTTTAGGAAGTATTACAAATAATGTAATATTGCGACTGTGATTATGTGGTTGTATTGTCTAATTGTAGTTAAATGTTCAGACTGTAAGCCTAAATCTCTCTGGATGAGAAGGTATTCTATATGACCTAAATAGATGGGTGGAGGATGAGGACAGCGCCCCCTGCAGGATGGTCTGTTCACTAGTGTAAATCTGTAGCCTGACATCTGAGCACATATTAACATTTACAACGTCAACCTAAAAAATTAAATACAAGAACACCTAAACCGACAGTACAGCACAAGTCAATATATTTTCATTTCACTCTTCACCTCAAATGTCACGGGTTTTTAGTTAAATACTCAAACAATTGGTCTTGATGGTAAAGTTGTTGTGGGTAGAGCAGCTCTGCCGCTTGTCCCGCTCTGCGGTTGGTAGACTATTTGATTGAAATGCAGCATTTGTGTTTTAATTTTTTTTTTAACAAGCCGTATACTCGGGGTTTCTTCGTTGTCAAATACAACAAATACAACAAAAGTGATGGGACCTTGGCTGTAATGTTAGTGATGGGACCTTGGCTGTAATGTTAGTGATGGGACCTTGGCTGTAATGTTAGTGATGGGACCTTGGCTGTAATGTTAGTGATGGGACCTTGGCTGTAATGTTAGTGATGGGACCTTGGCTGTAATGTTAGTGATGGGACCTTGGCTGTAATGTTAGTGATGGGACCTTGGCTGTAATGTTAGTGATGGGACCTTGGCTGTAATGTTAGTGATGGGACCTTGGCTGTAATGTTAGTGATGGGACCTTGGCTGTAATGTTAGCGATGGGACCTTGGCTGTAATGTTAGCGATGGGACCTTGGATGGAACAAGACACTGTAATTCCTCCATGGAAGACTTCATAATTTAGCCTGCTAATGTCGGTTAGCATCTGAGGTAACCTAATGACTGGCGCGAGAGTGAGCCGCGGGGGAAATTACCTTATTTTAAATTTTACTCAAATTGCTACACTGTTGTTGTTTTGAAGAAATGCTCCACACATGACATATTTCTGCCCCCAAAAAACTCAGTTTATAACTATTTGTATAGACTGTCGATCCTGTCCCGAAATGGACTTGAGAACTTCACTTCCTGTTCCGGTGTCAACCTCCTAGTTAGGAGAGATGATGTGAGGAATAGATGGACTGAGAGAAAGAGGTTTTGCATTTACCCATGACCAATTTTCATTGTAATGAATTACCACCTGCCGAGACCTGAATCTTGTCCATCTCTGTCTGTGTGCCAGGCAGGAACCAGGTGGACACCTTCCTGGAGCAGCACAGAGGCCCAGGGATACAGCACATTGGATTGTACACACAGGACATAGTATCCACAGCACAGACCATGGGCCAGGCAGGAGTACACTTCTTCTCTCCTCCACCTGCCTACTACACGGAGGTTTGTCTCACTCAGTCACCATAGCACCCAATGGCTCATCCCAAATGGAACCCCTAGAGGATTTGATTGGTATAAGCAATATGGTGAAACTTCCACTTAGCCTATCAGAGAGCAGGGTGGAGCTACTACCATATTGATTGCGCCTAATAATTATACATTTATTGAACTTTTTTATAGCACTTTTCATAATCTAGAATCTCTCTCACTCATGTCCGTCCGTCTCTCACTCTCAATGTCTGTCCGTCTCTCTCTCATGTCCGTCCCCCTCATGTCCCCCTCTCTCCCTCATGTCCCCCTCTAACTTGTGACTGAAACAGGTGTGTGAGATGCCCCAATGCATTGTGTTTCCAGTACATGTATCATTCAAAGGAACCCAAACAGTCCTCTGTAGCTCTACATGCATCTACAGGAAGTTGTTTTCTGGAAGTAGGAAGTTGTAGCGTGATTGAACACTACAGGAAGTTGTTTTCTGGAAGTAGGAAGTTGTAGCGTGATTGAACACTACAGGAAGTTGTTTTCTGGAAGTAGGAAGTTGTAGCGTGATTGAACACTACAGGAAGTTGTTTTCAGGAAGTAGGAAGTTGTAGCGTGATTGAAGCGTGTTGTTGGTTGATTTCCTCTTGACTACATTGTGGACGCGTCTCAGATCTTACAGCTCCTTGGTAGGTATTTAACATGTCAGCTAACCACATCGTATGACGTAGCCATCTGACGCCTGTCTGCACAATGGATGACGTGGCACGCAACCATTGGTTAATGAAACGCCTGCACATCTAGTCAGGCAGGAAGTCGAGCGTTATGTCGACTACCACTGTGCTCGTTAACCCCCTGTGTCTGTTCTGTGGCAGGAAGTCAAATGTAACGTCTACTACCACTGACCTCGTTGACCCCTGTGTCTGTCCTGTGGCAGGTGGGTAAGCAGCAGGAGATGGAGGACGTAGGTTACGACCCCCAGATGCTGTCTCAGCACGGCATCCTCCTGGACACAGACCTGCGCCAGGCCCAGACTGACCCCTCCTGTCAGACTACAGACACGCAGAAGAAAAGGTACCAGATTCATTAGCTAGCCTGTAGGTATCAAATGCTAGTGTTCCTCAAAAGCTGTCAAGGGTTTTCAATATAGTACTTTATTTCACTTCATTTAACCGATGTTTTCCTCTCTTCTCATTCCCTCTCAACAGATACAGTTGAAGTCGGAAGTTTGCATACCCCTTAACTCAGTTTTTCACAATTCCTGACATTTAATCATAGTGAAAATTCCCTGTCTTAGGTCAGTTAGGATCACCACTTTATTTTAAGAATGTGAAATGTCAGAATAATAGTACAGAGAGTGATTTATTTCAGCTTTTCTTTCTTTCATCACATTCCCAGTGGGTCAGAAGTTTACATACACTCAATTAGTATTTGGTAGCATTGCCTTTAAATTGTTTAACTTAGGTCAAATGTTTCAGGTAGCCTTCCACAAGCTTCCCACAATAAGTTGGGTGAATTTTGGCCCATTCCTCCTGACAGAGCTGGTGTAACTGAGTCAGGTTTGTAGGCCTCCTTGCTCGCACATGCTTTTTCAGTTCTGCCCACACATTTTCTATAGGATTGAGGTCAGGGCTTCGTGATGGCCACTCCAATACCTTGACTTTGTTGTCCTTAAGCCATTTTGCCACAACTTTATGCTTGGGGTCATTGTCTATTTGGAAGACTCATTTGCGACCAAGCACTAACTTCCTGACTGATGTCTTGAGATGTTGCTTCAATATATCCACATAATTGTCCATCCTCATGAAGCCATCTATTTTGTGAAGTGCACCAATCCTCCTGCAGCAAAGCACCCCCACAACATGATGCTGCCACCCCCATGCTTCACGGTTGGGATGGTGTTCTTTGGCTTGCAAGCATCCCCCTTTTTCCTCCAAACATAACGATGGTCATTATGGCCAAACAGTTTTATTTTAGTTTCATCAGACCAGAGGACATTTCTCCAAAAAGTATGATCTTTGTCCCCACGTGCAGTTGCAAACCGTAGTCTGGCGTTTTTATGGCGGTTTTGGAGCAGTGGCTTCTTCCTTGATGAGCGGCCTTTCAGGTTGTGTCGATATCGGACTCGTTTTATTGTGAATATAGATATTTTTGTACCTTTTCCTCCAGCATCTTCACAAGGTCCTTTGCTGTTGTTCTGGGATTGATTTGCACTTTTCGCACAAAAGTAGTTCATCTCTAGGAGACAGAAAGCGTCTCCTTCCTGAGCGGTATGACGGCTGCGTGGTCCCATGGTGTTTATACTTGCGTACCATTGTTTGTACAGATGAACGTGGTACCTTCAGGCATTTGGAAATTGCTCCCAAGGATGAATCAGACCTGTGGAGGTCTACAATTTTTTTTTCTGATGTCTTAGCTGATTTCTTTGATTTTCCCATGATGTCAAGCAACGAGGAACTGAGTTTGAAGGTAGGGCTTGAAATACATCCACAGGTACACCTCCAATTGACTCAAATGATGTCAATTAGCCTATCAGAATCTTCTAAAGCCATGACATCATTTTCTGGAATGTTCCAAGCTGTTTAAAGGCACAGTCAACTTAGTGTATGTAAACTTCTGACCCACTGGAATTGTGATACAGTGAATAATAAGTGAAATAATCTGTCTGTAAACAATTGTTGGAAAAATGACTTGTGTCATGCACAAAGTAGATGTCCTAACCGACTTGCCAAAACTATAGTTTGTTAACAAGAAATGTGTGGAGTGGTTGAAAAATGAGTTTTAATGACTCCAACATAATTGTATGTAAACTTCCGACTTCAACTGTACCTGTTCCAGGTGTTCACCAAGTCCATCTTCTCATTCCCTCTAAACAGATACCTGTTCCAGGTGTTCACCAAGTCCATCTTCTCATTCCCTCTAAACAGATACCTGCTTCAGGTGTTCACCAAGCCCATCTTCTCAGAGGACACTTTCTTCCTGGAGCTAATTGAGAGGAGAGGTGCGTCAGGGTTCGGAGAGGGGAACATCCAAGCCCTGTGGAGGTCTGTCCAGGCATACATGGACACAGAGAGGGCAGAGACTGAGGCACAAGGAGAGAACACAACTCAACCACAGAACATAACCCCAGAACCGAAGCACTGCCACAACGCGTAACATCTTACAGCGAACACCTTCCTCCGCTACTCTTTTGTCTGTGTGAGGCTACAATACACTGAGGTTCCCGGGGAAGCTGTGAAGGACCGGGGAAGCATGATTGAATGATTGTGTTTATGAGTCTGTTATTAAATGTTTATGTTTAATGATTTTTCATTAAATCATGTATGACTACAAATATTTTTATGGCTTATATAAATTATTATACAGTACCGGTCAAAAGTTTGGGTTTTTCTTTATTTTTACTATTTTATACATT
The DNA here is from genome assembly GCF_965601325.2 of Salmo salar. NCBI lineage: Eukaryota > Metazoa > Chordata > Actinopteri > Salmoniformes > Salmonidae > Salmo > Salmo salar. Next base: position 47,203,523 of record NC_138308.1, read on the forward strand.
GTATAATAGTGAAGACATCAAAACTATAAAATAACACATATGGAATCATGTAGTAAACAACAACAACAAAAAAGTGTTAAACACATCAACATTTATTTTAGATTCTTCAAAGTAGCTTCCATTTGCTTTGACAGCTTCTACACACTTGGCATTCACTCAACCAGCTTCATGAGGGAAGCTTTTCCAATAGTCTTGGTGTTCACTCAGCCAGCTTCATGAGGGGAATGCTTTTCCAATAGTTTTGGCGTTCACTCAGCCAGCTTCATGAGGGGAATGCTTTTCCAATAGTCTTGGCGTTCACTCAACCAGCTTCATGAGGGGAAGCTTTTCCGACAGTCTTGGAGATCTTTGGTGGTGGAAAACCAGGAAGTTGCTGCTCCATTCTCATTTCACCTCTTAGCTGCTGTCGTTGCAATGCCTCAGTGAACTTCCAAACGGTGGGTTATAGGGCTGTTACGGTGACCAAATTACCTCCACACCACCAGTCAAGTTCAACGTGACCGTTTAGCTGATGGTCATTAGTAGCCTACCAAACTTGCTAACTGTCTGGTACTCAGCACTCTATTGTCTCTCTAATCTCTGACATCAATGCAAATGTAATAAATCTAATCAAACACTTCATGAGAGTTCATGTTGCGCAACATTTCTATAGGCTATGCAATTGCGTGAGAACAGAGTGATGGCCTCTACTAAAAAGAGGATCCCATCAGCTTTCTATAGGCTAGGCCTACTATATTTATTTCTCAACTTTCCTAATATTAAGCACATTGCTTCTCTTTATAACAGGAGTACAGCCTACCTGGCTGGCATGAAAATGAACCACGGGAAAAGCGTCCTCCATTCGCTATTTAAGTGCATAGATGACGTATTTTTTCCCTTGCCCCTGTTTTGAGGCAGGTGAATGATTCATGGTCAATTCTAAATCAAAACTAATTCCACATGGTCATGGCTCACATCAACACCATCATGCCGGAAACCCTAGACCCACTCCAATTCGCATACCGCCACAACAGATCCACAGATGACGCAATCTTAATCGCACTCCACACTGCCCTTTCTCACCTGGACAAAAAGGAACACCTATGTGAGAATGCTGTTCATTGACTACAGCTCAGCGTTCAACACCCTCGTACACACAAAGCTCATCACTAAGCTAAGGACCCTGGGACTAAACAACTCCCTCTACAACTGGATCCTGGACTTCCTCACGGGCCACCCCCAGGTGGTAAGTTTATGCAACAACACATCTGCCAGTCCCATCCTGTCCATCGTAGTCCCATCCTGTACTCCCTGTTCACCCACGACTGCGTTGCCAAGCACGACTCCAACACCATTAAGTTAGCTGACGACACAACAGTGATAGGCCTGATCACTGACAACAATGAGACAGCCGATAGGGAGGAGGTCAGAGACCTAGCAGTGTGGTGCCAGGACAACAACCTCTCCTTCAACGTGAGCAAGACAAAGATCGTGGACAAAAGGAGGGCCGAACAGGCCCCCATTAACAATGACGGGGCTATAGTGGAGCGGGTCGAGAGCTTCAAGTTCCTTGGTGTCCACATAACCAACGAACTATCATGGTCCAAACATACCAAGGCGGTTGTGAAGAGGGCACGACAACACCTTTTCCCCCTTCAGGAGACTGAAAAAAATTTGGCATGGGTCTCCAGATCCTCAAAAGGTTCTACAGCTGCACCATCGAGAGCATCCTAACCAGTAACTGGCAACTGCTCGGCATAAATGTAGATAAAATGTAGCATTGTTTTGTTTGATAAAATCTATTTTTATGTTCAAATGTAGGAACTGGGTTCTACAGTTTGACCCCACTGCTGTCTCTGGCTCCACACCCACCCTGCCCGGCCATCTAGATGTTTGAAAGTTAGTTTATAAGCTAATGATCCATCACGTATGACATTCCTGGGACTGTGTAAACATACTTTTTTTTTAATTACCATAGCATTTTGTATGTTCTCTGTAGTTATGCACTTGAAAATGTATCATGTTGACCAATTCGGCACATTTGGGCAAACTCCTAGACTCCTATCTGAAGGTATGGCCTTTCTCTTGCATTTCAAAGAAAAAAAAATTGAAAACGCATGTTTTTTGTTTTGTATTATCTTTTACCAGATCTATATTCTCTTACATTAATTTCACATTTCCACAAACTTCAAAGTGTTTCCTTTCAAATGGTATCAAGAATATGCATATCCTTGCTTCAGGTCCTGAGCGACAGGCAGTTAGATTTGGGTATGTCATTTTAGGTGAAAACTGAAAATAAGGGTACGATCCTTGGGTAAGCACGGTAAGGTCTACACCTGTTGTATTCGGCATCCTTGGGTAAGCACGGTAAAAAGGTTTACACCTGTTGTATTCGGCACATGTGACAAATACAATTTGATTTGATTTGAGGGCAGACACAAAAGGGACAGAGCACTCCTAACGTTACAATGCAAATTTGTCAATATTAACTACCTGCAAAGCCTTTTAACTTAAACAAAAGATTCCACTATCATTTTATCTAGTTACCCAGAGTCCGATGAACTGATGGATTCCATTTTTATGTCTTTACATGCGGTATGAAGGAAGTTACAGGTAGTTTTGCGCTCCAATGTTCACAAGCCTTACAGCAATGACAGGAAGTCTACCGGTACAGAGAAGGCAGAGACACAACAAGGACGGGGACAGAGCACTCCTAACGTTACTAGCCAAACTAGTCAACATTATTAACAATCAAACCATTTATAAAAACACATATTTACACTTTGTGACCAGTTGTAATTTTTAAATAAATACAATACCATAAATAAATCATGTCATCTATAAGTTATAAATGTGTTTTTATAAATTGTACTTTATGAATTCAATGTCATTTCACTGCATCTCAATTATACACTGAACAAAAATATAAACACAACATGTAAAGTGTTGGTCCCATGTTTCATGAGCTGAAATAAAAGATCACAGAAATGTTCCATACACACAAAAACCTTATTTGTCTCAAATTTTGCACACAAGTTTGTTAACATCCCTGTTAGTGAGCATTTCTCCTTTGCCAGCATGATCATTACACAGGTGCACCTTGTGCTGGAGACAATAAATGTGCAGTTTTGTCACACAACACAATGCCACAGATGTCTCAAGTCTTGAGGGAACCTGCAATTGGCATGGTGACTGCAGGAATGTCCACCAGAGCTGTTGCCAGAGAATTTAATATCAATTTCTCTACCATAAACCGCCTCCAACCTCGTTTTAGAGAATTTGGCAGTACGTCCAACCGGCCTCACAACCGCAGACCACATTTATGGTGTTGTCTTGCTGATGTCAACGTTGTGAACAGAGTGCCCCATGGTGGCGGTGGGGCTATGGTATGGGCAGGCGTAATCTACAGACAACAAACACAATTGCATTTTATTGATGGTAATTTGAATGCACAGAGATACCGTGACGAGATCCTGAGGCCCATTTTCGTGCCATTCATCCTCCTCCATCACCTCATGTTTCAGCATGATAATGCACGGCCCCATGTCGCAAGGATCTGTACACAATTCCTGGAAGCTGAAAATGTCCCAGTTCTTCCATGGCCTGCATGCCCACCAGACATGTCACCCATTGAGCATGTTTGGGATGCTCTGGATCGACGTCTACGACAGCGTCTTCCAGTTCCCGCCAATATCCAGCAACTTCGGACAGCCGTTAAAGAGGAGTGGGACAACATTCCACAGGCCACAATCAACTCACAGGCCTGATCAACTCAATGCAAAGGAGATGTGTCGCGCTGCATGAGGCAAATGGTGGTCACACCAGATACTGACATTTTTTTTTAATCCACGCCCCTACTTTATGAAATCCGTAGATTGGGGCCTAATACATTTATTTCAATTGACTGATTTCCTTATATGAACTGTAACTCAGTAAAATCTTTGAAATTGTTGCATTTTCTATTTTTTGTTGTTGTTCGGTATACAATGAACACATTCAGAAGTAGTATTTTCTGATTTGATTTGATTTGTGTCAAAAAGCAATTTAGAGACCGGTACTGTATGTTATTGTATATGAGGAGGACTGACTTGACCGTTACTGTAAATGATCATAAAGTAGTACCTCAAGTCATTACTGTAATTGATCATAAAGTGGTAGATCAAGTCATTACTGTAATTGATCATAGTGGTACCTCAAGTCATTACTGTAATTGATCATAAAGCGGTACCTTAAGTAACTACTGTAATTGATCATAAAGTGGTACCTCAAGTCATTACTGTAATTGATCATAAAGGGGTACCGCAAGTCATTACTGTAATTGATCATAAAGTGGTACCACAAGTCATTACTGTAATTGATCATAAAGTGGTACCTCAAGTCATTACTGTAATTGATCATAAAGGGGTACTGCAAGTCATTACTGTAATTGATCATAAAGTGGTACCTCAAGTCATTACTGTAATTGATCATAAAGTGGTACCACAAGTCATTACTGTAATTGATCATAAAGTGGTACCTCAAGTCATTACTGTAATTGATCATAAAGTGGTAGCGCAAGTCATTACTGTAATTGATCATAAAGTGGTACCTCAAGTCATTACTGTAATTGATCATAAAGTGGTACCTCAAGTCATTACTGTAATTGATCATAAAGTGGTACCTCAAGTCATTACTGTAATTGATCATAAAGTGGTAGCGCAACTCATTACTGTAATTGATCATAAAGTGGTACCTCAAGACATTACTGTAATTGATCATAAAGTGGTACCTCAAGTCATTACTGTAATTGATCATAAAGTGGTACCTCAAGTCATTACTGTAATTGATCATAAAGTGGTAACTCAAGTCCGTACTGTAATTGATCATGTCTTTGTGATGTTTGCTAAATAATAATGAAATGAATGCTGGGAAAATAGCTATTTGACTTGCTGCACAGTTCTTGGTAGAAGATCCAGTTCAGTACTTTTCCAATGACTCTGACCCCACTGACCCCATATAGAAAATGTCAGTTAGTCACAACACACTGAAGATGACTGTCAAGCATAGACACTACACTTCTGCACACTTTGTTCTCCACAACTAACAACATTGATGGGCATTGCTCCCTCCCCTCCCCTCCCTTTGACACTCTGTCCCATCCCCCCAAAATGGCCTCCATCTCTACTCCTGAGTCATGGGCTCGCAGAGCCAAAGACAAGGCCCAATTCCAAATGGACCCTGCATCCTAGGGTCCTTCGACCCCCCAATTAACTACATTATCCTGGAGGGTCTTTAAGGTTCAATGATCTCATCTCTCTGCTATGAGCTGTGGGTGAACTAGATGTCTGATGGGTGGCTGTGTCAATAAATGGCTGTCTATGGAGACCAGATGGTCCTTTCATGTCTTCTGGTCTCATATTAGTTTCCAAAGGTCACTGTCTGACCCCCAAAATGGCACCCTGTATTTGCTATGTAGTGCACTACTTTTGACCAGGGCTCATAGGGCTCTGGTGAAAAGTAGTGCACTACGTAGGGAATAGTGTGCCATTTGGAAGACAACTCTGTTGAACTGGGCTCCCGAGTGGCGCAGCGGTTTAAGACACTGCATCTCAGTGCAAGAGGCGTCACTATAGTCCCTGGTTCAAATTCAGGCTGAATCACATACGGCTGTGATTGGGAGACCCATAGGGCGGTGCACAATTCGCCCAGCGTTGGCCGGGTTTGGCGGGGTAAGCCGTCATTGTAAATAAGAATTTGTTCTTAACTGACTTGCTTAGTTAAATAAATGTTAAATAATTAAAAATAAAATAATTACCTGCTTGGATTTGGTTAACTGTTTCCATGACAACAGTTGGACGCTAGTACATTTCCCATTTGGTCAACTGTTTCCATGACAACAGTTGGACGCTAGTACATTTCCCATTTGGTCTTTGTTTCCATGACAACAGTTGGATGCTAGTACATTTCCCATTTGATCAACTGTTTCCATGACAACAGCTGGATGCTAGTACATTTCCCATTTGGTCAACTGTTTCCATGACAACAGCTGAATGCTAGTACATTTCCCATTTGGTCAACTGTTTCCATGACAACAGTTGGACGCTAGTACATTTCCCATTTGATCAACTGTTTCCATGACAACAGTTGAATGCTAGTACATTTCCCATTTGGTCAACTGTTTCCATGACAACAGTTGGATGCTAGTACATTTCCCATTTGATCAATCGTCAAAACTACTAATTGGTGATTCCACTCATATGGATGTAGTTCTGCAACTCTGCCAGTTGGTGTCCTTGTTCTCCTTTCACTTAAATGTTGTCTTGTCTGTAGTAGCCTGCCTTGTCTCGATTTGTAATAAAAGAGATTATACTTAGCTTTGATGGTCTACTACGGGTAAGGCCCCTTTATTGGTAGATGGCTAACTGCAACACACAATCCTCAGTTAGCACCAGTACACCGGCTACGGTAGTGAAGATTAGTGTGTCACGTCCTGACCCTAGTAAGATGTCATTTTCTATAGTAGAGTTGGTCAGGGCGTGACAGGGGGTGTTTTGGGGTTTTCTATGTTTTCTATTTCTATGTTTAAGTTCTAGTTTTTCTATTTCTATGTTGGGATTGTTTGGGTTGATCTCTAATTGGAGGCAGCTGAACCTCATTACCTCTAATTAGAGATCATATTAAAGTAGGGGTTTTTCTTCCTGGGTTTTGTGGGTAGTTGTTTGCTGTTTAGTGTATGTTCACCTGACGGAACTGTTGTCGGTTGTTTTGTTCTAGTGTCTTCATAATAAAAGTGAATATGAGCACTATACACGCTGCGCCTTGGTCCCCTTTATACGACTCGCATTACATAGTGACAGTTTGTGCATTCAAAATTTGTAACCTGGACCGCAAATTACTTACAGTGCAATAAAATGTTTGTTACAGCAAAGACAAGACACCAAGACAGACATGAAATGGCAAGAATGACCATGAAATAAATGGTGTAGAATTGTATCAACATATTTTAAATTGGTTTTAGTTTTTTGCTTTTGTTTTATTGATGAGAGGTGGATTGCTTTTTTTGAGAGCTTTTAGATAAAAAATAGGCTACTGTATGTTTCAATTAATGATCAATTTAATTAGAAACCCAGATGGCTGCACACATCCCCTGCATGAGGTTCTGGAGCTAGGATCATTACTTCCTGCATGAGGTTCTGGAGCTAGGATCATTACTTCCTGCATAGGGTTCTGGAGCTAGGATCATTACTTCCTGCATGAGGTTCTGGAGCTAGGATCATTACTTCCTGCATGAGGTTCTGGAGCTAGGATCATTACTTCCTGCATAGGGTTCTGGAGCTAGGATCATTACTTCTTGCATGAGGTTCTGGAGCTAGGATCATTACTTCCTGCATGAGGTTCTGGAGCTAGGATCATTACTTCCTGCATGGGGTTCTGGAGCTAGGATCATTACTTCCTGCATGGGGTTCAGGAGCTAGGATCATTACTTCCTGCATGGGGTTCTGGAGCTAGGATCATTACTTCCTGCATGAGGTTCTGGAGATAGGATCATTACTTCCTGCATGAGGTTCTGGAGCTAGGATCATTACTTCCTGCATGGGGTTCTGGAGCTAGGATCATTACTTCCTGCATGGGGTTCTGGAGCTAGGATCATTACTTCCTGCATGGGGTTCTGGAGCTAGGATCATTACTTCCTGCATGGGTTTCTGGCCATAGCTGCTTGACATGGTAGCTGCTTGACATGTGCTATAAAACAGACCTTGAATTCGTCCCAAATGGCTCCCTGTGTAGTGCATAGGGCTCTGAGCAAAATAAGTGCACTATGAAATGGGGTGCTATTTGGGACAAATATTTACAGAGACCAGAAATGTTAGCAGGTTTCTGATGCTGATCCATGACCATTATAACGTACCAGACAAACGAAATGGATGGATTTTGCTTGCCTTACTTACTGTACTTACTGAACAGAAGGTGATACAATTGGCGTTACATACAAGACTTTCAAACACAAAACGTAAAAGCTACTGTCCTTCATGTACAGTAGACTGTTAGTCTGCATGTTGGTTAATACTGCCCTGTATGGTTTGAAAGGACAAGGACACAGCGCATGTATATCCTGATACTGAAAAGCCCTAAAGGCATTGACCAGCCAACAGCTATGGTCTGCATGCCCTGTCATGTGGGAATAGGTGGTTGGAATTGGTCAGTGTACCACCAGCTAGACCATAGACTGCTGCTTATGTACCTACTTATGTATATTTTGATAATAATTATTAGCCTACCTCAATATAATTAGCCTACCCCCTGTTTGTCATGATTGTGATGTCGCCAGATTGACCTTAGATGCAGTATAACTTTAGGTTAGCCAGCTAACGTTAGCTAACTAAGACTGGGGACAACTGTATTTTAGCTAGCTAACATTATCATTGCTAGCTATTTTTTTTTAACGAACTTTGCTGGTAACAGTAATGGAAACATTGCCATCTCTCTAAAATAAATTACACGACATCATAACGTGGTAAAGTTGTATCCTAATAATTATATTTGCCTGCTTTAGCCAATGTCATCGTATTTCCATGCCACTCAATGCTACGTTTTGCTATGGCCCTGGGTTGGTTTGGGTTGGTTGCTACTAGTTAGTACATAGTTGTAGTCAGACATGAGTTAACTAGTAACCACTATAGCTGCATCCCAATATTTATTTGTGCCCTATACATGCGTTGTAACCTCGGGGAGATAATGTGACTGTTTCGTCTAAATGACACTAATATAGAGTGGCATGGAAATACGATGACATTGCTAAAGTAGGCAAATAATTAGGTGGAATATTGGGATGCAGCTATAATAGTTACTAGTTAACTCATGTCTGACTACAACAGTGTACTAACTAGTAAGTAACCAACTCAAACCAACCCAGGGCCATAGCAAAATCATCACAGTTGGTTGCATAGTGTAACGGTGTCACCGGGCAGAACTGAATCTGGAGCCAGTCCGTATAGAATTAGCATCCAAACGAGATTATGTAATTGTTTCAGGCTATGTTTATAATTAGGGGATGATGACAATCGTTGAACCTGTTTTTCTTTTACACAAAGTGCACAGTTGGGTTCCAGACTGATCCCCTGGTCAGGAACGGATGCTGGGACCTAGCAGAAGAAGCAAAGGTGGGTATCATAACATGTCCAGCAATGTGATTTGCAATGGTTTATAGCGACCTCCAAAAAATAATTTAACTCACTGTTCACTTGCTATTTTCACAGCTTGTCAGGCGAGACCTCAGAATACAAGTGTGTCATGCGACACAAATATCCTTGTGACACCTCCTCCGCCCTCGACTCCTATGAAAAGGAAACATCATGGCCTCTGATAGTCACCTGAGTTTACTGCCCCTGATGACACATACAGCTTCATCAACAACGACAGGTAAATGCTTGTTATATGAAAAGTTGTATTAATAAAAATACCCAGCTTGATAAAATACTAGGCTAATTCCCCAGCCAAGCAACTATGCAGCGTATAGAAGATCAGCAAAGGGGAACTCTCCTCATTAGCATCATGCAGACATGCCCTCGCTGTGAACATTCCTATGAATGGAAGTCAGCCACATATTTGCACAGTATCCGTCCAGCAACCTTCACCTGTCAGCGGCAACAGCTTTCACAGGCTCATCATTTGTACAAATACAGAAGGTAACCCACTTTATTATTTTGATACATTTGATAACGTAATTGTGAAACATAATTGATGTAAACTGACATTATTTGTTGCTTATTTTCTACTTCTTAGATGATATAATGTCCAGGGTATAACCTAGCCTGGTGGAACCAGCCTGATCACCCATGGGAGAAACAGCCTGATCACTTGTATTGGGAGAAACCCTGTGTATTCTGGAACAGGATCAGTTATCAGTCAATATGGGGAGGGAGAAACCCTGTGTATTCTGGTCCAGGATCAGGTATCAGTCAATATGGGAAGGGAGAAACCCTGTGTATTCTGGTCCAGGATCAGGTATCAGTCAATATGGGGAGGGAGAAACCCTGTGTATTCTGGACCAGGATCAGGTATCAGTCAATATGGGGAGAGAAAAACCCTGTGTATTCTGGACCTGGATCAGGTATCAGTCAATATGGGGAGGGAGAAACCCTGTGTATTCTGGACCAGGATCAGGTATCAGTCAATATGGGGAGGGAGAAACCCTGTGTATTCTGAACCAGGATCAGGTATCAGTCAATATGGGGAGAGAAAAACCCTGTGTATTCTGGACCTGGATCAGGTATCAGTCAATATGGGGAGGGAGAAACCCTGTGTATTCTGGACCAGGATCAGGTATCAGTCAATATGGGGAGGGAGAAACCCTGTGTGTTCTGGACCAGGATCAGGTATCAGTCAATATGGGGAGAGAAAAACCCTGTGTATTCTGGACCAGGATCAGGTATCAGTCAATAGGGGGAGGGAGAAACCCTGTGTTTTCTGAACCAGGATCAGGTATCAGTCAATATGGGGAGGGAGAAACCCTGTGTATTCTGGACCAGGATCAGGTATCAGTCAATATGGGGAGGGAGAAACCCTGTGTTTTCTGAACCAGGATCAGGTATCAGTCAATATGGGGAGGGAGAAACCCTGTGTATTCTACACCAGGATCAGAGAACTCCTGTTGTATATGGGACACCAGACAGTAAGCTATGACCACTCTGACATGTTACCATGGTAACCCCATTACCACCACACAGGAAGGTATGACCACTCTGTCATGTTACCATGGTAACCCCATTACCACTACACAGGAAGGTATGACCACTCTGACATGTTACCATGGTAACCCCATTACCACCATACAGAAAGGTATGACCACTCTGACATGTTACCATGGTAGCCCCATTACCACCACACAGGAAGGTATGACCACTCTGACATGTTACCATGGTAACACCATTACCACCAGACAGGAAGGTATGACCACTCTGACGTGTTACCAAGGTAACCCCATTACCACCAGACAGGAAGGTATAACCACTCTGACATGTTACCAAGGTAAGCCTATTATCACCACACAGGAAGGTATGAACACTCTGACATGTTACCATGGTAACCCCATTACCACCAGACAGGAAGGTATGACCACTCTGACACGTTAGCAAGGTAACCCCATTACCACCGTACAAAATGCAGATAGGCAGAGCATCAGGGAATGGCAATGAAAGATGAAAGGTGCACATTGTTATATAAGTAGATCACAGATTCTATGGTATTCTGTAAAGGGTTGTTTATTCTTCATGGACCTTAGTTTAGATTCAGCAATTGCATTCTCATATTACTGTCGGCTACTGACCTATTCAAAGCTTCCGCCGGCATCTCGCCACACATCTGCTTGTCAAAAGTAGTGCACTACATAGGGAATAGGGTGCCATTTTGGATGCATGCCATGACTCAGGCTATGAGGACCAATGGTGTATATAAACCCTGGATTTCCGATGCTATGCATTGGCCAATAAGATGTTTTGAAAGCTATCGTTCAGCCATGTTGGCACTCAGAAAAGCAGTCCTTCATAGGAATGAATGGAAATCTACAGTCTTTCATTGAAATGTTTCAAGGATAATAATTACATGCATTATAAGTATTTCTGTTGTTGTAGTGGGGACAATAATTTTAGTACTTTCTAAAAAAATTATAGGTTTTTATATATTTTATATGTATGTTTAGCTCACATGATATAATTTTAAAGTATGTATTAAGGTGTCTATAACCAAATAAACGTGTCAAGAACAAATGTATACATTAATAAATGTATTTCTATAGGTTTCTAAATATTCTTTACGTCGGTGGGGGAGTGGCAAGATGGAGGCATGGTGGCTTCAAAACAGCGCTCCCTGGCTAGTCTTCTAGTGTAATTTATAAATCATTGATTAGGACATATCTCATCATTCTGGACAGCAGAAACTGGTCATTCACAAGACCTTTCTATTCAAATCAAACTTTATTTGTCACATGTGCCGAATACAACCTTACAGTGAAATGCTTACTTACAAGCCCTTAACCAACAATGCAGTTTTAAGAAAAAAATATATATAATAATATAAATATTACAAATAGTTAAGGAGCAACAATAAAATAACAATACCAAGGCTATATATACAGGGGGTTCTGGTACAGAGTCAATGTGGAGGCTATATACAGGGAGTACCGTTACAGAGTCAATGTGGAGGCTATATACAGGGGGTACCGGTACAGAGTCAATGTGGAGGCTATATACAGAGGGTACTGGTACAGAGTCAATGTGGAGGCTATATACAGGAGGTACCAGTACAGAGTCAATGTGGAGGCTATATACAGGGGGTCAGGTACAGAGTCAATGTGGAGGCTATATACAGGGGGTACCGGTACAGAGTCAATGTGGAGGCTATATACAGAGGGTACTGGTACAGAGTCAATGTGGAGGCTATATACAGGAGGTACCAGTACAGAGTCAATGTGGAGGCTATATACAGAGGGTACTGGTACAGAGTCAATGTGGAGGCTATATACAGGGGGTACCGGTACAGAGTCAATGTGGAGGCTATATACAGAGGGTACTGGTACAGAGTCAATGTGGAGGCTATATACAGGAGGTACCAGTACAGAGTCAATGTGGAGGCTATATACAGGGGGTCAGGTACAGAGTCAATGTGGAGGCTATATACAGGGTGTTACGGTACAGAGTCAATATGGAGGCTATATACAGGGGGTTCCGGTACAGAGTCAATGTGTGGGGGCACCGGTTAGTCGAGGTAATTGAGGTAATATGTACATGTAGGTAGAGGTAAAGTGACTATGCACAGATAATAAACAGACAGAAGCAGCAACGTAAAAATGGGTCGGTGGTGTGGGCACAATACAAATAGTCCGCGTAGCCATTTGATGAACTGCTCTGGAGTCTTATGGCTTTGGGGGTACAAGTCTTTTAGGACCTAGAATTGGCGCCCCCCGCTACTCCTCTAATCCGACAATTAGAATATATAATGAAACATGACTAGTGGTGAAATGCAGTTAACCCTGAAAAAAATACATTTGCAACTTTTCCTGGACCAAAAACAAGTGTTCTACTGACATACTGCATAATACACTGCTCAAAAAAATAAAGGGAACACTTAAACAACACAATGTAACTCCAAGTCAATCACACTTCTGTGAAATCAAACTGTCCACTTAGGAAGCAACACTGATTGACAAGAAATGTCACATGCTGTTGTGCAAATGGAATAGACAACAGGTGGAAATTATAGGCAATTAGCAAGACACCCCCAATAAAGGAGTGGTTCTGCAGGTGGGGACCACAGACCACTTCTCAGTTCCTATGCTTCCTGGCTGATGTTTTGGTCACTTTTGAATGCTGGCGGTGCTTTCACTCTAGTGGTAGCATGAGACGGAGTCTACAACCCACACAAGTGGCTCAGGTAGTGCAGCTCATCCAGGATGGCACATCAATGCGAGCTGTGGCAAGAAGGTTTGCTGTGTCTGTCAGCGTAGTGTCCAGAGCATGGAGGCACTACCAGGAGACTGGCCAGTACATCAGGAGATGTGGAGGAGGCCGTAGGAGGGCAACAACCCAGCAGCAGGACCGCTACCTCCGCCTTTGTGCAAGGAGGAGCAGGAGAAGCACTGCCAGAGCCCTGCAAAATGACCTCCAGCAGGCCACAAATGTGCATGTGTCTGCTCAAACGGTCAGAAACAGACTACATGAGGGTGGTATGAGGGCCCGACGTCCACAGGTGGGGGTTGTGCTTACAGCCCAACACCGTGCAGGACGTTTGGCATTTTCCAGAGAACACCAAGATTGGCAAATTCGCCACTGGCGCCCTGTGCTCTTCACAGATGAAAGCAGGTTCACACTGAGCACGTGACAGACGTGACAGAGTCTGGAGACGCCGTGAAGAACGTTCTGCTGCCTGCAACATCCTCCAGCATGACCGGTTTGGTGGTGGGTCAGTCATGGTGTGGGGTGGCATTTCTTTGGGGGGCCGCACAGCCCTCCCTGTGCTCGCCAGAGGTAGCCTGACTGCCATTAGGTACCGAGATGAGATCCTCAGACCCCTTGTGAGACCATATGCTGGTGCGGTTGGCCCTGGGTTCCTCCTAATGCAAGACAATGCTAGACCTCATGTGGCTGGAGTGTGTCAGCAGTTCCTGCAAGAGGAAGGCATTGATGCTATGGACTGGCCCGCCCGTTCCCCAGACCTGAATCCAATTGAGCACATCTGGGACATCATGTCTCACTCCATCCACCAACGCCACGTTGCACCACAGACTGTCCAGCAGTTGGCGGATGCTTTAGTCTAGGTCTGGGAGGAGATCCCTCAGGAGACCATCCGCCACCTCATCAGGAGCATGCCCAGGCATTGTAGGGAGGTTATACAGGCACGTGGAGGCCACACACACTACTGAGCCTCATTTTGACTTGTTTTAAGGACATTACATCAAAGTTGGATCAGCCTGTAGTGTGGTTTTCCACTTTAATTTTGAGTGTGACTCCAAATCCAGACCTCCATGGGTTGATAAATTGGATTTCCATTGATTATTTTTGTGTGATTTTGTTGTCAGCACATTCAACTATGTAAAGAAAAAAGTATTTAATTAGATTATTTCTTTCATTCAGATCTAGGATGTGTTGTTTAAGTGTTCCCTTTATTTTTTTGAGCAGTATATTATGCAAATATCTGGTGGTATTCCAGTGACATCATCCCAACCCATAATGCTTTTAGGTAATTTGAAAACACTTTAAAATAAACTTCCACTGTGAGACTATTTGCTCAGAAAGTCTAAAAAAATACATTTCAGTAGTTTTGTCAATATAACTATGGTTATTAACTAATCCTTTATCGTGGTTTACACATACTTGTGCATTGTGTAATCCTTGTACATATTACCACATTTTTCACAAAGTTGTTTACGGTCAGACAACAACTATTACAAACATTAAATCTGACTTATTTTTTATATATGTGCTTTCGATTACAGCGGTGTGGATGAGACCATAGTTTAGGTGAGGCTGCCGCTATGTGATTGGTAAACGTCTGGTACAGTATCTCTCACTATCTTTACAAAAGTTTTGATTATTGACCGTAT
This sequence comes from Salmo salar, assembly GCF_965601325.2. NCBI lineage: Eukaryota > Metazoa > Chordata > Actinopteri > Salmoniformes > Salmonidae > Salmo > Salmo salar. The sequence goes on from NC_138308.1 coordinate 47,218,578, forward strand.
CAAAACTTTCATAACCACATAATGTATCGCTAAATGGTGCGACAACCTTGTTGATGATATTAATCAGTAGACCGACCACCCCCCACTACGAGTTATAAACGGTTCGCTCCAAAGTGCATGTTGTCACATGTAGACTCTGGCTCAGTGTCTGGTAGTTGTGCGTTTAGTCTCCTGCTTGTGTGCAACACGGGAACTTTCAACTCACTGCTTAAGTCTTTTTTTTGTTTGGTTTGTTGTTGTTGTTGCAGTAGCTATGTTTTTGCAACAACAAAAAAACAACAACTTAAAAGACGATTTAGCATTTCTAACTTTAAGTTGGTGTGTTAGTTTGTCAAGTATTGGACCATCGAGATGTGCAGCTTGATTCTCGTGAGTTATAACACTGTTTAGTTACTAAAGTAACACTGTTTAGCTACTATAGTTACACTGTTTAGCTACTATAGTAACACTGTTTAGCTACTATAGTAACACTGTTACTATAGCTACTATAGTTATAACACTGTTTAGCTACTATAGTTACACTGTTTAGCTACTATAGTTACACTGTTTAGCTACTATAGTAACACTGTTTAGCTACTATAGTAACACTGTTACTATAGCTACTATAGTTATACCACTGTTTAGCTACTATAGTTACACTGTTTAGCTACTATAGTTACACTGTTTAGCTACTATAGTAACACTGTTTAGCTACTATAGTTATAACACTGTTTAGCTACTATAGTTACACTGTTTAGCTACTATAGTAACACTGTTTAGCTACTATAGTAACACTGTTTAGCTACTATAGTTACACTGTTTAGCTACTATAGTTACACTGTTTAGCTACTATAGTTATAACACTGTTTAGCTACTATAGTTACACTGTTTAGCTACTATAGTAACACTGTTTAGCTACTATAGTAACACTGTTTAGCTACTATAGTTACACTGTTTAGCTACTATAGTAACACTGTTTAGCTACTATAGTTACACTGTTTAGCTACTATAGTAACACTGTTTAGCTACTATAGTTACACTGTTTAGCTACTATAGTAACACTGTTTAGCTACTATAGTTATAACACTGTTTAGCAACTATAGTTACACTGTTTAGCTACTATAGTTACACTGTTTAGCTACTATAGTTACACTGTTTAGCTACTATAGTTACACTGTTTAGCTACTATAGTAACACTGTTTAGCTACTATAGTTACACTGTTTAGCTACTATAGTTACACTGTTTAGCTACTATAGTTACACTGTTTAGCTACTATAGTTATAGCACTGTTTAGCTACTATAGTTACACTGTTTAGCTACTATAGTAACACTGTTTAGCTACAGCCTTCCCTGTAGCTCAGTTGGTAGAGCATGGTGTTTGCAACGCCAGGGTTGTGGGTTCGATTCCCACGGGGGGCCAGCAAAAAAAAATGTATGAAATTGTATGAAATGTATGCATTCACTACTGTAAGTCGCTCTGGATAAGAGCGTCTGCTAAATGACTAAAATGTAAAAATGTAAATAGCACTGTTTAGCTACTATAGTTATAGCACTGTTTAGTTACTATAGTTATAGCACTGTTTAGCTACTATAGTTATAGCACTGTTTAGCTACTATAGTTACACTGTTTAGCTACTATAGTTACACTGTTTAGCTACTATAGTTATACTGTTTAGCTACTATAGTTTTGCACTGTTTAGCTACTATAGTTATAGCACTGTTTAGCTACTATAGTTACAATGTTTAGCTACTATAGTTACACTGTTTAGCTACTATAATAACACTGTTTAGCTACTATAGTTACACTGTTTAGCTACTATAGTTACACTGTTTAGCTACTATAGTTACACTGTTTAGCTACTATAGTTACACTGTTTAGCTACTATAGTTATAGCACTGCTTAGCTACTATAGTTATAGCACTGTTTAGCTACTATAGTTACACTGTTTAGCTACTATAGTTACACTGTTTAGCAACTATAGTTATAACACTGTTTAGCTACTATAGTTACACTGTTTAGCAACTATAGTAACACTGTTTAGCTACTATAGTTACACAGTTTAGCTACTATAGTTACACTGTTTAGGTACTATAGTTATACTGTTTAGCTACTATAGTTACAACACTGTTTAGCTACTATAGTTACAACACTGTTTAGCTACTATAGTTACACTGTTTAGCTACTATAGTTACACTGTTTAGCTACTATAGTTACACTGTTTAGCTACTATAGTTACACTATTTAGCTACTATAGTAACACTGTTTAGCTACTATAGTAACACTGTTTAGCTACTATAGTAACACTGTTTAGCTACTATAGTTACACTGTTTAGCTACTATAGTTACACTGTTTAGCTACTATAGTTATAACACTGTTTAGCTACCATAGTTACACATTTGAGCTACTATAGTTACACATGTTAGCTAGGAGAGTCTAGCTTAGCATGCTAGGAAGCTGTGCTGCTAGGCTACCAAGCCATCTAGCTGGCTGCATAGAAAGCTAGCTAGAAGTAAACGTGCTTACCCTGAGGTAGGCTTATGTCAAAGACAAATAATTGTGTGTTTGTATGATTTAGCAAGTTATTATTCAGTCATTAAGCTTGCTATGTAACTATGTCTGATAAGAAGTAAAAAGTTACAGCTACAAAGTTTGCTACTTTGCTTCCTTTTGTCTAGCCAGTTGTTCAGCCCTAGTTAGTAAGCATAGAAAAACAACTGGTATATTAGCGAAGATGTTCATGAGGTAGCTGTTTGATTAAAATGGTCTCATTTGTAAAATTAGTTAGCAATTGATGTGTGAAAATATTGCTACATTTCATCACAACTGTCAAAGAAATGGAGGTTGAATGTTCTTTATTGTACTGCGAATAACACTTTTCTGTAAAACTAACTAAAATGTGTTTACTAGCTCTGCCTTCGAGGAACATGGCTTGGACTCAGTAGTAGCTAGTTTTTATGGGTATCTACTACTACCAACTAGCCTCTACTATAGCAGTCTGGTAGCTAGTGGTGTTATGTTGGAAAGTCCTGCTCTGCGAGATGCCTTTCTCTTTTCAAAACCATGTCATTGCGTTAAGCGACTTTATCCAGGAGAGATTTTGTCGGGTCTGAACTTGGCTTTTGTACTGCTGCGTTGCTGTCCCCTTAAATCAAATCAATCCAGAATGAACTGTAGGAAATAGGGGAGTTGTTGGTAGCTTTTTAATGGCTGTTGTAATTAATTGGGCGCATTGTTACTATCATTTTCATCCAATGACTTTGACAAGCAGATCCTGTGGCAGCAACATGTATCTTTGAGCCATAAAGTATCAAGCAGCATTTATAGATGTTAACATTTCACTTATTCAGAACTTATTTTACCATAAGAGAATGTTCCTAATGAATAATGTTCCTCTCAGGTAGGTCGGGTTGACATGCTATCCAATATAACGTGGACCCATAATGTGGTCAAAGACAGGATGTTAGCTTGCTATTTAACTTTCTCTATTAACAATGTGTAGGACCATGATATTTAGCCTGTATCTCAATACTGTAGTATTTCTTGCTGATCAACATGTTGTCAGATGAGAGAGAGAGAGAGGGATCCAATAAGGTAGTCGGTGATTGCTACGCCAACTAGTTTTTCTCAGCAGGTCTCTTCATATTGTGTTATTACTGTATATAGCAGTTTGTGGCCTTTTCCCCCCAAGGTTAAAACGTGTGTGTGTGTGTGTGTGTGTGTGTGTGTGTGTGTGTGTGTGTGTGTGTGTGTGTGTGTGTGTGTGTGTGTGTGTGTGTGTGTGTGTGTGTGTGTGTGTGTGTGTGTGTGTGTGTGTGTGTGTGTGTGTGTGTGTGTTCTGTAGCCTCATTGTAACATTCGGTGGTCTTCTGCAACACCAACCTGCCTGCCAAACTCCTTTCCTTTTCAGAGGGACTTTGGAAACAACCAGACCTAGATATTTTATGTGGGTTGCTTGGGCAGTATTTAGGTAGTTATTAAGCCTTATCATAGTCATTTGAGGAAGTGGAGCCAGAGAAGGGGATCGTTCATGGTAAACAGTCAGGCGTTTTGAGTCATACGTTAACATGTGGTATTACACCTCTTGATCTTTATCACAACTGGATGTGAGAATATGTCGACAGTTGTGGTTTAGTTATTAAAGTCACAGGGCTCCGTTTAGCTGAGGCAGCAGGACAGAGTGTTGCGATGACTCTTGCGGTTATTGTCCATGTACGCTATTAAATAGGTCAGTGACAATGCAGTTAGACGTGTTTTTCTTTTTTTTTTAAGGTTGATTGGGAGTGTCTCGAGATTACTCACAGTACCTTACCTTCCCGTGGACTAGATATTTGGCCTAATGCTGACAAGCCTAACATTTTAGAAAAGGGACTCTTAAGGCTATGTCCTAAGTCATTCCCTATTCCCTTTATAGTGTACTACTTTTGGGCCCATAGGGGCTCAAAATAGTGGACGATATAGGGAATAGGATGCCACTTGGGATGTAACCTTCTTCCCATGTTATCTTATGACATTCAATAGGCCTGCCCTACCTGCAGTGTAGATTGGCCCTGTTACTTTAATGGACATGCATATTCATGTCGACATTGACAGGGCTGGTGGAAAGACGTTGTTTAAACACCTCCACCATTCTCTTGTTTCTGAACCATGGAGGCCTGTATAGACGTCAACCAACCCGGTGCTGTTGTTTCCTAACCCACGGTGTTGTTGTTTCCTAACCCACGGTGTTGTCGTTGTTTCCTAACCCACGGTGTTGTTGTTTCCTCGCCCACGGTGTTGTTGTTGTTTCCTAACCCATGGTGTTGTTGTTGTTTCCTAACCCACGGTGTTGTTGTTGTTTCCTAACCCATGGTGTTGTTGTTGTTTCCTAACCCACGGTGCTGTTGTTTCCTAACCCACGGTGCTGTTGCTGTTTCCTAACCCACGGTGTTGCTGTTGTTGTTGTTTCCTAACCCACGGTGTTGCTGTTGTTGTTGTTTCCTAACCCACGGTGTTGCTGTTGTTGTTGTTTCCTAACCCACGGTGTTGTTGTTTCCTAACCCACAGTGCTGTTGTTTCCTAACCCACGGTGTTGTTGTTTCCTAACCCACGGTGGGGGTGTTGTTGTTTCCTAACCCACGGTGCTGTTGTTGTTGTTTCCTAACCCACAGTGTTGTTGTTTCCTAACCCACAGTGCTGTTGTTTCCTAACCCACGGTGTTGTTGTTTCCTAACCCACGGTGTTGTTGTTTCCTAACCCACGGTGTTGTTGTTTCCTAACCCACGGTGGGGGTGTTGTTGTTTCCTAACCCACGGTGCTGTTGTTGTTGTTTCCTAACCCACAGTGTTGTTGTTTCCTAACCCACAGTGCTGTTGTTTCCTAACCCACGGTGCTGTTGCTGTTTCCTAACCCACGGTGTTGTTGCTGTTTCCTAACCCATGCTGTTGTTGTTTCCTAACCCACGGTGTTGTTGCTGTTTCCTAACCCACGGTGGTGGTGTTGCTGTTTCCTAACCCACGGTGTTGTTGTTTCCTAACCCACGGTGTTGTTGCTGTTTCCTAACCCACGGTGCTGTTGCTGTTTCCTAACCCACGGTGTTGTTGTTTCCTAACCCACGGTGGTGGTGTTTCCTAACCCATGGTGTTGTTGTTGTTTCCTAACCCACGGTGGTGGTGTTGCTGTTTCCTAACCCACGGTGTTGTTGTTTCCTAACCCACGGTGTTGTTACTGTTTCCTAACCCACGGTGTTGTTGTTTCCTAACCCACGGTGGTGGTGTTGTTGTTTCCTAACCCACGGTGTTGTTGCTGTTTCCTAACCCACGGTGGTGGTGTTGTTGTTGCCTAACCCATGTATACAGTGCTGTTGTTGCAGGCTGTAGGCCTTCTTTATATAAAGTAAACCCACTAAAAAGCAGGCCTCTTTGCCTTGGCTGCCATGCATAGGCTTGCTGGGTGGGTCTTTGTGTTTATGGTAAGTGGCTTCGGCAGCTGCATGCTTATGAAACCATTACTGTGTCCCACTAGTCTCTCAGACACGGCTCAGGGCCTCCTAAACCCTAAACCATTACTGTGTCCCACTAGTCTCTCTGACATGGCTCAGGGCCTCCTAAACCCTAAACCATTACTGTGTCCCACTAGTCTCTCTGACACGGCTCAGGGCCTCCTAAACCATAACTGTGTCCCACTAGTCTCTCAGACACGGCTCAGGCCTCCTAAACCATTACTGTCTCTCACTAGTCTCTCTGACACAGCTCAGGGCCTCCTAAACCATTACTGTGTCCCACTAGTCTCTCTGACACGGCTCAGGGCCTCCTCAACCCTAAACCATTACTGTGTCCCACTAGTCTCTCAGACACGGCTCAGGGCCTCCACAACCCTAAACCATTACTGTGTCCCACTAGTCTCTCAGACACGGCTCAGGGCCTCCTAAACCCTAAACCATTACTGCCTCCCACTAGTCTCTCTGACACGGCTCAGGGCCTCCTCAACCATTACTGTGTCCCACTAGTCTCTCAGACACGGCTCAGGGCCTCCTCAACCCTAAACCATTACTGTCTCCCACTAGTCTCTCAGACACGGCTCAAATTGTTTTTGACGCACGAAACAATTTAGGCAACAGGGGGTCTTGATCCAGAAGGGGGTTGAATATCTGCTGTAACCATGAAGCTTGATCTTGACATGTAGCCGCTTAGCTAGCAAGTTAGCAAACCAGATGCATAGCTGGAACCCTCTTAGATGTCCTATAGTTTTATAAAGCAGTAGTGTAGCTTGCAGTACCGCAAGGTGAGGGTGCACCCAACCTTGATGTTTCAGTATGGTAGAATGGCACTCCAATGGGAGAATTATAGTGTCATGTCCCCAAGTCAACTTCAGGGAAACCTAAGACGATGCCTAGTCATCTCCTCTCTGTAATGTGGTCGTCTCCTCTCTGTAATAAGCCTTTAGCCGGCCAAAAATAGGACTAATTGATGTACTGTTATCTCCAGAGCACTTTAACCACCAAAATCCTGCTTTGACAAATTTGAATACTTTTCACCAACCCAGGCCTAACTGTCAAGGTTCTGTATCATACAACCCGTTCACCAACCCAGGCCTAACTGTCAAGGTTCTGTATCGTACAACCCGTTCACCAACCCAGGCCTAACTGTCAAGGTTCTGTATCGTACAACCCGTTCACCAACCCAGGCCTAACTGTCAAGGTTCTGTATCGTACAACCCGTTCACCAACCCAGGCCTAACTGTCAAGGTTCTGTATCGTACAACCCGTTCACCAACCCAGGCCTAACTGTCAAGGTTCTGTATCGTACAACCCGTTCACCAACCCAAGCCTAACAGTCAAGGTTCTGTATCGTACAACCCGTTCACCAACCCAGGCCTAACTGTCAAGGTTCTGTATCGTACAACCCGTTCACCAACCCAGGCCTAACTTGTCAAGTCTCAAGGTTCTGTATCGTACTGGTATTTTAATAGTGAAGATTTGCTGATGTAGCAACAAGAGGTCTGAACCGGTTTTCTTTTCTCAGTCTTTTTAGTGTTCCCACTGTTCCTGTCCTGTCCTGTATACCATGTCAACATAGACCATCAGGACATAGGAAGACGTCTAGGGCATATGAACCGAGATACATGAGATGAAAGGAATGTACCAGCAGCCAATAGCTAAGGGACAGAGTTAGCTAGTAGAGACATTTCAAGAACATGACTGGTTCTTCTCGAGCACTAGCCTCTGGTCCCAGATCTGTTTCTGCTGTTTTGCCAACTCCTATGGTCATTCTCACACACATGACAATGACCATAGAGGTTGGCAAGACAGCAGAAACTGATCTGGGACCAGCCTACTTGATCATCAGCTAGCAGTAGTATAAATGGGTGATTTGGGCTAGACTTCATCTCCGGGGTGGAGTTGTTGGGCCTGCCTCAGGTGCTCACTGCCTAGCTAGCAGACACTAGGATTAAGCTACAGTACAGACGAGGGCTACAATCCTGAGACCATTTGACCCAGTCCCTGGGGCTCTGGTGGAACACAGCCGGGTCTTTGTTTGAACACAGCCGGGTGTCTGTTGGAACACAGCCGTGTCTCTGGTGGAACACAGCCGGGTCTCTGGTGGAACACAGCCGGGTGCCTGGTGGAACACAGCCGGGGCCCTGGTGGGACACAGCCGGGTCTCTGGTGGAACACAGCCGGGTCTCTGGTGGGACACAGCCGGGTGTCTGGTGGAACACAGCCGGGGCCCTGGTGGGACACAGCCGGGTCTCTGGTGGAACACAGCCGGGTGTCTGGTGGAACACAGCCGGGGCCCTGGTGGGACACAGCCGGGTCTCTGGTGGGACACAGCCGGGGCCCTGGTGGGACACAGCCGGGTCTCTGGTGGGACACAGCCGGGTCTCTGGTGGGACAAGGGCCGGGTCTCTGGTGGAACACAGCCGGGTGTCTGGTGGAACACAGCCGGGTCTCTGGTGGAACACAGCCGGGTCTCTGGTGGAACACAGCCGGGTCTCTGGTGGAACACAGCCGGGGCCCTGGTGGAACACAGCCGGGTCTCTGGTGGAACACAGCCGGGTCTCTGTTAGGACACAGCCGGGTCTCTGGTGGAACACAGCCGGGTCTCTGGTGGAACACAGCCGGGTCTCTGGTGGAACACAGCCGGGTCTCTGTTAGGACACAGCCGGGTCTCTGGTGGGACACAGCCGGGTGTCTGGTGGAACACAGCCGGGGCCCTAGTGGGACACAGCCGGGTCTCTGGTGGAACACAGCCGGGTGTCTGGTGGAACACAGCCGGGGCCCTGGTGGGACACAGCCGGGTCTCTGGTGGGACACAGCCGGGGCCCTGGTGGGACACAGCCGGGTCTCTGGTGGGACACAGCCGGGTCTCTGGTGGGACACAGCCGGGTCTCTGGTGGAACACAGCCGGGTGTCTGGTGGAACACAGCCGGGTCTCTGGTGGAACACAGCCCGGGTCTCTGGTGGAACACAGCCGGGGCCCTGGTGGAACACAGCCGGGTCTCTGGTGGAACACAGCCGGGTCTCTGGTGGAACACAGCCGGGTCTCTGGTGGAACACAGCCGGGTCTCTGGTGGAACACAGCCGGGTCTCTGTTAGGACACAGCCGGGTCTCTGGTGGAACACAGCCGGGTCTCTGGTGGAACACAGCCGGGTCTCTGGTGGAACACAGCCGGGTCTCTGGTGGGACACAGCCGGGTCTTTGTTGGGACACAGCCGGGTCTCTGTTGGGACACAGCCGGGTCTCTGGTGGAACACAGCCGGGGCCCTGGTGGAACACAGCCGGGTCTCTGTTGGGACACAGCCGGGTCTCTGGTGGAATACAGCCGGGTCTTTGTTGGAACCCAGCCGGGTCTCTGGTGGAACACAGCCGGGTCTCTGGTGGAACAGCCGGGTCTCTGGTGGGACACAGCCGGATCTCTGGTGGAACACAGCCGGGTCTCTGGTGGAACACTTACCCAGCATCAGATGAACTAGTGGATACTGTTTGTATATGTCTCTGTGTGCAGTATGAAGGAAGTAAGGGGTAGTTTTGCGAGCCAATGCTAACTAGCCAGAATCTCACATTTATCCCTTTTTTAAAAGTTGTACATTAGATCTGATGCTTACAGCTTCTGGTCACCAATAAGCTTCCTACTAATGACCAGTAGAGTTATCCTACTGTAGACCTATATAGGCTACTTTGTTATCCCATCGATTTCAGTTAGGGGGCAATTGTCAAATGTGGAGTCAGAGTATCACGGGCCCTGGTCAAAAGTAGTGCACTATATTGGGAATAAATACGGTGTCGTTTTGGGCCTCAGACGTTGTATGTAGGTCAGTTCTCAGTTTGAAATGGTTTCAGACTATTGAATGATTTGATCCTGTGAACTAGTCTGTTGGGTGTTTTCTAATAAGGTATTCACAGAAACCCTGAACTGAAAGCTAGTATGTGTCAGATGTTCCAGGGGAGAGATGATGGGGGATCTGAACTGAATGACTACCGACCGGGTAGCGCTCTCTTCCGTCGTCATGAAGTGCTTCGAGAGGCTAGTCAAAGACCACATCACCTCCTCCGTCCTCCCCGACACACTCGACCATCTCCAATTCATCTACCGCCCTGGCAGCTCCACCGATGACACAATCGCAATATCACTGCACGCTGCCCTCACCCACCTGGATAAAAGGAACGTATATGTGAGGATGCTGTTCATTGACTTCAGCTCGGCCTTCAATACCATAGTGTCCTATCGGTTCGTTACAAAGCTCACGGCCCTGGGTCTGAACTCCTCCCTGTGCAACTGGGTCCTGGGCTTCCTGACGGGCCGCCACCCAGGTGGTGAAGGTAGGAAACATTACCTCGTCTACACTGATCCTCAACACGGGGGCCCCACAAGGTTGTGTCCTCAGTCCCCTCCTGTATAACTACGACTGCGTGTCCTCACACCGTTCCAACTCCATCATCAAGTTGGCTGACGACGTGACAGTAGTAGACCTGATTACCAACAATGACCAGACGGCCTACAGGGAGGAGGTAGACACTCTGACAGCGTGGTGCCAGGTAAACAACCTCTCCCTCAACGTTAACAAAACAAAGGAGCTGATTGTGGACTTCAAGAGGAACAAAGCTGGACACGCCTCCATCCTCATCAACGGGGCCGCCGTGGAGACGGTCAATAATTTCTAATTCCTCGGCGTACACATCTCAGAGACGCTGAAATGGTCTAACCACACGGACACCGTAGTAAAGTGACAACAGCGACTCTTCAACCTCTGGATGCTGAAGAATTCCGGCCTGTCCCTGAGGGCCCTCAGTGTTCTACAGGAGCACCATCGAGAGCATACTGTCGGGCTGCATCACAGCCTGGTACGGCAACTCTACCTCCGTGGATCGTAAGGCTCTTCAGAGGGTTACACGTGCAGCCGAACACACCATTGGTCCCTACAGGACACCTACAACACCAGGTGTCACAGGAAGGCCAAGAACATCATCAGGGACCCCAGCCACCAGAGCCACGCCCTGTTCTCCCTGCTTCAATCACTCAGACAAGGGCAGTACAGGAGCATCATGGCAAAAACTGAAAGACTGGCCAATAGTTTCTACTCTCAGACCATCAGACTGCTGAATAGCCACCACTATCTGTCTCCTAGAGATGAACATACATTGGTGCGAAAAGTGCAACTCAATCCCAGAACAACAGCAAAGGACCTTGTGAAGATGCTGGAGGAAACAGGTACAAATGTATCTATATCCACAGTAAAACGAGTCCTATATTGACATAACCTGAAAGGCTGCTCAGCAAGGAAGAAGCCAATGCTCCAAAACCGCCATACTACGGTTTGCAACTGCACATGGGGACAAAGGTCGTACTTTTTGGAGAAATGTCCTCTGGTCTGATGAAACAAAAATAGAACTGTTTGGCCATAATGACCATCGTTATGTTATAGGAAAAAGGGGGAGGCTTGCAAGCCGAAGAACATCATCCCAACCATGAAGCACGGGGGTGGCAGCATCATGTTGTGGGGGTGCTTTGCTGCAGGAGGGACTGGTGCTCTTCACAAAATAGATCGCTTCATGAGGAAGGAAAATTATGTGCATATATTGAAGCAAAATCTCAAGACGTCAGTCAGGAAGTTAAAGCTGGTCGCAAATGGGTCTTCCAAATGGACAATGAGGTAGGCCTTGAAATAAATCCACAGGTACACCTCCAATTGACTCAAATGATGTCAATTAGCCTATCAGAAACTTCTAAAGCCATTTTCCAAGCTGTTTAAAGGCACGGTCAACTTAGTGTATGTAAACTTCTGACCCACTGGAATTGTGATACAGTGAAATAATCTGTCTGTAAACAATTGTGCATGACAAGTAATTTTTCCAACAAAAGTAGATGTCCTAACCGACTTGCCAAAACTATAGAAATGTGTGGAGTGGTTGAAAAACAAGTTTTAGTGGTTAGAGCGTTGGGCCAGTAACCGAAAGGTTGCTGGATCAAATCCCCGAGCTGACCCCCAAGTTCTGCCCCTGAACAAGGCAGTTCTGTTCCCTGGTAGGCCGTCATTGTAAATAAGAATTAGTTCTTAAGTGGCTAAATAAAGGTTAAAAGTTGTTTTTTTTTGTAATTATTTTACCCCTTTTTTCTCCCCAATTTCGTGGTAGTTACAGTCTTGTCTCATCGCTGCCACTTCCGTACGGACTCGGGAGAGGTGAAGGTCGAGAGCCATGCGTCCTCCGAAACACAACCCAACCAAGCCACACTGCTTCTTGACACAATGCACAATGCTAGCTCAGATACCATGAGACCATGAGATGACCCTGGGAATCGATAGAACATTTCTCAGAGACACAAATATGATGTCAATTTTTTTTAAGGCTCTCTTAAACTGTAGTATCAACTTGTTCTCTACAGGATCACACTAACGCATAATGCAATTCTTCTAACTGAATAGCCTACCCATGTCTCAATTTGTTCTGTACAGAACACAGAAACAAATCAAAATCAAATCAAATTTATTTATATAGCCCTTCGTACATCAGCTGATATCTCAAAGTGCTGTACAGAAACCCAGCCTATAACCCCAAACAGCAAGCAATGCATGTGAAAGAAGCACGGTGGCTAGGAAAAACTCCATAGAAAGGCCAAAACCTAGGAAGAAACCTAGAGAGGAACCAGGCTATGAGGGGTGGCCAGTCCTCTTCTGGCTGTGCCGGGTGGATATTATAACAGAACATGGTCAAGATGTTAAAATGTTTATAAATGACTAGCATGGTCAAATAATAATAATCATAGTAGTTGTCGAGGGTGCAACAAGTCAGCAACTCAAGAGTAAGTGTCAGTTGGCTTTTTCATAGCCGATCTTTGAGAGTATCTCTACCGCTCCTGCTGTCTCTAGAGAGTTGAGAACAGCAGGTCGGGGACAGGTAGCACATCCGGTGAACCGTTCAGGGTTCCATCGCCGCAGGCAGAACAGTTGAAACTGGAGCAGCAGCACGGCCAGGTGGACTGGGGACAGCAAGGAGTCATCATGCCAGGTAGTCCTGAGGCATGGTCCTAGGGCTCAGGTCCTCCGAGAGAAAGAAAGAAAGAGAGAAAGAGAGAATTAGAGAGAGCATATTTAAATTCACACAGGACACCGGATAAGACAAGAGAAATACTCCAGATGTAACAGACTGACCCTAGCCCCCCGACACATAAACTACTGCAGCATAAATACTGAGCTGCAAGCTGGATCACCCTGAGCTGATAGGAGCAAACCTTGCAGCTCTCCTATCAACTCCAGAACAGCTCAGGGTGACCCAGCTCTCCTCCTATCAGCTCAGGGTGACCCAGCTCTCCTCCTATCAGCTCAGGGTGACCCAGCTCTGCTCAAATCAACTCCAGAACAGCTCAGGGTGACCCAGCTCTGCTCATATCAGCTCCAGAACAGCTCAGGGCGACCCAGCTCTCCTCCTATCAGCTCAGGGCGACCCAGCTCTCCTCCTATCAGCTCAGGGCGACCCAGCTCTCCTCCTATCAGCTCAGGGTGACCCAGCTCTGCTCCTATCAGCTCAGGGTGATCCAGCTCTGCTCCAATCAGCTCAGGGCGACCCAGCTCTCCTCAAATCAGCTCCAGAACAGCTCAGGGTGACCCAGCTCTCCTCCTATCAGCTCAGGGTGACCCAGCTCTGCTCCGATCAGCTCAGGGTTATCCAGCTCTGCTCCAATCATCTCAGGGTGACCCAGCTCTCCTCCTATCAGCCCCAGAACAGCTCAGGGTGACTCAGCTCTGCTCCTATCAGCCCCAGAACAGCTCAGGGTGACTCAGCTCTGCTCATATCAGCTCCAGAACAGCTCAGGGTGACTCAGCTCTGCTCCTATCAGCTCCAGAACAGCTCAGGGTGACTCAGTTCAGAGTATTCTACACTGTTGTGTATATCCATTCTCCTGTCCTCATTTTGTACTGTGGTTTCCTCTAGACCCAGTTGTTTCTCTCTGCTGTTTTAATGCACAAGATGGCCTTAGCTGTTTCAGCAACTTTATACACCTCAGAAATGCCACTGTTGAAAGGCTGACTGTGACCACAGAGGAAGTCTTTGTCTCTGTTCTCCATCACTAATCAAGCCTAATACTGCAGAGACGTCGCAACTTCTAACACCCCAAAATAGTCTGCCGCGGTCGAGAGGCTCGCTGGTTAAAACTGGCACATTTACAGACCTGTTTATTAATGTGCACTGTCCCTGTAAAAACTAAATAAAGTAACAGACAGCACTAGCAGCATGTCTAGGTACTCCTGGGTCAGCCAGACTGTCACTAACTTTAAGCATCAGCTGTCAGAGCAGCTTACAGATCATTGCACCTGTATATAGCCCATCTGTAAATAGCCCATCCAACTACCTCATCCCCATATTGTTATTTTTTTTTCTCCTTTGCACCACAGTATCTCTACTTTTACATTCATCTTCTGCACATCTATCACTCCAGTGTTTAATTGCTAAATTGTAATTACTTCGCCACTATGGCCTATTTATTGCCTTACCTCCCTAATCTTACCTCATTTGCACAGACTGTATATAGATTTTCCTATTGTGTTATTGACTGTAAGCTGCAATATGTAACTTTTTTTCTGACCTGATCAAATTCTCATAGAAATGTGAGTTATAGATCTGTCGTTCTTATTGAAAGCAAGTCTAAGAAGCGGTAGATATGTTCTATGTGCACAATTTCTAGGCTTCGCGTTCTTAAGTTTCATTTTTGCGTCTTTTGGTTTTGTTTCAAACGGATGAAAATACAATATTTTTTGTTTATTGACAAGATATTTCCCAGCGGTTAAGATGGTACAAACCCTAACCCGGACGACGCTGGGCCAATTGTGTGTCGCCCTATGGGACTCCCAATCACGGCCGGTTGTGATACAGACCACTGCACCAATCGGGAGCCCAATTAGGCAACCTATTAGAATTTTAGCAACCAGGAAATGGCGTGACGTCCTGTCTCAAGTTGCTGTGACTTGATGTGATCACTGTTAGGCCTAGTGATGGAGATCATGCGGTATGGTCACGATGGTCAGTCAGCCCCCTGCAGTCTTGTGATGAGTTTATATTCTGACTTCTCTCCTCTCTGTCAGCTCGTATTGTTTCCACTCTCTGTTCATTATGATCAAGACAAAACGCCTTTGTTCCACAGAAAACAGCTCTCTCCCCTTCCTCCTCGCTCTCTCCCCTTCCTCCTCGCTCTCCTCTCTCTCCTGCCTCCCTGCTCTCTCCTCTCCCTCCTCACTCTCTCCTCCCTCCTCGCGCTCTCCTCCCTCCCAGCGCTCTCCTCCTCTCTGCAGTTGTTCTGTCATTCATCTGACCCTCTCTTCACCCAACCCCTCTTCACACCCTCTGTGCAGTCCTCCTCTCATCTCCTACTATCTTCAGACCCTCTGTGCAGTCCTCCTCTCATCACCTACTATCTTCAGACCCTCTGTACAGTCCTCATCTCATCTCCTATTATCTTCAGACCCTCTGTGCAGTCCTCATCTCCTACTATCTTCAGACCCTCTGTGCAGTCCTCATCTCATCTCCTACTATCTTCAGACCATCTGTGCAGTCCTCATCTCAGACCCTCTGTGCAGTCCTCATCTCATCTCCTACTGTGGTTCTGGAATGAATGGATCTTGTCCAACCACTGACTTTCTCCTTTTGGTATCTGCAAGAGTGTGTCATTGGAAACCTCAAATTCTGATGAGACTCTGACTGTGTCTGTCTGAGCTGAGCTGCCAGAGAGCTTAAAACAGCTCTGCGCCTGGGTCTGGAGAGATGCAGTAGCCTGGTCCCAGATCTGTTTGTACGGTATTGCCAACTCTCATGATCATTGTCATTTCCATTGCAAACAGATCTTGGATCAGGCTTATGAGAGAGCTCCTACAGAGGAGCCCCTTCAGGGATTCTTACTGACCGCCCCACAGTTCAGCTGGAACATGAGATCTGGGTTGAGGGTTGTTGAGAAATTAAGGTCCTGAACTTCAGAAATGGACAGAATTCTAATCCCTTTGATTGTCTGTGTGTTTCTGCGACAGACGTAGTGACAGGAAGTAGACATTCCAGGAGGTGCTGAGGATCGTCAAGATGGCCTCCATCACCAACCCCATTCACAGCCCAATGCGCTGGAATAGAGTGTGGCGGCGGAGATGTGGGGCGGCGTTGCCATGGTGATCATTTACGCACAAATTACTGGAAAAGAAGCCGGGTGTCGACGATGTGAAGTCCAAAGTCAAGAGACGGATTTGGAGCTGGTGAGAAGTTCTCCCCCCCCCCCCCACACACACACCTTTGTATATGACTTTGTTATTTGCGTATATTCTATGTGATTGTATGTTTGTACTGTGTTTAGTCAGTATGCTGATGTCAACCATCCTGTCAGTCGGTAGGAAAACACCAAGCCCAGTGTTTAGTCAGTATGTCAACCATCCTGTCAGTCGGTAGGAAAACACCAAGCCCAGTGTTTAGTCAGTATGTCAACCATCCTGTCAGTCGGTAGGAAAACACCAAGCTCAGTGTTTAGTCAGTATGTCAACCATCCTGTCAGTCGGTAGGAAAACACCAAGCCCAGTGTTTAGTCAGTATGTCAACCATCCTGTCAGTCGGTAGGAAAACACCAAGCTCAGTGTAGAATAACGTTTTGATGCTGTCTAATCTAACTGCCACGTTCTTCACCATCCCAAAGATGGAACAGTTTACTGCCTTACAGTATAATAAATGATTGTCCTATTCAATATAAAGACTATCTATCAACCTATTCCACTATAAAGGGGAATATGGCTGTTCCATTTGGGATGCGTCCTGTGACTACAGCGGTTGGGTTTGATGCTGTAAGCCTTTACTAATGGACTTAGGCCTGACTTCACTCCAACTCAAATGCATTGCTCTCTACTGCTATCATTTCCATTCAGGAAGTGAGGGAAAACGCTCTTACATTATTTGAACATTACTCACTTGATTAAAATGATAGTTTTTATTACATTGAATCATGATTGAATGGTAAAAGCTCAGCATGTTATCACGAGGGACTGAAGGAAGGCTGTGTCATGTAGTTCCTCCCATTCCAGAGGCCTCTTGTTTCCTTCCGTTCCGGAGGCCTCTTGTTTCCTCCCGTTCCGGAGGCCTCTTGTTTCCTCCCGTTCCGGAGGCCTCTTGTTTCCTCCCGTTCCGGAGGCCTCTTGTTTCCTCCCGTTCCGGAGGCCTCTTGTTTCCTCCCGTTCCGGAGGCCTCTTGTTTCCTTCCGTTCCGGAGGCCTCTTGTTTCCTTCTGTTCCGGAGGCCTCTTGTTTCCTTCTGTTCCGGAGGCCTCTTGTTTCCTTCCGTTCTGGAGGTCTCTTGTTTCCTTCCGTTCCGTAGGCCTCTTGTTTCCTTCCGTTCCGCAGGCCTCTTGTTTCCTTCCGTTCCGCAGGCCTCTTGTTTCCTTCCGTTCCGGAGGCCTCTTGTTTCCTTCCGTTCCGGAGGCCTCTTGTTTTCTTCCATTCATTAGTCTTCTGAAAAACAAAGGGCCGTTATCTATAAAGTCCACTACTTTTGACCAGGGCCCATAGGGTTCTGGTCAACAGTAGTGGACTATATCACTCAACCTTTAGAAACAACAAGGCTGGTCAACTCTGACTCGTGTTTCTCACCGGAGAAGAGAAGTGTTCAGAGTGAAAATTCTCCCTGTAATGTGGACTGAATTTGCTCTCTGTCCACGTGAAACGTCATCATTATGCCCAATCTCAGGACTGATCCTCAGTTTAAAGTCGAGACTGGACTGACTATGACTATGTCTTTTAAAGGGCACCCTATTTCTAATACAGTCACATGACTTTGGACCAGAGCCCTATAGGCCAATATGTAGTGGATAAGAGGCCATGTTAGATGTCCCCAGTGAGAATCCATTCCACAGTCACATGACTTTGGACCAGAGCTCTATAGGCCAATATGTAGTGGATAAGAGGCCATTTGAGATGTCCCCAGGGGGAATCCATTCCACAGTCACATGACTTTGGACCAGAGCCCTATAGGCCAATATGTAGTGGATAAGAGGCCATGTTAGATGTCCCCAGTGAGAATCCATTCCACAGTCACATGACTTTGGACCAGAGCTCTATAGGCCAATATGTAGTGGATAAGAGGCCATTTTAGATGTGCCCAGGGGGAATCCATTCCGCAGTCACAGCTGCAGTCACCCTCTCTAATGTCCTCTTTCATGCCACATTTACATAGACCTACAAAAACACCACACACACACACACACACACACACACACACACACACACACACACACACACACACACACACACACACACACACACACACACACACACATTGGTAGAGACTATTGTTTTTGTGGTTTGCAGTAGACCCATCTTTACATTACATATCTAGGGGGTAGGTGATGCTAGCTTACACTTCCTGTTTCATTGTGTAGAGTTCTGTCTATGTACAGACAGAACATTAGGCTACAGTGGTGAGGGGACTTGGTGACGGAACGTCAGAGTATCACGGGAGTCAGAGTATCACGGGCCCTGGTCAAAAGTAGTGCACTATATTGGGAATAAATACGGTGTCGTTTTGGGCCTCAGACGTTGTATGTAGGTCAGTTCTCAGTTTGAAATGGTTTCAGACTATTGAATGATTTGATCCTGTGAACTAGTCTGTTGGGTGTTTTCTAATAAGGTATTCACAGAAACCCTGAACTGAAAGCTAGTATGTGTCAGATGTTCCAGGGGAGAGATGATGGGGGATCTGAACTGAATGACTACCGACCGGGTAGCGCTCTCTTCCGTCGTCATGAAGTGCTTCGAGAGGCTAGTCAAAGACCACATCACCTCCTCCGTCCTCCCCGACACACTCGACCATCTCCAATTCATCTACCGCCCTGGCAGCTCCACCGATGACACAATCGCAATATCACTGCACGCTGCCCTCACCCACCTGGATAAAAGGAACGTATATGTGAGGATGCTGTTCATTGACTTCAGCTCGGCCTTCAATACCATAGTGTCCTATCGGTTCGTTACAAAGCTCACGGCCCTGGGTCTGAACTCCTCCCTGTGCAACTGGGTCCTGGGCTTCCTGACGGGCCGCCACCCAGGTGGTGAAGGTAGGAAACATTACCTCGTCTACACTGATCCTCAACACGGGGGCCCCACAAGGTTGTGTCCTCAGTCCCCTCCTGTATAACTACGACTGCGTGTCCTCACACCGTTCCAACTCCATCATCAAGTTGGCTGACGACGTGACAGTAGTAGACCTGATTACCAACAATGACCAGACGGCCTACAGGGAGGAGGTAGACACTCTGACAGCGTGGTGCCAGGTAAACAACCTCTCCCTCAACGTTAACAAAACAAAGGAGCTGATTGTGGACTTCAAGAGGAACAAAGCTGGACACGCCTCCATCCTCATCAACGGGGCCGCCGTGGAGACGGTCAATAATTTCTAATTCCTCGGCGTACACATCTCAGAGACGCTGAAATGGTCTAACCACACGGACACCGTAGTAAAGTGACAACAGCGACTCTTCAACCTCTGGATGCTGAAGAATTCCGGCCTGTCCCTGAGGGCCCTCAGTGTTCTACAGGAGCACCATCGAGAGCATACTGTCGGGCTGCATCACAGCCTGGTACGGCAACTCTACCTCCGTGGATCGTAAGGCTCTTCAGAGGGTTACACGTGCAGCCGAACACACCATTGGTCCCTACAGGACACCTACAACACCAGGTGTCACAGGAAGGCCAAGAACATCATCAGGGACCCCAGCCACCAGAGCCACGCCCTGTTCTCCCTGCTTCAATCACTCAGACAAGGGCAGTACAGGAGCATCATGGCAAAAACTGAAAGACTGGCCAATAGTTTCTACTCTCAGACCATCAGACTGCTGAATAGCCACCACTATCTGTCTCCTAGAGATGAACATACATTGGTGCGAAAAGTGCAACTCAATCCCAGAACAACAGCAAAGGACCTTGTGAAGATGCTGGAGGAAACAGGTACAAATGTATCTATATCCACAGTAAAACGAGTCCTATATTGACATAACCTGAAAGGCTGCTCAGCAAGGAAGAAGCCAATGCTCCAAAACCGCCATACTACGGTTTGCAACTGCACATGGGGACAAAGGTCGTACTTTTTGGAGAAATGTCCTCTGGTCTGATGAAACAAAAATAGAACTGTTTGGCCATAATGACCATCGTTATGTTATAGGAAAAAGGGGGAGGCTTGCAAGCCGAAGAACATCATCCCAACCATGAAGCACGGGGGTGGCAGCATCATGTTGTGGGGGTGCTTTGCTGCAGGAGGGACTGGTGCTCTTCACAAAATAGATCGCTTCATGAGGAAGGAAAATTATGTGCATATATTGAAGCAAAATCTCAAGACGTCAGTCAGGAAGTTAAAGCTGGTCGCAAATGGGTCTTCCAAATGGACAATGAGGTAGGCCTTGAAATAAATCCACAGGTACACCTCCAATTGACTCAAATGATGTCAATTAGCCTATCAGAAACTTCTAAAGCCATTTTCCAAGCTGTTTAAAGGCACGGTCAACTTAGTGTATGTAAACTTCTGACCCACTGGAATTGTGATACAGTGAAATAATCTGTCTGTAAACAATTGTGCATGACAAGTAATTTTTCCAACAAAAGTAGATGTCCTAACCGACTTGCCAAAACTATAGAAATGTGTGGAGTGGTTGAAAAACAAGTTTTAGTGGTTAGAGCGTTGGGCCAGTAACCGAAAGGTTGCTGGATCAAATCCCCGAGCTGACCCCCAAGTTCTGCCCCTGAACAAGGCAGTTCTGTTCCCTGGTAGGCCGTCATTGTAAATAAGAATTAGTTCTTAAGTGGCTAAATAAAGGTTAAAAGTTGTTTTTTTTTGTAATTATTTTACCCCTTTTTTCTCCCCAATTTCGTGGTAGTTACAGTCTTGTCTCATCGCTGCCACTTCCGTACGGACTCGGGAGAGGTGAAGGTCGAGAGCCATGCGTCCTCCGAAACACAACCCAACCAAGCCACACTGCTTCTTGACACAATGCACAATGCTAGCTCAGATACCATGAGACCATGAGATGACCCTGGGAATCGATAGAACATTTCTCAGAGACACAAATATGATGTCAATTTTTTTTAAGGCTCTCTTAAACTGTAGTATCAACTTGTTCTCTACAGGATCACACTAACGCATAATGCAATTCTTCTAACTGAATAGCCTACCCATGTCTCAATTTGTTCTGTACAGAACACAGAAACAAATCAAAATCAAATCAAATTTATTTATATAGCCCTTCGTACATCAGCTGATATCTCAAAGTGCTGTACAGAAACCCAGCCTATAACCCCAAACAGCAAGCAATGCATGTGAAAGAAGCACGGTGGCTAGGAAAAACTCCATAGAAAGGCCAAAACCTAGGAAGAAACCTAGAGAGGAACCAGGCTATGAGGGGTGGCCAGTCCTCTTCTGGCTGTGCCGGGTGGATATTATAACAGAACATGGTCAAGATGTTAAAATGTTTATAAATGACTAGCATGGTCAAATAATAATAATCATAGTAGTTGTCGAGGGTGCAACAAGTCAGCAACTCAAGAGTAAGTGTCAGTTGGCTTTTTCATAGCCGATCTTTGAGAGTATCTCTACCGCTCCTGCTGTCTCTAGAGAGTTGAGAACAGCAGGTCGGGGACAGGTAGCACATCCGGTGAACCGTTCAGGGTTCCATCGCCGCAGGCAGAACAGTTGAAACTGGAGCAGCAGCACGGCCAGGTGGACTGGGGACAGCAAGGAGTCATCATGCCAGGTAGTCCTGAGGCATGGTCCTAGGGCTCAGGTCCTCCGAGAGAAAGAAAGAAAGAGAGAAAGAGAGAATTAGAGAGAGCATATTTAAATTCACACAGGACACCGGATAAGACAAGAGAAATACTCCAGATGTAACAGACTGACCCTAGCCCCCCGACACATAAACTACTGCAGCATAAATACTGAGCTGCAAGCTGGATCACCCTGAGCTGATAGGAGCAAACCTTGCAGCTCTCCTATCAACTCCAGAACAGCTCAGGGTGACCCAGCTCTCCTCCTATCAGCTCAGGGTGACCCAGCTCTCCTCCTATCAGCTCAGGGTGACCCAGCTCTGCTCAAATCAACTCCAGAACAGCTCAGGGTGACCCAGCTCTGCTCATATCAGCTCCAGAACAGCTCAGGGCGACCCAGCTCTCCTCCTATCAGCTCAGGGCGACCCAGCTCTCCTCCTATCAGCTCAGGGTGACCCAGCTCTGCTCCTATCAGCTCAGGGTGATCCAGCTCTGCTCCAATCAGCTCAGGGCGACCCAGCTCTCCTCAAATCAGCTCCAGAACAGCTCAGGGTGACCCAGCTCTCCTCCTATCAGCTCAGGGTGACCCAGCTCTGCTCCGATCAGCTCAGGGTTATCCAGCTCTGCTCCAATCATCTCAGGGTGACCCAGCTCTCCTCCTATCAGCCCCAGAACAGCTCAGGGTGACTCAGCTCTGCTCCTATCAGCCCCAGAACAGCTCAGGGTGACTCAGCTCTGCTCATATCAGCTCCAGAACAGCTCAGGGTGACTCAGCTCTGCTCCTATCAGCTCCAGAACAGCTCAGGGTGACTCAGTTCAGAGTATTCTACACTGTTGTGTATATCCATTCTCCTGTCCTCATTTTGTACTGTGGTTTCCTCTAGACCCAGTTGTTTCTCTCTGCTGTTTTAATGCACAAGATGGCCTTAGCTGTTTCAGCAACTTTATACACCTCAGAAATGCCACTGTTGAAAGGCTGACTGTGACCACAGAGGAAGTCTTTGTCTCTGTTCTCCATCACTAATCAAGCCTAATACTGCAGAGACGTCGCAACTTCTAACACCCCAAAATAGTCTGCCGCGGTCGAGAGGCTCGCTGGTTAAAACTGGCACATTTACAGACCTGTTTATTAATGTGCACTGTCCCTGTAAAAACTAAATAAAGTAACAGACAGCACTAGCAGCATGTCTAGGTACTCCTGGGTCAGCCAGACTGTCACTAACTTTAAGCATCAGCTGTCAGAGCAGCTTACAGATCATTGCACCTGTATATAGCCCATCTGTAAATAGCCCATCCAACTACCTCATCCCCATATTGTTATTTTTTTTTCTCCTTTGCACCACAGTATCTCTACTTTTACATTCATCTTCTGCACATCTATCACTCCAGTGTTTAATTGCTAAATTGTAATTACTTCGCCACTATGGCCTATTTATTGCCTTACCTCCCTAATCTTACCTCATTTGCACAGACTGTATATAGATTTTCCTATTGTGTTATTGACTGTAAGCTGCAATATGTAACTTTTTTTCTGACCTGATCAAATTCTCATAGAAATGTGAGTTATAGATCTGTCGTTCTTATTGAAAGCAAGTCTAAGAAGCGGTAGATATGTTCTATGTGCACAATTTCTAGGCTTCGCGTTCTTAAGTTTCATTTTTGCGTCTTTTGGTTTTGTTTCAAACGGATGAAAATACAATATTTTTTGTTTATTGACAAGATATTTCCCAGCGGTTAAGATGGTACAAACCCTAACCCGGACGACGCTGGGCCAATTGTGTGTCGCCCTATGGGACTCCCAATCACGGCCGGTTGTGATACAGACCACTGCACCAATCGGGAGCCCAATTAGGCAACCTATTAGAATTTTAGCAACCAGGAAATGGCGTGACGTCCTGTCTCAAGTTGCTGTGACTTGATGTGATCACTGTTAGGCCTAGTGATGGAGATCATGCGGTATGGTCACGATGGTCAGTCAGCCCCCTGCAGTCTTGTGATGAGTTTATATTCTGACTTCTCTCCTCTCTGTCAGCTCGTATTGTTTCCACTCTCTGTTCATTATGATCAAGACAAAACGCCTTTGTTCCACAGAAAACAGCTCTCTCCCCTTCCTCCTCGCTCTCTCCCCTTCCTCCTCGCTCTCCTCTCTCTCCTGCCTCCCTGCTCTCTCCTCTCCCTCCTCACTCTCTCCTCCCTCCTCGCGCTCTCCTCCCTCCCAGCGCTCTCCTCCTCTCTGCAGTTGTTCTGTCATTCATCTGACCCTCTCTTCACCCAACCCCTCTTCACACCCTCTGTGCAGTCCTCCTCTCATCTCCTACTATCTTCAGACCCTCTGTGCAGTCCTCCTCTCATCACCTACTATCTTCAGACCCTCTGTACAGTCCTCATCTCATCTCCTATTATCTTCAGACCCTCTGTGCAGTCCTCATCTCCTACTATCTTCAGACCCTCTGTGCAGTCCTCATCTCATCTCCTACTATCTTCAGACCATCTGTGCAGTCCTCATCTCAGACCCTCTGTGCAGTCCTCATCTCATCTCCTACTGTGGTTCTGGAATGAATGGATCTTGTCCAACCACTGACTTTCTCCTTTTGGTATCTGCAAGAGTGTGTCGTTGGAAACCTCAAATTCTGATGAGACTCTGACTGTGTCTGTCTGAGCTGAGCTGCCAGAGAGCTTAAAACAGCTCTGCGCCTGGGTCTGGAGAGATGCAGTAGCCTGGTCCCAGATCTGTTTGTACGGTATTGCCAACTCCCATGATCATTGTCATTTCCATTGCAAACAGATCTTGGATCAGGCTTATGAGAGAGCTCCTACAGAGGAGCCCCTTCAGGGATTCTTACTGACCGCCCCACAGTTCAGCTGGAACATGAGATCTGGGTTGAGGGTTGTTGAGAAATTAAGGTCCTGAACTTCAGAAATGGACAGAATTCTAATCCCTTTGATTGTCTGTGTGTTTCTGCGACAGACGTAGTGACAGGAAGTAGACATTCCAGGAGGTGCTGAGGATCGTCAAGATGGCCTCCATCACCAACCCCATTCACAGCCCAATGCGCTGGAATAGAGTGTGGCGGCGGAGATGTGGGGCGGCATTGCCGTGGTGATCATTTACGCACAAATTACTGGAAAAGAAGCCGGGTGTCGACGATGTGAAGTCCAAAGTCAAGAGACGGATTTGGAGCTGGTGAGAAGTTCTCCCCCCCCCCCCCCCCCACACACACACCTTTGTATATGACTTTGTTATTTGCGTATATTCTATGTGATTGTATGTTTGTACTGTGTTTAGTCAGTCGGTAGGAAAACACCAAGCCCAGTGTTTAGTCAGTATGTCAACCATCCTGTCAGTCGGTAGGAAAACACCAAGCCCAGTGTTTAGTCAGTATGTCAACCATCCTGTCAGTCGGTAGGAAAACACCAAGCTCAGTGTAGAATAACGTCTTGATGCTGTCTAATCTAACTGCCACGTTCTTCACCATCCCAAAGATGGAACAGTTTACTACCTTACAGTATAATAAATGATTGTCCTATTCAAGCTCAGCATGTTATCACGAGGGACTGAAGGAAGGCTGTGTCATGTAGTTCCTCCCATTCCAGAGGCCTCTTGTTTCCTTCCGTTCCGGAGGCCTCTTGTTTCCTCCCGTTCCGGAGGCCTCTTGTTTCCTCCCGTTCCGGAGGCCTCTTGTTTCCTCCCGTTCCGGAGGCCTCTTGTTTCCTCCCGTTCCGGAGGCCTCTTGTTTCCTCCCGTTCCGGAGGCCTCTTGTTTCCTCCCGTTCCGGAGGCCTCTTGTTTCCTCCCGTTCCGGAGGCCTCTTGTTTCCTCCCGTTCCGGAGGCCTCTTGTTTCCTTCCGTTCCGGAGGCCTCTTGTTTCCTCCCGTTCCGGAGGCCTCTTGTTTCCTTCCGTTCCGGAGGCCTCTTGTTTCCTCCCGTTCCGGAGGCCTCTTGTTTCCTTCCGTTCCGGAGGCCTCTTGTTTCCTCCCGTTCCGGAGGCCTCTTGTTTCCTCCCGTTCCGGAGGCCTCTTGTTTCCTCCCGTTCCGGAGGCCTCTTGTTTCCTTCCGTTCCGGAGGCCTCTTGTTTCCTTCTGTTCCGGAGGCCTCTTGTTTCCTTCTGTTCCGGAGGCCTCTTGTTTCCTTCTGTTCTGGAGGTCTCTTGTTTCCTTCCGTTCTGGAGGTCTCTTGTTTCCTTCCGTTCTGGAGGTCTCTTGTTTCCTTCCGTTCCGGAGGCCGCTTGTTTCCTTGTTTCCTCTGACTCGTGTTTCTCACCGGAGAAGAGAAGTGTTCAGAGTGAAAATTCTCCCTGTAATGTGGACTGAATTTGCTCTCTGTCCACGTGAAACGTCATCATTATGCCCAATCTCAGGACTGATCCTCAGTTTAAAGTCGAGACTGGACTGACTATGACTATGTCTTTTAAAGGGCACCCTATTTCTAATACAGTCACATGACTTTGGACCAGAGCCCTATAGGCCAATATGTAGTGGATAAGAGGCCATGTTAGATGTCCCCAGGGAGAATCCATTCCACAGTCACATGACTTTGGACCAGAGCCCTATAGGCCAATATGTAGTGGATAAGAGGCCATTTTAGATGTGCCCAGGGGGAATCCATTCCGCAGTCACAGCTGCAGTCACCCTCTCTAATGTCCTCTTTCATGCCACATTTACATAGACCTACAAAAATACCACACCACACACACACACACACACACACACACACACACACACACACACACACACACACACACACACACACACACACACACACACACACACACACACACACACACACACACACACATTGGTAGAGACTATTGTTTTTGTGGTTTGCAGTAGACCCATCTTTACATTACATATCTAGGGGGTAGGTGATGCTAGCTTACACTTCCTGTTTCATTGTGTAGAGTTCTGTGTATGTACAGACAGAACATTAGGCTACAGTGGTGAGGGGACTTGGTGACGGAACGTTAAGCTCCAGTGGTGAGGTGACTTGGTGACAGAACGTTAAGCTCCAGTGGTGAGGTGACTTGGTGACAGAACGTTAACTTTTTGGTGACGGGGCAGTATTCGGAAATTCAGATGAATAACGTGCCCAAATTAAACTGCCTGCTACTCGGGCCCAGAAGGTAGGATATGCATATTATTAGTAGATTTGGATAGAAAACACTCTGAAGTTTCTAAAACTGTTTGAATGATGTCTCAGGCAAAAACCTGAGAAAAATCCAACCAGGAAGTGTGGAAATCTGAAGTTTGTAGTTTTTCAAGTGATTCCCTATCCAGTATACAGTGTCTGTGGGGTCATTTTGCACTTCCTAAGGCTTCCACTAGATGTCAACAGTCTTTAGAACGTTGTTTCATGCTTCTACTGTGAATGGGGAGAGAATAAGAGGTCCTGGAGTCAGATGACTGAGAGAATGACATGAGTTCAGTGGCGCGCGCTCCCGTGAGAGTTATCTGTGTTCCTTTTCATTTCTGAAGACATTGGAATTGTCCGGTTGGAATATTACTGAAGATTTATGATAAAAACATCCTAAAGATTGATGCTATACATCGTTTGACATGTTTCTACAAACGTAAATAGAACTTTTTTGACTTTTCGTCGTGACATTTTGCGCACACTTCCTGCATTTGGAGTAGTGGACTAAACGCATGAACAAAAAGGAGGTATTTGGACATAAATGATGGACTTTATTGAACAAAACAAACATTTATTGTGGAACTGGGATTCCTGGGAGTGCATTCTGAGGAAGATCATCAAAGGTAAGGGAATGCTATACATCGTTGCATTAAGGAGAAGTGTCTCTCCACTGGCTTCTCCACTGGCTTCCAGTTGAAGCTCGCATCCGCTACAAGACCATGGTGCTTGCCTACGGAGCCGTGAGGGGAACGACACCTCCGTACCTTCAGGCTCTGATCAGTCCCTACACCCAAACGAGGGCACTGCGCTCATCCACCTCTGGCCTGCTGGCCCCCCTACCTCTGAGGAAGCACAGTTCCCGCTCAGCCCAGTCAAAACTGTTCGCTGCTCTGGCACCCCTATGGTGGAACAAGCTCCCTCACGACGCCAGGACAGCGGAGTCAATCACCACCTTCGGGAGACACCTGAAACCCCACCTCTTTAAGGAATACCTAGGATAGGATAAAGTAATCCTTCTAACCCCCCCCCAAGATATAGATGTACTATTGTAAAGTGGTTGTTCCACTGGATATCATAAGGTGAATGCACCAACTTGTAAGTCGCTCTGAATAAATGACTTAAATGTAAATATTTATAATGCTATTTCTGATTTTAGTAGACTCCAAAATGGCGGGTATCTGTATTGCTTGTTGTTGTCTGAGCGCTGTACTCAGATTATTGCAAAGTGTGCTTTCGCTGTAAGTTTTTTTTTAAATTTGACACAGCGGTTGCATTAAGGAGAAGTGTATCTATAATTCTTTGAATAACAGTTTAATATTTTATCAACGTTTATGATGAGTATTTCTGTAAATTGATGTGCTCATTCACCGGAAGTTTTGGGAGGTAAAACATTTCTGAACATTACACGCCAATGTAAAATGGGTTTTTTGGATATAAATATGAACTTTATCAAGCAAAACATACATGTATTGTGTAACATGAAGTCCTATGAGTACCATCTGATGAAGATCATCAAAGGTTAGTGATTAATGTTAGCTGTATTTCTGTTTTTTGTGACGCCTCTCCTTGCTTGGAAAATGGCTGTGTGGTTTTTCTTGTCTCGGCGCTGTCCTAACATAATCTAATGTTATGCTTTCGCCGTAAAGCCTTTTTGAAATCGGACAATGTGGTTGGATTAACGAGAAGTGTATCTTTAAAATGGGATATAATAGTTGTAGGTTTAAGAAATTTGAATTATGAGATTTTTGTTGTTTTGAATTTTCCGCCCTGCTATAACACTGGCTGTTGAATAGTGTGTCCCGTGGGTGGGACGCTAGCGTTCCACATTTCCCAGAGAGGTTAAGCTCCAGTGGTGCGGTAGGGTGACTTGGTGGAGGGGCTTTCCAACGCAAATGGAGGTGTTGTTTCCTGATGTGATGTCTTGTGTTTCCACAGATCAAGGCAGAGACCATGAACCTCCAGGGGACAGCACTCTTCTCTTGCGGAGTCATGGGTGAGTGTGGATATAATGGCTCTAGGAGTGGCCCATGGACTAGGTCTTATGGCTGTAGGAGTGGCCCATGGACTAGGTCTTATGGCTGTAGGAGTGGCCCATGGACTAGGTCTAATGGCTGTAGGAGTGGCCCATGGACTAGGTCTAATGTCTCTAGGAGTGGCCCATGGACTAGGTCTAATGTCTCTAGGAGTGGCCCATGGACTAGGTCTAATGTCTCTAGGAGTGGCCCATGGACTAGGCATAATGTCTCTAGGAGTGGCCCATGGACTAGGCATAATGTCTCTAGGAGTGGCCCATGGACTAGGTCTAATGTCTCTAGGAGTGACCCATGGACTAGGTCTAATGTCTCTAGGAGTGGCCCATGGACTAGGTCTAATGGCTGTAGGAGTGGCCCATGGACTAGGTCTAATGGCTGTAGGAGTGGCCCATGGACTAGGTCTAATGGCTGTAGGAGTGGCCCATGGACTAGGTCTAATGGCTGTAGGAGTGGCCCATGGACTAGGTCTAATGGCTGTAGGAGTGGCCCATGGACTAGGCCTAATGTCTCTAGGAGTGGCCCATGGACTAGGCCTAATGTCTCTAGGAGTGGCCCATGGACTAGGTCTAATGTCTCTAGGAGTGGCCCATGGACTAGGTCTAATGTCTCTAGGAGTGGCCCATGGACTAGGTCTAATGTCTCTAGGAGTGGCCCATGGACTAGGTCTAATGGCTGTAGGAGTGGCCCATGGACTAGGTCTAATGGCTGTAGGAGTGGCCCATGGACTAGGCCTAATGTCTCTAGGAGTGGCCCATGGACTAGGCCTAATGTCTCTAGGAGTGGCCCATGGACTAGGCCCAATGGCTGTAGGAGTGGCCCATGTCCTAGGCCTAATGTGTTGTAGACTATATGTTCCTCCCTGACTATTACCATGTTGTGTTGTAGGCTATATGTTCCCCCCTGACTATTACCATGTTGTGTTGTAGGCTATATGTTTCCCCCTGACTATTACCATGTTGTGTTGTAGGCTATATGTTCCCCCCTGACTATTACCATGTTGTGTTGTAGGCTATATGTTCCCCTGACTATTTCCATGTTGTGTTGTAGGCTATATGTTCTCCCCTGACTATTACCATGTTGTGTTGTAGGCTATATGTTCCCCCTGACTATTACCATGTTGTGTTGTAGACTATATGTTCCCCCCTGACTATTTCCATGTTGTGTTGTAGGCTATATGTTCCCCCCCTGACTATTACCATGTTGTGTTGTAGGCTATATGTTCCCCCCTGACTATTACCATGTTGTGTTGTAGGCTATATGTTCCCCCCCCTGACTATTACCATGTTGTGTTGTAGGCTATATGTTCCCCCCTGACTATTTCCATGTTGTGTTGTAGGCTATATGTTCCCCCCTGACTATTACCATGTTGTGTTGTAGGCTATATGTTCCCCCCCTGACTATTTCCATGTTGTGTTGTAGGCTATATGTTCCCCCCCTGACTATTACCATGTTGTGTTGTAGGCTATATGTTCCCCCCCTGACTATTTCCATGTTGTGTTGTAGACTATATGTTCCCCCCCTGACTATTACCATGTTGTGTTGTAGGCTATATGTTCCCCCCTGACTATTACCATGTTGTGTTGTAGGCTATATGTTCCCCCTCGACTATTTCCATGTTGTGTTGTAGGCTATATGTTCCCCTGACTATTACCATGTTGTGTTGTAGGCTATATGTTCCCACCTGACTATTACCATGTTGTGTTGTAGGCTATATGTTCCCCCCCTGACTATTACCATGTTGTGTTGTAGACTATATGTTCCCCCCCTGACTATTACCATGTTGTGTTGTAGGCTATATGTTCCCCCCCCTGACTATTTCCATGTTGTGTTGTAGGCTATATGTTCCCCCCTGACTATTACCATGTTGTGTTGTAGGCTATATGTTCCCCCCTGACTATTACCATGTTGTGTTGTAGGCTATATGTTCCCCCCTGACTATTACCATGTTGTGTTGTAGGCTATATGTTCCCCCCCTGACTATTTCCATGTTGTGTTGTAGGCTATATGTTCCCCCCTGACTATTACCATGTTGTGTTGTAGGCTATATGTTCCCCCCCTGACTATTTCCATGTTGTGTTGTAGGCTATATGTTCCCCCCCTGACTATTACCATGTTGTGTTGTAGACTATATGTTCCCCCCTGACTATTACCATGTTGTGTTGTAGGCTATATGTTCCCCCCTGACTATTACCATGTTGTGTTGTAGGCTATGTGTTCCCCCCTGACTATTACCATGTTGTGTTGTAGGCTATATGTTCCCACCTGACTATTACCATGTTGTGTTGTAGGCTATATGTTCCCCCCCTGACAATTACCATGTTGTGTTGTAGGCTATATGTTCCCCCCTGACTATTTCCATGTTGTGTTGTAGGCTATATGTTCCCCCCCTGACTATTACCATGTTTTGTTGTAGACTATATGTTCTCCCCTGACTATTACCATGTTGTGTTGTAGGCTATATGTTCCCCCCCTGACTATTTCCATGTTGTGTTGTAGGCTATATGTTCTCCCCTGACTATTACCATGTTGTGTTGTAGGCTATATGTTCCCCCCTGACTATTACCATGTTGTGTTGTAGGCTATATGTTCCCCCCTGACTATTACCATGTTGTGTTCCCCCCTGACTATTTCCATGTTGTGTTGTAGGCTATATGTTCCCCCCCCTGACTATTACCATGTTGTGTTGTAGGCTATATGTTCCCCCCTGACTATTACCATGTTGTGTTGTAGGCTATATGTTCCCCCCCCTGACTATTACCATGTTGTGTTGTAGGCTATATGTTCCCCCCTGACTATTTCCATGTTGTGTTGTAGGCTATATGTTCCCCCCTGACTATTACCATGTTGTGTTGTAGGCTATATGTTCCCCCCCTGACTATTTCCATGTTGTGTTGTAGGCTATATGTTCCCCCCCTGACTATTACCATGTTGTGTTGTAGGCTATATGTTCCCCCCCTGACTATTTCCATGTTGTGTTGTAGACTATATGTTCCCCCCCTGACTATTTCCATGTTGTGTTGTAGACTATATGTTCCCCCCCTGACTATTACCATGTTGTGTTGTAGGCTATATGTTCCCCCCTGACTATTACCATGTTGTGTTGTAGGCTATATGTTCCCCCTCGACTATTTCCATGTTGTGTTGTAGGCTATATGTTCCCCTGACTATTACCATGTTGTGTTGCAGGCTATATGTTCCCACCTGACTATTACCATGTTGTGTTGTAGGCTATATGTTCCCCCCCTGACTATTACCATGTTGTGTTGTAGACTATATGTTCCCCCCCTGACTATTACCATGTTGTGTTGTAGGCTATATGTTCCCCCCCTGACTATTTCCATGTTGTGTTGTAGGCTATATGTTCCCCCCTGACTATTACCATGTTGTGTTGTAGGCTATATGTTCCCCCCTGACTATTACCATGTTGTGTTGTAGGCTATATGTTCCCCCCTGACTATTACCATGTTGTGTTGTAGGCTATATGTTCCCCCCCTGACTATTTCCATGTTGTGTTGTAGGCTATATGTTCCCCCCTGACTATTACCATGTTGTGTTGTAGGCTATATGTTCCCCCCCTGACTATTTCCATGTTGTGTTGTAGGCTATATGTTCCCCCCCTGACTATTACCATGTTGTGTTGTAGACTATATGTTCCCCCCTGACTATTACCATGTTGTGTTGTAGGCTATATGTTCCCCCCTGACTATTACCATGTTGTGTTGTAGGCTATGTGTTCCCCCCTGACTATTACCATGTTGTGTTGTAGACTATATGTTCCCCTGACTATTACCATGTTGTGTTGTAGGCTATATGTTCCCCCCCTGACTATTACCATGTTGTGTTGTAGACTATATGTTCCCCCCTGACTATTACCATGTTGTGTTGTAGGCTATATGTTCCCCCCTGACTATTACCATGTTGTGTTGTAGACTATATGTTCCCACCTGAC
This sequence comes from Salmo salar, assembly GCF_965601325.2. Classification (NCBI taxonomy): domain Eukaryota; kingdom Metazoa; phylum Chordata; class Actinopteri; order Salmoniformes; family Salmonidae; genus Salmo; species Salmo salar. Next base: position 47,251,410 of record NC_138308.1, read on the forward strand.
TATTACCATGTTGTGTTGTAGGCTATATGTTCCCCCCCTGACTATTACCATGTTGTGTTGTAGGCTATATGTTCCCACCTGACTATTACCATGTTGTGTTGTAGGCTATATGTTCCCCCCCTGACTATTACCATGTTGTGTTGTAGGCTATATGTTCCCCCCCTGACTATTACCATGTTGTGTTGTAGACTATATGTTCCCCCCTGACTATTACCATGTTGTGTTGTAGGCTATATGTTCCCCCCTGACTATTACCATGTTGTGTTGTAGACTATATGTTCCCACCTGACTATTACCATGTTGTGTTGTAGGCTATATGTTCCCCCCCTGACTATTACCATGTTGTGTTGTAGGCTATATGTTCCCACCTGACTATTACCATGTTGTGTTGTAGGCTATATGTTCCCCCCCTGACTATTACCATGTTGTGTTGTAGGCTATATGTTCCCCCCCTGACTATTTCCATGTTGTGTTGTAGGCTATATGTTCCCCCCCTGACTATTACCATGTTGTGTTGTAGGCTATATGTTCCCCCCCTGACTATTTCCATGTTGTGTTGTAGGCTATATGTTCCCCCCCTGACTATTACCATGTTGTGTTGTAGGCTATATGTTCCCCCCCTGACTATTTCCATGTTGTGTTGTAGACTATATGTTCCCCCCCTGACTATTTCCATGTTGTGTTGTAGGCTATATGTTCCCCCCCCTGACTATTTCCATGTTGTGTTGTAGACTATATGTTCCCCCCTGACTATTACCATGTTGTGTTGTAGGCTATATGTTCCCCCCTGACTATTACCATGTTGTGTTGTAGGCTATATGTTCCCCCTCGACTATTTCCATGTTTTGTTGTAGGCTATATGTTCCCCCCTGACTATTACCATGTTGTGTTGTAGGCTATATGTTCCCACCTGACTATTACCATGTTGTGTTGTAGGCTATATGTTCCCCTGACTTTTTCCATGTTGTGTTGTAGGCTATATGTTCCCCCCTGACTATTACCATGTTGTGTTGTAGGCTATATGTTCCCCCCCTGACTATTTCCATGTTGTGTTGTAGGCTATATGTTCCCCCCTGACTATTACCATGTTGTGTTGTAGGCTATATGTTCCCACCTGACTATTACCATGTTGTGTTGTAGGCTATATGTTCCCCCCTGACTATTACCATGTTGTGTTGTAGGCTATATGTTCCCCCCCTGACTATTACCATGTTGTGTTGTAGGCTATATGTTCCCCCCTGACTATTACCATGTTGTGTTGTAGGCTATATGTTCCCCCCCTGACTATTACCATGTTGTGTTGTAGGCTATATGTTCCCCCCTGACTATTACCATGTTGTGTTGTAGGCTATATGTTCCCCTGACTATTACCATGTTGTGTTGTAGGCTATATGTTCCCCCCTGACTATTACCATGTTGTGTTGTAGGCTATATGTACCCCCCCCTGACTATTACCATGTTGTGTTGTAGGCTATATGTTCCCCCCCGACTATTACCATGTTGTGTTGTAGGCTATATGTTCCCCCTGACTGTTACCATGTTATGTTGTAGGCTATATGTTCCCACCTGACTATTACCATGTTGTGTTTTAGGCTATATGTTCCCCTGACTATTACCATGTTGTGTTGTAGGCTATATGTTCCCCCCTGACTATTACCATGTTGTGTTGTAGGCTATATGTTCCCCCCCCTGACTATTACCATGTTGTGTTGTAGGCTATATGTTCCCCCCCGACTATTACCATGTTGTGTTGTAGGCTATATGTTCCCCCTGACTGTTACCATGTTATGTTGTAGGCTATATGTTCCCACCTGACTATTACCATGTTGTGTTGTAGGCTATATGTTCCCCCCTGACTATTACCATGTTGTGTTGTAGGCTATATGTTCCCCCCTGACTATTACCATGTTGTGTTGTAGGCTATATGTTCCCCCCCTGACTATTTCCATGTTGTGTTGTAGGCTATATGTTCCCCCCTGACTATTACCATGTTGTGTTGTAGGCTATATGTTCCCCCCCTGACTATTTCCATGTTGTGTTGTAGGCTATATGTTCCCCCCCTGACTATTACCATGTTGTGTTGTAGACTAGATGTTCCCCCCTGACTATTACCATGTTGTGTTGTAGGCTATATGTTCCCCCCTGACTATTACCATGTTGTGTTGTAGGCTATATGTTCCCCCCCTGACTATTACCATGTTGTGTTGTAGGCTATATGTTCCCACCTGACTATTACCATGTTGTGTTGTAGGCTATATGTTCCCCCCCTGACAATTACCATGTTGTGTTGTAGGCTATATGTTCCCCCCTGACTATTTCCATGTTGTGTTGTAGGCTATATGTTCCCCCCCTGACTATTACCATGTTGTGTTGTAGACTATATGTTCTCCCCTGACTATTACCATGTTGTGTTGTAGGCTATATGTTCCCCCCCTGACTATTTCCATGTTGTGTTGTAGGCTATATGTTCTCCCCTGACTATTACCATGTTGTGTTGTAGGCTATATGTTCCCCCCTGACTATTACCATGTTGTGTTGTAGGCTATATGTTCCCCCCTGACTATTTCCATGTTGTGTTGTAGGCTATATGTTCCCCCCTGACTATTACCATGTTGTGTTGTAGACTATATGTTCCCCTGACTATTACCATGTTGTGTTGTAGGCTATATGTTCCCCCCCTGACTATTACCATGTTGTGTGTAGGCTATATGTTCCCACCTGACTATTACCATGTTGTGTTGTAGGCTATATGTTCCCCCCCTGACTATTACCATGTTGTGTTGTAGGCTATATGTTCCCACCTGACTATTACCATGTTGTGTTGTAGGCTATATGTTCCCTCCTGACTATTACCATGTTGTGTTGTAGACTATATGTTCCCCCCTGACTATTACCATGTTGTGTTGTAGGCTATATGTCCCCCCCCCTGACTATTACCATGTTGTGTTGTAGGCTATATGTTCCCCCCCTGACTATTACCATGTTGTGTTGTAGACTATATGTTCCCCCCTGACTATTACCATGTTGTGTTGTAGGCTATATGTTCCCCCCTGACTATTACCATGTTGTGTTGTAGACTATATGTTCCCACCTGACTATTACCATGTTGTGTTGTAGGCTATATGTTCCCCCCCTGACTATTACCATGTTGTGTTGTAGGCTATATGTTCCCACCTGACTATTACCATGTTGTGTTGTAGGCTATATGTTCCCCCCCTGACTATTACCATGTTGTGTTGTAGGCTATATGTTCCCCCCCTGACTATTACCATGTTGTGTTGTAGACTATATGTTCCCCCCTGACTATTACCATGTTGTGTTGTAGGCTATATGTTCCCCCCTGACTATTACCATGTTGTGTTGTAGACTATATGTTCCCACCTGACTATTACCATGTTGTGTTGTAGGCTATATGTTCCCCCCCTGACTATTACCATGTTGTGTTGTAGGCTATATGTTCCCACCTGACTATTACCATGTTGTGTTGTAGGCTATATGTTCCCCCCCTGACTATTACCATGTTGTGTTGTAGGCTATATGTTCCCCCCCTGACTATTTCCATGTTGTGTTGTAGGCTATATGTTCCCCCCCTGACTATTACCATGTTGTGTTGTAGGCTATATGTTCCCCCCCTGACTATTTCCATGTTGTGTTGTAGGCTATATGTTCCCCCCCTGACTATTACCATGTTGTGTTGTAGGCTATATGTTCCCCCCCTGACTATTTCCATGTTGTGTTGTAGACTATATGTTCCCCCCCTGACTATTTCCATGTTGTGTTGTAGGCTATATGTTCCCCCCCCTGACTATTTCCATGTTGTGTTGTAGACTATATGTTCCCCCCTGACTATTACCATGTTGTGTTGTAGGCTATATGTTCCCCCCTGACTATTACCATGTTGTGTTGTAGGCTATATGTTCCCCCTCGACTATTTCCATGTTTTGTTGTAGGCTATATGTTCCCCCCTGACTATTACCATGTTGTGTTGTAGGCTATATGTTCCCACCTGACTATTACCATGTTGTGTTGTAGGCTATATGTTCCCCTGACTTTTTCCATGTTGTGTTGTAGGCTATATGTTCCCCCCTGACTATTACCATGTTGTGTTGTAGGCTATATGTTCCCCCCCTGACTATTTCCATGTTGTGTTGTAGGCTATATGTTCCCCCCTGACTATTACCATGTTGTGTTGTAGGCTATATGTTCCCACCTGACTATTACCATGTTGTGTTGTAGGCTATATGTTCCCCCCTGACTATTACCATGTTGTGTTGTAGGCTATATGTTCCCCCCCTGACTATTACCATGTTGTGTTGTAGGCTATATGTTCCCCCCTGACTATTACCATGTTGTGTTGTAGGCTATATGTTCCCCCCCTGACTATTACCATGTTGTGTTGTAGGCTATATGTTCCCCCCTGACTATTACCATGTTGTGTTGTAGGCTATATGTTCCCCTGACTATTACCATGTTGTGTTGTAGGCTATATGTTCCCCCCTGACTATTACCATGTTGTGTTGTAGGCTATATGTACCCCCCCCTGACTATTACCATGTTGTGTTGTAGGCTATATGTTCCCCCCCGACTATTACCATGTTGTGTTGTAGGCTATATGTTCCCCCTGACTGTTACCATGTTATGTTGTAGGCTATATGTTCCCACCTGACTATTACCATGTTGTGTTTTAGGCTATATGTTCCCCTGACTATTACCATGTTGTGTTGTAGGCTATATGTTCCCCCCTGACTATTACCATGTTGTGTTGTAGGCTATATGTTCCCCCCCCTGACTATTACCATGTTGTGTTGTAGGCTATATGTTCCCCCCCGACTATTACCATGTTGTGTTGTAGGCTATATGTTCCCCCTGACTGTTACCATGTTATGTTGTAGGCTATATGTTCCCACCTGACTATTACCATGTTGTGTTGTAGGCTATATGTTCCCCCCTGACTATTACCATGTTGTGTTGTAGGCTATATGTTCCCCCCTGACTATTACCATGTTGTGTTGTAGGCTATATGTTCCCCCCCTGACTATTTCCATGTTGTGTTGTAGGCTATATGTTCCCCCCTGACTATTACCATGTTGTGTTGTAGGCTATATGTTCCCCCCCTGACTATTTCCATGTTGTGTTGTAGGCTATATGTTCCCCCCCTGACTATTACCATGTTGTGTTGTAGACTAGATGTTCCCCCCTGACTATTACCATGTTGTGTTGTAGGCTATATGTTCCCCCCTGACTATTACCATGTTGTGTTGTAGGCTATATGTTCCCCCCCTGACTATTACCATGTTGTGTTGTAGGCTATATGTTCCCACCTGACTATTACCATGTTGTGTTGTAGGCTATATGTTCCCCCCTGACAATTACCATGTTGTGTTGTAGGCTATATGTTCCCCCCTGACTATTTCCATGTTGTGTTGTAGGCTATATGTTCCCCCCCTGACTATTACCATGTTGTGTTGTAGACTATATGTTCTCCCCTGACTATTACCATGTTGTGTTGTAGGCTATATGTTCCCCCCCTGACTATTTCCATGTTGTGTTGTAGGCTATATGTTCTCCCCTGACTATTACCATGTTGTGTTGTAGGCTATATGTTCCCCCCTGACTATTACCATGTTGTGTTGTAGGCTATATGTTCCCCCCTGACTATTTCCATGTTGTGTTGTAGGCTATATGTTCCCCCCTGACTATTACCATGTTGTGTTGTAGACTATATGTTCCCCTGACTATTACCATGTTGTGTTGTAGGCTATATGTTCCCCCCCTGACTATTACCATGTTGTGTGTAGGCTATATGTTCCCACCTGACTATTACCATGTTGTGTTGTAGGCTATATGTTCCCCCCCTGACTATTACCATGTTGTGTTGTAGGCTATATGTTCCCACCTGACTATTACCATGTTGTGTTGTAGGCTATATGTTCCCTCCTGACTATTACCATGTTGTGTTGTAGACTATATGTTCCCCCCTGACTATTACCATGTTGTGTTGTAGGCTATATGTCCCCCCCCTGACTATTACCATGTTGTGTTGTAGGCTATATGTTCCCCCCTGACTATTACCATGTTGTGTTGTAGACTATATGTTCCCACCTGACTATTACCATGTTGTGTTGTAGGCTATATGTTCCCCCCCTGACTATTACCATGTTGTGTTGTAGGCTATATGTTCCCACCTGACTATTACCATGTTGTGTTGTAGGCTATATGTTCCCCCCCTGACTATTACCATGTTGTGTTGTAGGCTATATGTTCCCCCCCTGACTATTTCCATGTTGTGTTGTAGGCTATATGTTCCCCCCCTGACTATTACCATGTTGTGTTGTAGGCTATATGTTCCCCCCCTGACTATTTCCATGTTGTGTTGTAGGCTATATGTTCCCCCCCTGACTATTACCATGTTGTGTTGTAGGCTATATGTTCCCCCCCTGACTATTTCCATGTTGTGTTGTAGACTATATGTTCCCCCCCTGACTATTTCCATGTTGTGTTGTAGGCTATATGTTCCCCCCCCTGACTATTTCCATGTTGTGTTGTAGACTATATGTTCCCCCCTGACTATTACCATGTTGTGTTGTAGGCTATATGTTCCCCCCTGACTATTACCATGTTGTGTTGTAGGCTATATGTTCCCCCTCGACTATTTCCATGTTTTGTTGTAGGCTATATGTTCCCCCCTGACTATTACCATGTTGTGTTGTAGGCTATATGTTCCCACCTGACTATTACCATGTTGTGTTGTAGGCTATATGTTCCCCTGACTTTTTCCATGTTGTGTTGTAGGCTATATGTTCCCCCCTGACTATTACCATGTTGTGTTGTAGGCTATATGTTCCCCCCCTGACTATTTCCATGTTGTGTTGTAGGCTATATGTTCCCCCCTGACTATTACCATGTTGTGTTGTAGGCTATATGTTCCCCCCCTGACTATTACCATGTTGTGTTGTAGGCTATATGTTCCCACCTGACTATTACCATGTTGTGTTGTAGGCTATATGTTCCCTCCTGACTATTACCATGTTGTGTTGTAGACTATATGTTCCCCCCTGACTATTACCATGTTGTGTTGTAGGCTATATGTCCCCCCCCCTGACTATTACCATGTTGTGTTGTAGGCTATATGTTCCCCCCCGACTATTACCATGTTGTGTTGTAGACTATATGTTCCCACCTGACTATTACCATGTTGTGTTGTAGGCTATATGTTCCCCCCCTGACTATTACCATGTTGTGTTGTAGGCTATATGTTCCCACCTGACTATTACCATGTTGTGTTGTAGGCTATATGTTCCCCCCCTGACTATTACCATGTTGTGTTGTAGGCTATATGTTCCCCCCCTGACTATTTCCATGTTGTGTTGTAGGCTATATGTTCCCCCCCTGACTATTACCATGTTGTGTTGTAGGCTATATGTTCCCCCCCTGACTATTTCCATGTTGTGTTGTAGGCTATATGTTCCCCCCCTGACTATTACCATGTTGTGTTGTAGGCTATATGTTCCCCCCCTGACTATTTCCATGTTGTGTTGTAGACTATATGTTCCCCCCCTGACTATTTCCATGTTGTGTTGTAGGCTATATGTTCCCCCCCCTGACTATTTCCATGTTGTGTTGTAGACTATATGTTCCCCCCTGACTATTACCATGTTGTGTTGTAGGCTATATGTTCCCCCCTGACTATTACCATGTTGTGTTGTAGGCTATATGTTCCCCCTCGACTATTTCCATGTTTTGTTGTAGGCTATATGTTCCCCCCTGACTATTACCATGTTGTGTTGTAGGCTATATGTTCCCACCTGACTATTACCATGTTGTGTTGTAGGCTATATGTTCCCCTGACTTTTTCCATGTTGTGTTGTAGGCTATATGTTCCCCCCTGACTATTACCATGTTGTGTTGTAGGCTATATGTTCCCCCCCTGACTATTTCCATGTTGTGTTGTAGGCTATATGTTCCCCCCTGACTATTACCATGTTGTGTTGTAGGCTATATGTTCCCACCTGACTATTACCATGTTGTGTTGTAGGCTATATGTTCCCCCCTGACTATTACCATGTTGTGTTGTAGGCTATATGTTCCCCCCCTGACTATTACCATGTTGTGTTGTAGGCTATATGTTCCCCCCTGACTATTACCATGTTGTGTTGTAGGCTATATGTTCCCCCCCTGACTATTACCATGTTGTGTTGTAGGCTATATGTTCCCCCCTGACTATTACCATGTTGTGTTGTAGGCTATATGTTCCCCTGACTATTACCATGTTGTGTTGTAGGCTATATGTTCCCCCCTGACTATTACCATGTTGTGTTGTAGGCTATATGTACCCCCCCCTGACTATTACCATGTTGTGTTGTAGGCTATATGTTCCCCCCCGACTATTACCATGTTGTGTTGTAGGCTATATGTTCCCCCTGACTGTTACCATGTTATGTTGTAGGCTATATGTTCCCACCTGACTATTACCATGTTGTGTTTTAGGCTATATGTTCCCCTGACTATTACCATGTTGTGTTGTAGGCTATATGTTCCCCCCTGACTATTACCATGTTGTGTTGTAGGCTATATGTTCCCCCCCCTGACTATTACCATGTTGTGTTGTAGGCTATATGTTCCCCCCCGACTATTACCATGTTGTGTTGTAGGCTATATGTTCCCCCTGACTGTTACCATGTTATGTTGTAGGCTATATGTTCCCACCTGACTATTACCATGTTGTGTTGTAGGCTATATGTTCCCCCCTGACTATTACCATGTTGTGTTGTAGGCTATATGTTCCCCCCTGACTATTACCATGTTGTGTTGTAGGCTATATGTTCCCCCCCTGACTATTTCCATGTTGTGTTGTAGGCTATATGTTCCCCCCTGACTATTACCATGTTGTGTTGTAGGCTATATGTTCCCCCCCTGACTATTTCCATGTTGTGTTGTAGGCTATATGTTCCCCCCCTGACTATTACCATGTTGTGTTGTAGACTATATGTTCCCCCCTGACTATTACCATGTTGTGTTGTAGGCTATATGTTCCCCCCTGACTATTACCATGTTGTGTTGTAGGCTATGTGTTCCCCCCTGACTATTACCATGTTGTGTTGTAGGCTATATGTTCCCACCTGACTATTACCATGTTGTGTTGTAGGCTATATGTTCCCCCCCTGACAATTACCATGTTGTGTTGTAGGCTATATGTTCCCCCCTGACTATTTCCATGTTGTGTTGTAGGCTATATGTTCCCCCCCTGACTATTACCATGTTGTGTTGTAGACTATATGTTCTCCCCTGACTATTACCATGTTGTGTTGTAGGCTATATGTTCCCCCCCTGACTATTTCCATGTTGTGTTGTAGGCTATATGTTCTCCCCTGACTATTACCATGTTGTGTTGTAGGCTATATGTTCCCCCCTGACTATTACCATGTTGTGTTGTAGGCTATATGTTCCCCCCTGACTATTTCCATGTTGTGTTGTAGGCTATATGTTCCCCCCTGACTATTACCATGTTGTGTTGTAGACTATATGTTCCCCTGACTATTACCATGTTGTGTTGTAGGCTATATGTTCCCCCCCTGACTATTACCATGTTGTGTGTAGGCTATATGTTCCCACCTGACTATTACCATGTTGTGTTGTAGGCTATATGTTCCCCCCCTGACTATTACCATGTTGTGTTGTAGGCTATATGTTCCCACCTGACTATTACCATGTTGTGTTGTAGGCTATATGTTCCCTCCTGACTATTACCATGTTGTGTTGTAGACTATATGTTCCCCCCTGACTATTACCATGTTGTGTTGTAGGCTATATGTCCCCCCCCCTGACTATTACCATGTTGTGTTGTAGGCTATATGTTCCCCCCTGACTATTACCATGTTGTGTTGTAGACTATATGTTCCCACCTGACTATTACCATGTTGTGTTGTAGGCTATATGTTCCCCCCCTGACTATTACCATGTTGTGTTGTAGGCTATATGTTCCCACCTGACTATTACCATGTTGTGTTGTAGGCTATATGTTCCCCCCCTGACTATTACCATGTTGTGTTGTAGGCTATATGTTCCCCCCCTGACTATTTCCATGTTGTGTTGTAGGCTATATGTTCCCCCCCTGACTATTACCATGTTGTGTTGTAGGCTATATGTTCCCCCCCTGACTATTTCCATGTTGTGTTGTAGGCTATATGTTCCCCCCCTGACTATTACCATGTTGTGTTGTAGGCTATATGTTCCCCCCCTGACTATTTCCATGTTGTGTTGTAGACTATATGTTCCCCCCCTGACTATTTCCATGTTGTGTTGTAGGCTATATGTTCCCCCCCCTGACTATTTCCATGTTGTGTTGTAGACTATATGTTCCCCCCTGACTATTACCATGTTGTGTTGTAGGCTATATGTTCCCCCCTGACTATTACCATGTTGTGTTGTAGGCTATATGTTCCCCCTCGACTATTTCCATGTTTTGTTGTAGGCTATATGTTCCCCCCTGACTATTACCATGTTGTGTTGTAGGCTATATGTTCCCACCTGACTATTACCATGTTGTGTTGTAGGCTATATGTTCCCCTGACTTTTTCCATGTTGTGTTGTAGGCTATATGTTCCCCCCTGACTATTACCATGTTGTGTTGTAGGCTATATGTTCCCCCCCTGACTATTTCCATGTTGTGTTGTAGGCTATATGTTCCCCCCTGACTATTACCATGTTGTTTTGTAGGCTATATGTTCCCACCTGACTATTACCATGTTGTGTTGTAGGCTATATGTTCCCCCCTGACTATTACCATGTTGTGTTGTAGGCTATATGTTCCCCCCCTGACTATTACCATGTTGTGTTGTAGGCTATATGTTCCCCCCTGACTATTACCATGTTGTGTTGTAGGCTATATGTTCCCCCCCTGACTATTACCATGTTGTGTTGTAGGCTATATGTTCCCCCCTGACTATTACCATGTTGTGTTGTAGGCTATATGTTCCCCTGACTATTACCATGTTGTGTTGTAGGCTATATGTTCCCCCCTGACTATTACCATGTTGTGTTGTAGGCTATATGTACCCCCCCCTGACTATTACCATGTTGTGTTGTAGGCTATATGTTCCCCCCCGACTATTACCATGTTGTGTTGTAGGCTATATGTTCCCCCTGACTGTTACCATGTTATGTTGTAGGCTATATGTTCCCACCTGACTATTACCATGTTGTGTTTTAGGCTATATGTTCCCCTGACTATTACCATGTTGTGTTGTAGGCTATATGTTCCCCCCTGACTATTACCATGTTGTGTTGTAGGCTATATGTTCCCCCCCCTGACTATTACCATGTTGTGTTGTAGGCTATATGTTCCCCCCCGACTATTACCATGTTGTGTTGTAGGCTATATGTTCCCCCTGACTGTTACCATGTTATGTTGTAGGCTATATGTTCCCACCTGACTATTACCATGTTGTGTTGTAGGCTATATGTTCCCCCCTGACTATTACCATGTTGTGTTGTAGGCTATATGTTCCCCCCTGACTATTACCATGTTGTGTTGTAGGCTATATGTTCCCCCCCTGACTATTTCCATGTTGTGTTGTAGGCTATATGTTCCCCCCTGACTATTACCATGTTGTGTTGTAGGCTATATGTTCCCCCCCTGACTATTTCCATGTTGTGTTGTAGGCTATATGTTCCCCCCCTGACTATTACCATGTTGTGTTGTAGGCTATATGTTCCCCCCCTGACTATTTCCATGTTGTGTTGTAGGCTATATGTTCCCCCCTGACTATTACCATGTTGTGTTGTAGGCTATATGTTCCCCCCCTGACTATTTCCATGTTGTGTTGTAGGCTATATGTTCCCCCCCTGACTATTACCATGTTGTGTTGTAGGCTATATGTTCTCCCCTGACTATTACCATGTTGTGTTGTAGGCTATATGTTCCCCCCTGACTATTACCATGTTGTGTTGTAGGCTATATGTTCCCCCCTGACTATTTCCATGTTGTGTTGTAGGCTATATGTTCCCCCCTGACTATTACCATGTTGTGTTGTAGACTATATGTTCCCCTGACTATTACCATGTTGTGTTGTAGGCTATATGTTCCCCCCCTGACTATTACCATGTTGTGTGTAGGCTATATGTTCCCACCTGACTATTACCATGTTGTGTTGTAGGCTATATGTTCCCCCCCTGACTATTACCATGTTGTGTTGTAGGCTATATGTTCCCACCTGACTATTACCATGTTGTGTTGTAGGCTATATGTTCCCTCCTGACTATTACCATGTTGTGTTGTAGACTATATGTTCCCCCCTGACTATTACCATGTTGTGTTGTAGGCTATATGTCCCCCCCCCTGACTATTACCATGTTGTGTTGTAGGCTATATGTTCCCCCCTGACTATTACCATGTTGTGTTGTAGACTATATGTTCCCACCTGACTATTACCATGTTGTGTTGTAGGCTATATGTTCCCCCCCTGACTATTACCATGTTGTGTTGTAGGCTATATGTTCCCACCTGACTATTACCATGTTGTGTTGTAGGCTATATGTTCCCCCCCTGACTATTACCATGTTGTGTTGTAGGCTATATGTTCCCCCCCTGACTATTTCCATGTTGTGTTGTAGGCTATATGTTCCCCCCCTGACTATTACCATGTTGTGTTGTAGGCTATATGTTCCCCCCCTGACTATTTCCATGTTGTGTTGTAGGCTATATGTTGCCCCCCTGACTATTACCATGTTGTGTTGTAGGCTATATGTTCCCCCCCTGACTATTTCCATGTTGTGTTGTAGACTATATGTTCCCCCCCTGACTATTTCCATGTTGTGTTGTAGGCTATATGTTCCCCCCCCTGACTATTTCCATGTTGTGTTGTAGACTATATGTTCCCCCCTGACTATTACCATGTTGTGTTGTAGGCTATATGTTCCCCCCTGACTATTACCATGTTGTGTTGTAGGCTATATGTTCCCCCTCGACTATTTCCATGTTTTGTTGTAGGCTATATGTTCCCCCCTGACTATTACCATGTTGTGTTGTAGGCTATATGTTCCCACCTGACTATTACCATGTTGTGTTGTAGGCTATATGTTCCCCTGACTTTTTCCATGTTGTGTTGTAGGCTATATGTTCCCCCCTGACTATTACCATGTTGTGTTGTAGGCTATATGTTCCCCCCCTGACTATTTCCATGTTGTGTTGTAGGCTATATGTTCCCCCCTGACTATTACCATGTTGTGTTGTAGGCTATATGTTCCCACCTGACTATTACCATGTTGTGTTGTAGGCTATATGTTCCCCCCTGACTATTACCATGTTGTGTTGTAGGCTATATGTTCCCCCCCTGACTATTACCATGTTGTGTTGTAGGCTATATGTTCCCCCCTGACTATTACCATGTTGTGTTGTAGGCTATATGTTCCCCCCCTGACTATTACCATGTTGTGTTGTAGGCTATATGTTCCCCCCTGACTATTACCATGTTGTGTTGTAGGCTATATGTTCCCCTGACTATTACCATGTTGTGTTGTAGGCTATATGTTCCCCCCTGACTATTACCATGTTGTGTTGTAGGCTATATGTACCCCCCCCTGACTATTACCATGTTGTGTTGTAGGCTATATGTTCCCCCCCGACTATTACCATGTTGTGTTGTAGGCTATATGTTCCCCCTGACTGTTACCATGTTATGTTGTAGGCTATATGTTCCCACCTGACTATTACCATGTTGTGTTTTAGGCTATATGTTCCCCTGACTATTACCATGTTGTGTTGTAGGCTATATGTTCCCCCCTGACTATTACCATGTTGTGTTGTAGGCTATATGTTCCCCCCCCCCCTCCCCCCCGACTATTACCATGTTGTGTTGTAGGCTACCCCCTACTGTTCCCCCCCCTGACTATTACCATGTTGTGTTGTAGGCTATATGTTCCCCCCTGACTGTTACCATGTTATGTTGTAGGCTATATGTTCCCACCTGACTATTACCATGTTGTGTTGTAGGCTATATGTTCCCCCCTGACTATTACCATGTTGTGTTGTACGCCCCCCGCTATCCAGTGTTCCCCCCCTGACTATTACCATGTTGTGTTGCTAGCCCCCCGCTATCCATGTTCCCCACCTGACTATTACCATGTTGTGTTGTAGGCTATATGTTCCCCCCCTGACAATTACCATGTTGTGTTGTAGGCTATATGTTCCCCCCTGACTATTTCCATGTTGTGTTGTAGGCTATATGTTCCCCCCCTGACTATTACCATGTTGTGTTGTAGGCTATATGTTCCCCCCTGACTATTTCCATGTTGTGTTGTAGGCTATATGTTCCCCCCCCTGACTATTACCATGTTGTGTTGTAGACTATATGTTCTCCGCTGACTATTACCATGTTGTGTTGTAGGCTATATGTTCCCCCCCTGACTATTTCCATGTTGTGTTGTAGGCTATATGTTCCCCCCTGACTATTACCATGTTGTGTTGTAGACTATATGTTCACCTGACTATTACCATGTTGTGTTGTAGGCTATATGTTCCCCCCCTGACTATTACCATGTTGTGTGTAGGCTATATGTTCCCACCTGACTATTACCATGTTGTGTTGTAGGCTATATGTTCCCCCCCTGACTATTACCATGTTGTGTTGTAGGCTATATGTTCCCACCTGACTATTACCATGTTGTGTTGTAGGCTATATGTTCCCTCCTGACTATTACCATGTTGTGTTGTAGACTATATGTTCCCCCCTGACTATTACCATGTTGTGTTGTAGGCTATATGTCCCCCCCCCTGACTATTACCATGTTGTGTTGTAGGCTATATGTTCCCCCCTGACTATTACCATGTTGTGTTGTAGGCTATATGTTCCCCCCCTGACTATTTCCATGTTGTGTTGTAGGCTATATGTTCCCCCCCTGACTATTACCATGTTGTGTTGTAGGCTATATGTTCCCCCCCTGACTATTTCCATGTTGTGTTGTAGGCTATATGTTCCCCCCCTGACTATTACCATGTTGTGTTGTAAGCTATATGTTCCCCCCCTGACTATTTCCATGTTGTGTTGTAGACTATATGTTCCCCCCCTGACTATTTCCATGTTGTGTTGTAGGCTATATGTTCCCCCCCTGACTATTTCCATGTTGTGTTGTAGACTATATGATCCCCCCCTGACTATTACCATGTTGTGTTGTAGGCTATATGTTCCCCCCTGACTATTACCATGTTGTGTTGTAGGCTATATGTTCCCCCTCGACTATTTCCATGTTGTGTTGTAGGCTATATGTTCCCCTGGCTATTACCAGGTTGTGTTGTAGGCTATATGTTCCCACCTGACTATTGCCATGTTGTGTTGTAGGCTATATGTTCCCCTGACTATTTCCATGTTGTGTTGTAGGCTATATGTTCCCCCCTGACTATTACCATGTTGTGTTGTAGGCTATATGTTCCCCCCTGACTATTTCCATGTTGTGTTGTAGGCTATATGTTCCCCCCTGACTATTACCATGTTGTGTTGTAGGCTATATGTTCCCACCTGACTATTACCATGTTGTGTTGTAGGCTATATGTTCCCCCCTGACTATTACCATGTTGTGTTGTAGGCTATATGTTCCCCCCCTGACTATTACCATGTTGTGTTGTAGGCTATATGTTCCCCCCCTGACTATTACCATGTTGTGTTGTAGGCTATATGTTCCCCCCCTGACTATTACCATGTTGTGTTGTAGGCTATATGTTCCCCCCTGGCTATTTCCATGTTGTGTTGTAGGCTATATGTTCCCCCCTGACTATTACCATGTTGTGTTTTAGGCTATATGTTCCCCTGACTATTACCATGTTGTGTTGTAGGCTATATGTTCCCCCCTGACTATTACCATGTTGTGTTGTAGGCTATATGTTCCCCCCCTGACTATTACCATGTTGTGTTGTAGGCTATATGTTCCCCCCCGACTATTACCATGTTGTGTTGTAGGCTATATGTTCCCCCTGACTGTTACCATGTTATGTTGTAGGCTATATGTTCCCACCTGACTATTACCATGTTGTGTTTTAGGCTATATGTTCCCCTGACTATTACCATGTTGTGTTGTAGGCTATATGTTCCCCCCTGACTATTACCATGTTGTGTTGTAGGCTATATGTTCCCCCCCCTGACTATTACCATGTTGCGTTGTAGGCTATATGTTCCCACCTGACTATTACCATGTTGTGTTGTAGGCTATATGTTCCCCCTGACTGTTACCATGTTATGTTGTAGGCTATATGTTCCCCCCTGACTATTACCATGTTGTGTTGTAGGCTATATGTTCCCCCTCGACTATTTTCATGTTGTGTTGTAGGCTATATGTTCCCCTGACTATTACCATGTTGTGTTGTAGGCTATATGTTCCCACCTGACTATTACCATGTTGTGTTGTAGGCTATATGTTCCCCTGACTATTTCCATGTTGTGTTGTAGGCTATATGTTCCCCCCTGACTATTACCATGTTGTGTTGTAGGCTATATGTTCCCCCCCTGACTATTTCCATGTTGTGTTGTAGGCTATATGTTCCCCCCTGACTATTACCATGTTGTGTTGTAGGCTATATGTTCCCACCTGACTATTACCATGTTGTGTTGTAGGCTATATGTTCCCCCCTGACTATTACCATGTTGTGTTGTAGGCTATATGTTCCCACCTGACTATTACCATGTTGTGTTGTAGGCTATATGTTCTCCCCTGACTATTACCATGTTGTGTTGTAGGCTATATGTTCCCCCCCTGACTATTACCATGTTGTGTTGTAGGCTATATGTTCCCCCCCTGACTATTACCATGTTGTGTTGTAGGCTATATGTTCCCCCCCTGACTATTACCATGTTGTGTTGTAGGCTATATGTTCCCCCCTGGCTATTTCCATGTTGTGTTGTAGGCTATATGTTCCCCCCTGACTATTACCATGTTGTGTTTTAGGCTATATGTTCCCCTGACTATTACCATGTTGTGTTGTAGGCTATATGTTCCCCTGACTATTTCCATGTTGTGTTGTAGGCTATATGTTCCCCTGGCTATTACCATGTTGTGTTGTAGGCTATATGTTCCCACCTGACTATTACCATGTTGTGTTGTAGGCTATATGTTCCCCTGACTATTTCCATGTTGTGTTGTAGGCTATATGTTCCCCCCTGACTATTACCATGTTGTGTTGTAGGCTATATGTTCCCCCCCTGACTATTTCCATGTTGTGTTGTAGGCTATATGTTCCCCCCTGACTATTACCATGTTGTGTTGTAGGCTATATGTTCCCACCTGACTATTACCATGTTGTGTTGTAGGCTATATGTTCCCCCCTGACTATTACCATGTTGTGTTGTAGGCTATATGTTCCCCCCCTGACTATTACCATGTTGTGTTGTAGGCTATATGTTCCCCCCCTGACTATTACCATGTTGTGTTGTAGGCTATATGTTCCCCCCCTGACTATTACCATGTTGTGTTGTAGGCTATATGTTCCCCCCTGGCTATTTCCATGTTGTGTTGTAGGCTATATGTTCCCCCCTGACTATTACCATGTTGTGTTTTAGGCTATATGTTCCCCCTGACTATTACCATGTTGTGTTGTAGGCTATATGTTCCCCCCTGACTATTACCATGTTGTGTTGTAGGCTATATGTTCCCCCCCCAGACTATTACCATGTTGTGTTGTAGGCTATATGTTCCCACCTGACTATTACCATGTTGTGTTGTAGGCTATATGTTCCCCCCCGACTATTACCATGTTGTGTTGTAGGCTATATGTTCCCCCCTGACTATTTCCATGTTGTGTTGTAGGCTATATGTTCCCCCCTGACTATTACCATGTTGTGTTGTAGACTATATGTTCCCCTGACTATTACCATGTTGTGTTGTAGGCTATATGTTCCCCCCCTGACTATTACCATGTTGTGTGTAGGCTATATGTTCCCACCTGACTATTACCATGTTGTGTTGTAGGCTATATGTTCCCCCCCTGACTATTACCATGTTGTGTTGTAGGCTATATGTTCCCACCTGACTATTACCATGTTGTGTTGTAGGCTATATGTTCCCTCCTGACTATTACCATGTTGTGTTGTAGACTATATGTTCCCCCCTGACTATTACCATGTTGTGTTGTAGGCTATATGTCCCCCCCCCTGACTATTACCATGTTGTGTTGTAGGCTATATGTTCCCCCCTGACTATTACCATGTTGTGTTGTAGACTATATGTTCCCACCTGACTATTACCATGTTGTGTTGTAGGCTATATGTTCCCCCCCTGACTATTACCATGTTGTGTTGTAGGCTATATGTTCCCACCTGACTATTACCATGTTGTGTTGTAGGCTATATGTTTCCCCCCTGACTATTACCATGTTGTGTTGTAGGCTATATGTTCCCCCCCTGACTATTTCCATGTTGTGTTGTAGGCTATATGTTCCCCCCCTGACTATTACCATGTTGTGTTGTAGGCTATATGTTCCCCCCCTGACTATTTCCATGTTGTGTTGTAGGCTATATGTTCCCCCCCTGACTATTACCATGTTGTGTTGTAGGCTATATGTTCCCCCCCTGACTATTTCCATGTTGTGTTGTAGACTATATGTTCCCCCCCTGACTATTTCCATGTTGTGTTGTAGGCTATATGTTCCCCCCCTGACTATTTCCATGTTGTGTTGTAGACTATATGTTCCCCCCTGACTATTACCATGTTGTGTTGTAGGCTATATGTTCCCCCCTGACTATTACCATGTTGTGTTGTAGGCTATATGTTCCCCCTCGACTATTTCCATGTTTTGTTGTAGGCTATATGTTCCCCCCTGACTATTACCATGTTGTGTTGTAGGCTATATGTTCCCACCTGACTATTACCATGTTGTGTTGTAGGCTATATGTTCCCCTGACTTTTTCCATGTTGTGTTGTAGGCTATATGTTCCCCCCTGACTATTACCATGTTGTGTTGTAGGCTATATGTTCCCCCCCTGACTATTTCCATGTTGTGTTGTAGGCTATATGTTCCCCCCTGACTATTACCATGTTGTGTTGTAGGCTATATGTTCCCACCTGACTATTACCATGTTGTGTTGTAGGCTATATGTTCCCCCCTGACTATTACCATGTTGTGTTGTAGGCTATATGTTCCCCCCCTGACTATTACCATGTTGTGTTGTAGGCTATATGTTCCCCCCCTGACTATTACCATGTTGTGTTGTAGGCTATATGTTCCCCCCCTGACTATTACCATGTTGTGTTGTAGGCTATATGTTCCCCCCTGACTATTACCATGTTGTGTTGTAGGCTATATGTTCCCCTGACTATTACCATGTTGTGTTGTAGGCTATATGTTCCCCCCTGACTATTACCATGTTGTGTTGTAGGCTATATGTACCCCCCCCTGACTATTACCATGTTGTGTTGTAGGCTATATGTTCCCCCCCGACTATTACCATGTTGTGTTGTAGGCTATATGTTCCCCCTGACTGTTACCATGTTATGTTGTAGGCTATATGTTCCCACCTGACTATTACCATGTTGTGTTTTAGGCTATATGTTCCCCTGACTATTACCATGTTGTGTTGTAGCCTATATGTTCCCCCCTGACTATTACCATGTTGTGTTGTAGGCTATATGTTCCCCCCCCTGACTATTACCATGTTGTGTTGTAGGCTATATGTTCCCCCCCGACTATTACCATGTTGTGTTGTAGGCTATATGTTCCCCCTGACTGTTACCATGTTATGTTGTAGGCTATATGTTCCCACCTGACTATTACCATGTTGTGTTGTAGGCTATATGTTCCCCCTTGACTATTACCATGTTGTGTTGTAGGCTATGTGTTCCCCCCTGACTATTACCATGTTGTGTTGTAGGCTATATGTTCCCACCTGACTATTACCATGTTGTGTTGTAGGCTATATGTTCCCCCCCTGACAATTACCATGTTGTGTTGTAGGCTATATGTTCCCCCCTGACTATTTCCATGTCGTGTTGTAGGCTATATGTTCCCCCCCTGACTATTACCATGTTGTGTTGTAGGCTATATGTTCCCCCCTGACTATTTCCATGTTGTGTTGTAGGCTATATGTTCCCCCCCCTGACTATTACCATGTTGTGTTGTAGACTATATGTTCTCCCCTGACTATTACCATGTTGTGTTGTAGGCTATATGTTCCCCCCCTGACTATTTCCATGTTGTGTTGTAGGCTATATGTTCCCCCCTGACTATTACCATGTTGTGTTGTAGACTATATGTTCCCCTGACTATTACCATGTTGTGTTGTAGGCTATATGTTCCCCCCCTGACTATTACCATGTTGTGTTGTAGGCTATATGTTCCCACCTGACTATTACCATGTTGTGTTGTAGGCTATATGTTCCCTCCTGACTATTACCATGTTGTGTTGTAGACTATATGTTCCCCCCTGACTATTACCATGTTGTGTTGTAGGCTATATGTTCCCACCTGACTATTACCATGTTGTGTTGTAGGCTATATGTTCCCCCCTGACTATTACCATGTTGTGTTGTAGGCTATATTTCCCCCCCCTGACTATTACCATGTTGTGTTGTAGGCTATATGTTCCCCCCTGACTATTACCATGTTGTGTTGTAGGCTATATGTTCCCCCCCTGACTATTACCATGTTGTGTTGTAGGCTATATGTTCCCCCCCTGACTATTACCATGTTGTGTTGTAGGCTATATGTTCCCCCCCTGACTATTACCATGTTGTGTTGTAGGCTATATGTTCCCCCCTGGCTATTTCCATGTTGTGTTGTAGGCTATATGTTCCCCCCTGACTATTACCATGTTGTGTTTTAGGCTATATGTTCCCCTGACTATTACCATGTTGTGTTGTAGGCTATATGTTCCCCCCTGACTATTACCATGTTGTGTTGTAGGCTATATGTTCCCCCCCCTGACTATTACCATGTTGTGTTGTAGGCTATATGTTCCCCCCTGACTATTACCATGTTGTGTTGTAGGCTATATGTTCCCCCTGACTGTTACCATGTTATGTTGTAGGCTATATGTTCCCACCTGACTATTACCATGTTGTGTTTTAGGCTATATGTTCCCCTGACTATTACCATGTTGTGTTGTAGGCTATATGTTCCCCCCTGACTATTACCATGTTGTGTTGTAGGCTATATGTCCCCCCCCCTGACTATTACCATGTTGTGTTGTAGGCTATATGTTCCCACCTGACTATTACCATGTTGTGTTGTAGGCTATATGTTCCCCCCCGACTATTACCATGTTGTGTTGTAGGCTATATGTTCCCCCTGACTGTTACCATGTTATGTTGTAGGCTATATGTTCCCCCCTGACTATTACCATGTTGTGTTGTAGGCTATATGTTCCCCCTCGACTATTTCCATGTTGTGTTGTAGGCTATATGTTCCCCTGACTATTACCATGTTGTGTTGTAGGCTATATGTTCCCACCTGACTATTACCATGTTGTGTTGTAGGCTATATGTTCCCCTGACTATTTCCATGTTGTGTTGTAGGCTATATGTTCCCCCCTGACTATTACCATGTTGTGTTGTAGGCTATATGTTCCCCCCCTGACTATTTCCATGTTGTGTTGTAGGCTATATGTTCCCCCCTGACTATTACCATGTTGTGTTGTAGGCTATATGTTCCCACCTGACTATTACCATGTTGTGTTGTAGGCTATATGTTCCCCCCTGACTATTACCATGTTGTGTTGTAGGCTATATGTTCCCCCCTGACTATTTCCATGTTGTGTTGTAGGCTATATGTTCCCCCCTGACTATTACCATGTTGTGTTGTAGGCTATATGTTCCCACCTGACTATTACCATGTTGTGTTGTAGGCTATATGTTCCCCCCTGACTATTACCATGTTGTGTTGTAGGCTATATGTTCCCCCCCTGACTATTACCATGTTGTGTTGTAGGCTATATGTTCCCCCCCTGACTATTACCATGTTGTGTTGTAGGCTATATGTTCCCCCCCTGACTATTACCATGTTGTGTTGTAGGCTATATGTTCCCCCCTGGCTATTTCCATGTTGTGTTGTAGGCTATATGTTCCCCCCTGACTATTACCATGTTGTGTTTTAGGCTATATGTTCCCCTGACTATTACCATGTTGTGTTGTAGGCTATATGTTCCCCTGACTATTTCCATGTTGTGTTGTAGTCTATATGTTCCCCTGGCTATTACCATGTTGTGTTGTAGGCTATATGTTCCCACCTGACTATTACCATGTTGTGTTGTAGGCTATATGTTCCCCTGACTATTTCCATGTTGTGTTGTAGGCTATATGTTCCCCCCTGACTATTACCATGTTGTGTTGTAGGCTATATGTTCCCCCCCTGACTATTTCCATGTTGTGTTGTAGGCTATATGTTCCCCCCTGACTATTACCATGTTGTGTTGTAGGCTATATGTTCCCACCTGACTATTACCATGTTGTGTTGTAGGCTATATGTTCCCCCCTGACTATTACCATGTTGTGTTGTAGGCTATATGTTCCCCCCCTGACTATTACCATGTTGTGTTGTAGGCTATATGTTCCCCCCCTGACTATTACCATGTTGTGTTGTAGGCTATATGTTCCCCCCCTGACTATTACCATGTTGTGTTGTAGGCTATATGTTCCCCCCTGGCTATTTCCATGTTGTGTTGTAGGCTATATGTTCCCCCCTGACTATTACCATGTTGTGTTTTAGGCTATATGTTCCCCTGACTATTACCATGTTGTGTTGTAGGCTATATGTTCCCCCCTGACTATTACCATGTTGTGTTGTAGGCTATATGTTCCCCCCCCTGACTATTACCATGTTGTTTTGTAGGCTATATGTTCCCCCCCGACTATTACCATGTTGTGTTGTAGGCTATATGTTCCCCCTGACTGTTACCATGTTATGTTGTAGGCTATATGTTCCCACCTGACTATTACCATGTTGTGTTTTAGGCTATATGTTCCCCTGACTATTACCATGTTGTGTTGTAGGCTATATGTTCCCCCCTGACTATTACCATGTTGTGTTGTAGGCTATATGTTCCCCCCCCTGACTATTACCATGTTGTGTTGTAGGCTATATGTTCCCACCTGACTATTACCATGTTGTGTTGTAGGCTATATGTTCCCCCCCGACTATTACCATGTTGTGTTGTAGGCTATATGTTCCCCCTGACTGTTACCATGTTATGTTGTAGGCTATATGTTCCCCCCTGACTATTACCATGTTGTGTTGTAGGCTATATGTTCCCCCTCGACTATTTCCATGTTGTGTTGTAGGCTATATGTTCCCCTGACTATTACCATGTTGTGTTGTAGGCTATATGTTCCCACCTGACTATTACCATGTTGTGTTGTAGGCTATATGTTCCCCTGACTATTTCCATGTTGTGTTGTAGGCTATATGTTCCCCCCTGACTATTACCATGTTGTGTTGTATGCTATATTTTCCCCCCCTGACTATTTCCATGTTGTGTTGTAGGCTATATGTTCCCCCCTGACTATTACAATGTTGTGTTGTAGGCTATATGTTCCCACCTGACTATTACCATGTTGTGTTGTAGGCTATATGTTCCCCCCTGACTATTACCATGTTGTGTTGTAGGCTATATGTTCCCCCCCTGACTATTACCATGTTGTGTTGTAGGCTATATGTTCCCCCCCTGACTATTACCATGTTGTGTTGTAGGCTATATGTTCCCCCCCTGACTATTACCATGTTGTGTTGTAGGCTATATGTTCCCCCCTGGCTATTTCCATGTTGTGTTGTAGGCTATATGTTCCTCCCTGACTATTACCATGTTGTGTTTTAGGCTATATGTTCCCCTGACTATTACCATGTTGTGTTGTAGGCTATATGTTCCCCCCTGACTATTACCATGTTGTGTTGTAGGCTATATGTTCCCCCCCCTGACTATTACCATGTTGTGTTGTAGGCTATATGTTCCCCCCCGACTATTACCATGTTGTGTTGTAGGCTATATGTTCCCCCTGACTGTTACCATGTTATGTTGTAGGCTATATGTTCCCCCCCTGACTATTACCATGTTGTGTTGTAGGCTATATGTTCCCCCCTGGCTATTTCCATGTTGTGTTGTAGGCTATATGTTCCCCCCTGACTATTACCATGTTGTGTTTTAGGCTATATGTTCCCCTGACTATTACCATGTTGTGTTGTAGGCTATATGTTCCCCTGACTATTTCCATGTTGTGTTGTAGTCTATATGTTCCCCTGGCTATTACCATGTTGTGTTGTAGGCTATATGTTCCCACCTGACTATTACCATGTTGTGTTGTAGGCTATATGTTCCCCTGACTATTTCCATGTTGTGTTGTAGGCTATATGTTCCCCCCTGACTATTACCATGTTGTGTTGTAGGCTATATGTTCCCCCCCTGACTATTTCCATGTTGTGTTGTAGGCTATATGTTCCCCCCTGACTATTACCATGTTGTGTTGTAGGCTATATGTTCCCACCTGACTATTACCATGTTGTGTTGTAGGCTATATGTTCCCCCCTGACTATTACCATGTTGTGTTGTAGGCTATATGTTCCCCCCCTGACTATTACCATGTTGTGTTGTAGGCTATATGTTCCCCCCCTGACTATTACCATGTTGTGTTGTAGGCTATATGTTCCCCCCCTGACTATTACCATGTTGTGTTGTAGGCTATATGTTCCCCCCTGGCTATTTCCATGTTGTGTTGTAGGCTATATGTTCCCCCCTGACTATTACCATGTTGTGTTTTAGGCTATATGTTCCCCTGACTATTACCATGTTGTGTTGTAGGCTATATGTTCCCCCCTGACTATTACCATGTTGTGTTGTAGGCTATATGTTCCCCCCCCTGACTATTACCATGTTGTTTTGTAGGCTATATGTTCCCCCCCGACTATTACCATGTTGTGTTGTAGGCTATATGTTCCCCCTGACTGTTACCATGTTATGTTGTAGGCTATATGTTCCCACCTGACTATTACCATGTTGTGTTTTAGGCTATATGTTCCCCTGACTATTACCATGTTGTGTTGTAGGCTATATGTTCCCCCCTGACTATTACCATGTTGTGTTGTAGGCTATATGTTCCCCCCCCTGACTATTACCATGTTGTGTTGTAGGCTATATGTTCCCACCTGACTATTACCATGTTGTGTTGTAGGCTATATGTTCCCCCCCGACTATTACCATGTTGTGTTGTAGGCTATATGTTCCCCCTGACTGTTACCATGTTATGTTGTAGGCTATATGTTCCCCCCTGACTATTACCATGTTGTGTTGTAGGCTATATGTTCCCCCTCGACTATTTCCATGTTGTGTTGTAGGCTATATGTTCCCCTGACTATTACCATGTTGTGTTGTAGGCTATATGTTCCCACCTGACTATTACCATGTTGTGTTGTAGGCTATATGTTCCCCTGACTATTTCCATGTTGTGTTGTAGGCTATATGTTCCCCCCTGACTATTACCATGTTGTGTTGTATGCTATATTTTCCCCCCCTGACTATTTCCATGTTGTGTTGTAGGCTATATGTTCCCCCCTGACTATTACAATGTTGTGTTGTAGGCTATATGTTCCCACCTGACTATTACCATGTTGTGTTGTAGGCTATATGTTCCCCCCTGACTATTACCATGTTGTGTTGTAGGCTATATGTTCCCCCCCTGACTATTACCATGTTGTGTTGTAGGCTATATGTTCCCCCCCTGACTATTACCATGTTGTGTTGTAGGCTATATGTTCCCCCCCTGACTATTACCATGTTGTGTTGTAGGCTATATGTTCCCCCCTGGCTATTTCCATGTTGTGTTGTAGGCTATATGTTCCCCCCTGACTATTACCATGTTGTGTTTTAGGCTATATGTTCCCCTGACTATTACCATGTTGTGTTGTAGGCTATATGTTCCCCCCTGACTATTACCATGTTGTGTTGTAGGCTATATGTTCCCCCCCCTGACTATTACCATGTTGTGTTGTAGGCTATATGTTCCCCCCCGACTATTACCATGTTGTGTTGTAGGCTATATGTTCCCCCTGACTGTTACCATGTTATGTTGTAGGCTATATGTTCCCACCTGACTATTACCATGTTGTGTTTTAGGCTATATGTTCCCCTGACTATTACCATGTTGTGTTGTAGGCTATATGTTCCCCCCTGACTATTACCATGTTGTGTTGTAGGCTATATGTTCCCCCCCCTGACTATTACCATGTTGTGTTGTAGGCTATATGTTCCCACCTGACTATTACCATGTTGTGTTGTAGGC
Organism: Salmo salar; assembly: GCF_965601325.2. NCBI lineage: Eukaryota > Metazoa > Chordata > Actinopteri > Salmoniformes > Salmonidae > Salmo > Salmo salar. The sequence continues at coordinate 47,277,651 of NC_138308.1, forward strand.
TATATGTTCCCCCCCGACTATTACCATGTTGTGTTGTAGGCTATATGTTCCCCCTGACTGTTACCATGTTATGTTGTAGGCTATATGTTCCCCCCTGACTATTACCATGTTGTGTTGTAGGCGATATGTTCCCCCTCGACTATTTCCATGTTGTGTTGTAGGCTATATGTTCCCCTGACTATTACCATGTTGTGTTGTAGGCTATATGTTCCCACCTGACTATTACCATGTTGTGTTGTAGGCTATATGTTCCCCTGACTATTTCCATGTTGTGTTGTAGGCTATATGTTCCCCCCTGACTATTACCATGTTGTGTTGTAGGCTATATGTTCCCCCCCTGACTATTTCCATGTTGTGTTGTAGGCTATATGTTCCCCCCTGACTATTACCATGTTGTGTTGTAGGCTATATGTTCCCACCTGACTATTACCATGTTGTGTTGTAGGCTATATGTTCCCCCCTGACTATTACCATGTTGTGTTGTAGGCTATATGTTCCCCCCTGACTATTTCCATGTTGTGTTGTAGGCTATATGTTCCCCCCTGACTATTACCATGTTGTGTTGTAGGCTATATGTTCCCACCTGACTATTACCATGTTGTGTTGTAGGCTATATGTTCCCCCCTGACTATTACCATGTTGTGTTGTAGGCTATATGTTCCCCCCCTGACTATTACCATGTTGTGTTGTAGGCTATATGTTCCCCCCCTGACTATTACCATGTTGTGTTGTAGGCTATATGTTCCCCCCCTGACTATTACCATGTTGTGTTGTAGGCTATATGTTCCCCCCTGGCTATTTCCATGTTGTGTTGTAGGCTATATGTTCCCCCCTGACTATTACCATGTTGTGTTTTAGGCTATATGTTCCCCTGACTATTACCATGTTGTGTTGTAGGCTATATGTTCCCCTGACTATTTCCATGTTGTGTTGTAGTCTATATGTTCCCCTGGCTATTACCATGTTGTGTTGTAGGCTATATGTTCCCACCTGACTATTACCATGTTGTGTTGTAGGCTATATGTTCCCCTGACTATTTCCATGTTGTGTTGTAGGCTATATGTTCCCCCCTGACTATTACCATGTTGTGTTGTAGGCTATATGTTCCCCCCCTGACTATTTCCATGTTGTGTTGTAGGCTATATGTTCCCCCCTGACTATTACCATGTTGTGTTGTAGGCTATATGTTCCCACCTGACTATTACCATGTTGTGTTGTAGGCTATATGTTCCCCCCTGACTATTACCATGTTGTGTTGTAGGCTATATGTTCCCCCCCTGACTATTACCATGTTGTGTTGTAGGCTATATGTTCCCCCCCTGACTATTACCATGTTGTGTTGTAGGCTATATGTTCCCCCCCTGACTATTACCATGTTGTGTTGTAGGCTATATGTTCCCCCCTGGCTATTTCCATGTTGTGTTGTAGGCTATATGTTCCCCCCTGACTATTACCATGTTGTGTTTTAGGCTATATGTTCCCCTGACTATTACCATGTTGTGTTGTAGGCTATATGTTCCCCCCTGACTATTACCATGTTGTGTTGTAGGCTATATGTTCCCCCCCCTGACTATTACCATGTTGTGTTGTAGGCTATATGTTCCCACCTGACTATTACCATGTTGTGTTGTAGGCTATATGTTCCCCCCCTGACTATTACCATGTTGTGTTGTAGGCTATATGTTCCCCCTGACTATTACCATGTTGTGTTGTAGGCTATATGTTCCCCCCTGACTATTACCATGTTGTGTTGTAGGCTATATGTTCCCCCCTCGACTATTACCATGTTGTGTTGTAGGCTATATGTTCCCCCTGACTATTACCATGTTGTGTTGTAGGCTATATGTTCCCCCCTGACTATTACCATGTTGTGTTGTAGGCTATATGTTCCCCCTGACTATTACCATGTTGTGTTGTAGGCTATATGTTCCCCCCTGACTATTACCATGTTGTGTTGTAGGCTATATGTTCCCCCCCTGACTATTATCCATGTTGTGTTGTAGGCTATATGTTCCCCCCTGACTATTACAATGTTGTGTTGTAGGCTATATGTTCCCACCTGACTATTACCATGTTGTGTTGTAGGCTATATGTTCCCCCCTGACTATTACCATGTTGTGTTGTAGGCTATATGTTCCCCCCCTGACTATTACCATGTTGTGTTGTAGGCTATATGTTCCCCCCCTGACTATTACCATGTTGTGTTGTAGGCTATATGTTCCCCCCCTGACTATTACCATGTTGTGTTGTAGGCTATATGTTCCCCCCTGGCTATTTCCATGTTGTGTTGTAGGCTATATGTTCCCCCCTGACTATTACCATGTTGTGTTTTAGGCTATATGTTCCCCTGACTATTACCATGTTGTGTTGTAGGCTATATGTTCCCCCCTGACTATTACCATGTTGTGTTGTAGGCTATATGTTCCCCCCCCTGACTATTACCATGTTGTGTTGTAGGCTATATGTTCCCCCCCGACTATTACCATGTTGTGTTGTAGGCTATATGTTCCCCCTGACTGTTACCATGTTATGTTGTAGGCTATATGTTCCCACCTGACTATTACCATGTTGTGTTTTAGGCTATATGTTCCCCTGACTATTACCATGTTGTGTTGTAGGCTATATGTTCCCCCCTGACTATTACCATGTTGTGTTGTAGGCTATATGTTCCCCCCCCTGACTATTACCATGTTGTGTTGTAGGCTATATGTTCCCACCTGACTATTACCATGTTGTGTTGTAGGCTATATGTTCCCCCCCGACTATTACCATGTTGTGTTGTAGGCTATATGTTCCCCCTGACTGTTACCATGTTATGTTGTAGGCTATATGTTCCCCCCTGACTATTACCATGTTGTGTTGTAGGCGATATGTTCCCCCTCGACTATTTCCATGTTGTGTTGTAGGCTATATGTTCCCCTGACTATTACCATGTTGTGTTGTAGGCTATATGTTCCCACCTGACTATTACCATGTTGTGTTGTAGGCTATATGTTCCCCTGACTATTTCCATGTTGTGTTGTAGGCTATATGTTCCCCCCTGACTATTACCATGTTGTGTTGTAGGCTATATGTTCCCCCCCTGACTATTTCCATGTTGTGTTGTAGGCTATATGTTCCCCCCTGACTATTACCATGTTGTGTTGTAGGCTATATGTTCCCACCTGACTATTACCATGTTGTGTTGTAGGCTATATGTTCCCCCCTGACTATTACCATGTTGTGTTGTAGGCTATATGTTCCCCCCTGACTATTTCCATGTTGTGTTGTAGGCTATATGTTCCCCCCTGACTATTACCATGTTGTGTTGTAGGCTATATGTTCCCACCTGACTATTACCATGTTGTGTTGTAGGCTATATGTTCCCCCCTGACTATTACCATGTTGTGTTGTAGGCTATATGTTCCCCCCCTGACTATTACCATGTTGTGTTGTAGGCTATATGTTCCCCCCCTGACTATTACCATGTTGTGTTGTAGGCTATATGTTCCCCCCCTGACTATTACCATGTTGTGTTGTAGGCTATATGTTCCCCCCTGGCTATTTCCATGTTGTGTTGTAGGCTATATGTTCCCCCCTGACTATTACCATGTTGTGTTTTAGGCTATATGTTCCCCTGACTATTACCATGTTGTGTTGTAGGCTATATGTTCCCCTGACTATTTCCATGTTGTGTTGTAGTCTATATGTTCCCCTGGCTATTACCATGTTGTGTTGTAGGCTATATGTTCCCACCTGACTATTACCATGTTGTGTTGTAGGCTATATGTTCCCCTGACTATTTCCATGTTGTGTTGTAGGCTATATGTTCCCCCCTGACTATTACCATGTTGTGTTGTAGGCTATATGTTCCCCCCCTGACTATTTCCATGTTGTGTTGTAGGCTATATGTTCCCCCCTGACTATTACCATGTTGTGTTGTAGGCTATATGTTCCCACCTGACTATTACCATGTTGTGTTGTAGGCTATATGTTCCCCCCTGACTATTACCATGTTGTGTTGTAGGCTATATGTTCCCCCCCTGACTATTACCATGTTGTGTTGTAGGCTATATGTTCCCCCCCTGACTATTACCATGTTGTGTTGTAGGCTATATGTTCCCCCCCTGACTATTACCATGTTGTGTTGTAGGCTATATGTTCCCCCCTGGCTATTTCCATGTTGTGTTGTAGGCTATATGTTCCCCCCTGACTATTACCATGTTGTGTTTTAGGCTATATGTTCCCCTGACTATTACCATGTTGTGTTGTAGGCTATATGTTCCCCCCTGACTATTACCATGTTGTGTTGTAGGCTATATGTTCCCCCCCCTGACTATTACCATGTTGTTTTGTAGGCTATATGTTCCCCCCCGACTATTACCATGTTGTGTTGTAGGCTATATGTTCCCCCTGACTGTTACCATGTTATGTTGTAGGCTATATGTTCCCACCTGACTATTACCATGTTGTGTTTTAGGCTATATGTTCCCCTGACTATTACCATGTTGTGTTGTAGGCTATATGTTCCCCCCTGACTATTACCATGTTGTGTTGTAGGCTATATGTTCCCCCCCCTGACTATTACCATGTTGTGTTGTAGGCTATATGTTCCCACCTGACTATTACCATGTTGTGTTGTAGGCTATATGTTCCCCCCCGACTATTACCATGTTGTGTTGTAGGCTATATGTTCCCCCTGACTGTTACCATGTTATGTTGTAGGCTATATGTTCCCCCCTGACTATTACCATGTTGTGTTGTAGGCTATATGTTCCCCCTCGACTATTTCCATGTTGTGTTGTAGGCTATATGTTCCCCTGACTATTACCATGTTGTGTTGTAGGCTATATGTTCCCACCTGACTATTACCATGTTGTGTTGTAGGCTATATGTTCCCCTGACTATTTCCATGTTGTGTTGTAGGCTATATGTTCCCCCCTGACTATTACCATGTTGTGTTGTATGCTATATTTTCCCCCCCTGACTATTTCCATGTTGTGTTGTAGGCTATATGTTCCCCCCTGACTATTACAATGTTGTGTTGTAGGCTATATGTTCCCACCTGACTATTACCATGTTGTGTTGTAGGCTATATGTTCCCCCCTGACTATTACCATGTTGTGTTGTAGGCTATATGTTCCCCCCCTGACTATTACCATGTTGTGTTGTAGGCTATATGTTCCCCCCCTGACTATTACCATGTTGTGTTGTAGGCTATATGTTCCCCCCCTGACTATTACCATGTTGTGTTGTAGGCTATATGTTCCCCCCTGGCTATTTCCATGTTGTGTTGTAGGCTATATGTTCCCCCCTGACTATTACCATGTTGTGTTTTAGGCTATATGTTCCCCTGACTATTACCATGTTGTGTTGTAGGCTATATGTTCCCCCCTGACTATTACCATGTTGTGTTGTAGGCTATATGTTCCCCCCCCTGACTATTACCATGTTGTGTTGTAGGCTATATGTTCCCCCCCGACTATTACCATGTTGTGTTGTAGGCTATATGTTCCCCCTGACTGTTACCATGTTATGTTGTAGGCTATATGTTCCCACCTGACTATTACCATGTTGTGTTTTAGGCTATATGTTCCCCTGACTATTACCATGTTGTGTTGTAGGCTATATGTTCCCCCCTGACTATTACCATGTTGTGTTGTAGGCTATATGTTCCCCCCCCTGACTATTACCATGTTGTGTTGTAGGCTATATGTTCCCACCTGACTATTACCATGTTGTGTTGTAGGCTATATGTTCCCCCCCGACTATTACCATGTTGTGTTGTAGGCTATATGTTCCCCCTGACTGTTACCATGTTATGTTGTAGGCTATATGTTCCCACCTGACTATTACCATGTTGTGTTGTAGGCTATATGTTCCCCCCTGACTATTACCATGTTGTGTTGTAGGCTATGTGTTCCCCCCTGACTATTACCATGTTGTGGTGTAGGCTATATGTTCCCACCTGACTATTACCATGTTGTGTTGTAGGCTATATGTTCCCCCCCTGACAATTACCATGTTGTTTTGTAGGCTATATGTTCCCCCCTGACTATTTCCATGTTGTGTTGTAGGCTATATGTTCCCCCCCTGACTATTACCATGTTGTGTTGTAGACTATATGTTCTCCCCTGACTATTACCATGTTGTGTTGTAGGCTATATGTTCCCCCCCTGACTATTTCCATGTTGTGTTGTAGGCTATATGTTCCCCCCTGACTATTACCATGTTGTGTTGTAGACTATATGTTCTCCTGACTATTACCATGTTGTGTTGTAGGCTATATGTTCCCCCCCTGACTATTACCATGTTGTGTTGTAGGCTATATGTTCCCCCCTGACTATTACCATGTTGTGTTGTAGGCTATATGTTCCCCCCTGACTATTTCCATGTTGTGTTGTAGGCTATATGTTCCCCCCTGACTATTACCATGTTGTGTTGTAGGCTATATGTTCCCCCCCTGACTATTTCCATGTTGTGTTGTAGGCTATATGTTCCCCCCTGACTATTACCATGTTGTGTTGTAGGCTATATGTTCCCACCTGACTATTACCATGTTGTGTTGTAGGCTATATGTTCCCCCCTGACTATTACCATGTTTTGTTGTAGGCTATATGTTCCCCCCTGACTATTTCCATGTTGTGTTGTAGGCTATATGTTCCCCCCTGACTATTACCATGTTGTGTTGTAGGCTATATGTTCCCACCTGACTATTACCATGTTGTGTTGTAGGCTATATGTTCCCCCCTGACTATTACCATGTTGTGTTGTAGGCTATATGTTCCCCCCCTGACTATTACCATGTTGTGTTGTAGGCTATATGTTCCCCCCCTGACTATTACCATGTTGTGTTGTAGGCTATATGTTCCCCCCCTGACTATTACCATGTTGTGTTGTAGGCTATATGTTCCCCCCTGGCTATTTCCATGTTGTGTTGTAGGCTATATGTTCCCCCCTGACTATTACCATGTTGTGTTTTAGGCTATATGTTCCCCTGACTATTACCATGTTGTGTTGTAGGCTATATGTTCCCCTGACTATTTCCATGTTGTGTTGTAGTCTATATGTTCCCCTGGCTATTACCATGTTGTGTTGTAGGCTATATGTTCCCACCTGACTATTACCATGTTGTGTTGTAGGCTATATGTTCCCCTGACTATTTCCATGTTGTGTTGTAGGCTATATGTTCCCCCCTGACTATTACCATGTTGTGTTGTAGGCTATATGTTCCCCCCCTGACTATTTCCATGTTGTGTTGTAGGCTATATGTTCCCCCCTGACTATTACCATGTTGTGTTGTAGGCTATATGTTCCCACCTGACTATTACCATGTTGTGTTGTAGGCTATATGTTCCCCCCTGACTATTACCATGTTGTGTTGTAGGCTATATGTTCCCCCCCTGACTATTACCATGTTGTGTTGTAGGCTATATGTTCCCCCCCTGACTATTACCATGTTGTGTTGTAGGCTATATGTTCCCCCCCTGACTATTACCATGTTGTGTTGTAGGCTATATGTTCCCCCCTGGCTATTTCCATGTTGTGTTGTAGGCTATATGTTCCCCCCTGACTATTACCATGTTGTGTTTTAGGCTATATGTTCCCCTGACTATTACCATGTTGTGTTGTAGGCTATATGTTCCCCCCTGACTATTACCATGTTGTGTTGTAGGCTATATGTTCCCCCCCCTGACTATTACCATGTTGTTTTGTAGGCTATATGTTCCCCCCCGACTATTACCATGTTGTGTTGTAGGCTATATGTTCCCCCTGACTGTTACCATGTTATGTTGTAGGCTATATGTTCCCACCTGACTATTACCATGTTGTGTTTTAGGCTATATGTTCCCCTGACTATTACCATGTTGTGTTGTAGGCTATATGTTCCCCCCTGACTATTACCATGTTGTGTTGTAGGCTATATGTTCCCCCCCCTGACTATTACCATGTTGTGTTGTAGGCTATATGTTCCCACCTGACTATTACCATGTTGTGTTGTAGGCTATATGTTCCCCCCCGACTATTACCATGTTGTGTTGTAGGCTATATGTTCCCCCTGACTGTTACCATGTTATGTTGTAGGCTATATGTTCCCCCCTGACTATTACCATGTTGTGTTGTAGACTATATGTTCCCCCTCGACTATTTCCATGTTGTGTTGTAGGCTATATGTTCCCCTGACTATTACCATGTTGTGTTGTAGGCTATATGTTCCCACCTGACTATTACCATGTTGTGTTGTAGGCTATATGTTCCCCTGACTATTTCCATGTTGTGTTGTAGGCTATATGTTCCCCCCTGACTATTACCATGTTGTGTTGTATGCTATATTTTCCCCCCCTGACTATTTCCATGTTGTGTTGTAGGCTATATGTTCCCCCCTGACTATTACAATGTTGTGTTGTAGGCTATATGTTCCCACCTGACTATTACCATGTTGTGTTGTAGGCTATATGTTCCCCCCTGACTATTACCATGTTGTGTTGTAGGCTATATGTTCCCCCCCTGACTATTACCATGTTGTGTTGTAGGCTATATGTTCCCCCCCTGACTATTACCATGTTGTGTTGTAGGCTATATGTTCCCCCCCTGACTATTACCATGTTGTGTTGTAGGCTATATGTTCCCCCCTGGCTATTTCCATGTTGTGTTGTAGGCTATATGTTCCCCCCTGACTATTACCATGTTGTGTTTTAGGCTATATGTTCCCCTGACTATTACCATGTTGTGTTGTAGGCTATATGTTCCCCCCTGACTATTACCATGTTGTGTTGTAGGCTATATGTTCCCCCCCCTGACTATTACCATGTTGTGTTGTAGGCTATATGTTCCCCCCCGACTATTACCATGTTGTGTTGTAGGCTATATGTTCCCCCTGACTGTTACCATGTTATGTTGTAGGCTATATGTTCCCACCTGACTATTACCATGTTGTGTTTTAGGCTATATGTTCCCCTGACTATTACCATGTTGTGTTGTAGGCTATATGTTCCCCCCTGACTATTACCATGTTGTGTTGTAGGCTATATGTTCCCCCCCCTGACTATTACCATGTTGTGTTGTAGGCTATATGTTCCCACCTGACTATTACCATGTTGTGTTGTAGGCTATATGTTCCCCCCCGACTATTACCATGTTGTGTTGTAGGCTATATGTTCCCCCTGACTGTTACCATGTTATGTTGTAGGCTATATGTTCCCACCTGACTATTACCATGTTGTGTTGTAGGCTATATGTTCCCCCCTGACTATTACCATGTTGTGTTGTAGGCTATGTGTTCCCCCCTGACTATTACCATGTTGTGTTGTAGGCTATATGTTCCCACCTGACTATTACCATGTTGTGTTGTAGGCTATATGTTCCCCCCCTGACAATTACCATGTTGTTTTGTAGGCTATATGTTCCCCCCTGACTATTTCCATGTTGTGTTGTAGGCTATATGTTCCCCCCCTGACTATTACCATGTTGTGTTGTAGACTATATGTTCTCCCCTGACTATTACCATGTTGTGTTGTAGGCTATATGTTCCCCCCCTGACTATTTCCATGTTGTGTTGTAGGCTATATGTTCCCCCCTGACTATTACCATGTTGTGTTGTAGACTATATGTTCTCCTGACTATTACCATGTTGTGTTGTAGGCTATATGTTCCCCCCCTGACTATTACCATGTTGTGTTGTAGGCTATATGTTCCCCCCTGACTATTACCATGTTGTGTTGTAGGCTATATGTTCCCCCCTGACTATTTCCATGTTGTGTTGTAGGCTATATGTTCCCCCCTGACTATTACCATGTTGTGTTGTAGGCTATATGTTCCCCCCCTGACTATTTCCATGTTGTGTTGTAGGCTATATGTTCCCCCCTGACTATTACCATGTTGTGTTGTAGGCTATATGTTCCCACCTGACTATTACCATGTTGTGTTGTAGGCTATATGTTCCCCCCTGACTATTACCATGTTTTGTTGTAGGCTATATGTTCCCCCCTGACTATTTCCATGTTGTGTTGTAGGCTATATGTTCCCCCCTGACTATTACCATGTTGTGTTGTAGGCTATATGTTCCCACCTGACTATTACCATGTTGTGTTGTAGGCTATATGTTCCCCCCTGACTATTACCATGTTGTGTTGTAGGCTATATGTTCCCCCCCTGACTATTACCATGTTGTGTTGTAGGCTATATGTTCCCCCCCTGACTATTACCATGTTGTGTTGTAGGCTATATGTTCCCCCCCTGACTATTACCATGTTGTGTTGTAGGCTATATGTTCCCCCCTGGCTATTTCCATGTTGTGTTGTAGGCTATATGTTCCCCCCTGACTATTACCATGTTGTGTTTTAGGCTATATGTTCCCCTGACTATTACCATGTTGTGTTGTAGGCTATATGTTCCCCTGACTATTTCCATGTTGTGTTGTAGTCTATATGTTCCCCTGGCTATTACCATGTTGTGTTGTAGGCTATATGTTCCCACCTGACTATTACCATGTTGTGTTGTAGGCTATATGTTCCCCTGACTATTTCCATGTTGTGTTGTAGGCTATATGTTCCCCCCTGACTATTACCATGTTGTGTTGTAGGCTATATGTTCCCCCCCTGACTATTTCCATGTTGTGTTGTAGGCTATATGTTCCCCCCTGACTATTACCATGTTGTGTTGTAGGCTATATGTTCCCACCTGACTATTACCATGTTGTGTTGTAGGCTATATGTTCCCCCCTGACTATTACCATGTTGTGTTGTAGGCTATATGTTCCCCCCCTGACTATTACCATGTTGTGTTGTAGGCTATATGTTCCCCCCCTGACTATTACCATGTTGTGTTGTAGGCTATATGTTCCCCCCCTGACTATTACCATGTTGTGTTGTAGGCTATATGTTCCCCCCTGGCTATTTCCATGTTGTGTTGTAGGCTATATGTTCCCCCCTGACTATTACCATGTTGTGTTTTAGGCTATATGTTCCCCTGACTATTACCATGTTGTGTTGTAGGCTATATGTTCCCCCCTGACTATTACCATGTTGTGTTGTAGGCTATATGTTCCCCCCCCTGACTATTACCATGTTGTTTTGTAGGCTATATGTTCCCCCCCGACTATTACCATGTTGTGTTGTAGGCTATATGTTCCCCCTGACTGTTACCATGTTATGTTGTAGGCTATATGTTCCCACCTGACTATTACCATGTTGTGTTTTAGGCTATATGTTCCCCTGACTATTACCATGTTGTGTTGTAGGCTATATGTTCCCCCCTGACTATTACCATGTTGTGTTGTAGGCTATATGTTCCCCCCCCTGACTATTACCATGTTGTGTTGTAGGCTATATGTTCCCACCTGACTATTACCATGTTGTGTTGTAGGCTATATGTTCCCCCCCGACTATTACCATGTTGTGTTGTAGGCTATATGTTCCCCCTGACTGTTACCATGTTATGTTGTAGGCTATATGTTCCCCCCTGACTATTACCATGTTGTGTTGTAGGCTATATGTTCCCCCTCGACTATTTCCATGTTGTGTTGTAGGCTATATGTTCCCCTGACTATTACCATGTTGTGTTGTAGGCTATATGTTCCCACCTGACTATTACCATGTTGTGTTGTAGGCTATATGTTCCCCTGACTATTTCCATGTTGTGTTGTAGGCTATATGTTCCCCCCTGACTATTACCATGTTGTGTTGTATGCTATATTTTCCCCCCCTGACTATTTCCATGTTGTGTTGTAGGCTATATGTTCCCCCCTGACTATTACAATGTTGTGTTGTAGGCTATATGTTCCCACCTGACTATTACCATGTTGTGTTGTAGGCTATATGTTCCCCCCTGACTATTACCATGTTGTGTTGTAGGCTATATGTTCGACTATTACCATGTTGTGTTGTAGGCTATATGTTCCCCCCCTGACTATTACCATGTTGTGTTGTAGGCTATATGTTCCCCCCTGGCTATTTCCATGTTGTGTTGTAGGCTATATGTTCCCCCCTGACTATTACCATGTTGTGTTTTAGGCTATATGTTCCCCTGACTATTACCATGTTGTGTTGTAGGCTATATGTTCCCCCCTGACTATTACCATGTTGTGTTGTAGGCTATATGTTCCCCCCCCTGACTATTACCATGTTGTGTTGTAGGCTATATGTTCCCCCCCGACTATTACCATGTTGTGTTGTAGGCTATATGTTCCCCCTGACTGTTACCATGTTATGTTGTAGGCTATATGTTCCCACCTGACTATTACCATGTTGTGTTTTAGGCTATATGTTCCCCTGACTATTACCATGTTGTGTTGTAGGCTATATGTTCCCCCCTGACTATTACCATGTTGTGTTGTAGGCTATATGTTCCCCCCCCTGACTATTACCATGTTGTGTTGTAGGCTATATGTTCCCACCTGACTATTACCATGTTGTGTTGTAGGCTATATGTTCCCCCCCGACTATTACCATGTTGTGTTGTAGGCTATATGTTCCCCCTGACTGTTACCATGTTATGTTGTAGGCTATATGTTCCCACCTGACTATTACCATGTTGTGTTGTAGGCTATATGTTCCCCCCTGACTATTACCATGTTGTGTTGTAGGCTATGTGTTCCCCCCTGACTATTACCATGTTGTGGTGTAGGCTATATGTTCCCACCTGACTATTACCATGTTGTGTTGTAGGCTATATGTTCCCCCCCTGACAATTACCATGTTGTTTTGTAGGCTATATGTTCCCCCTGACTATTTCCATGTTGTGTTGTAGGCTATATGTTCCCCCCCTGACTATTACCATGTTGTGTTGTAGACTATATGTTCTCCCCTGACTATTACCATGTTGTGTTGTAGGCTATATGTTCCCCCCCTGACTATTTCCATGTTGTGTTGTAGGCTATATGTTCCCCCCTGACTATTACCATGTTGTGTTGTAGACTATATGTTCCCCTGACTATTACCATGTTGTGTTGTAGGCTATATGTTCCCCCCCTGACTATTACCATGTTGTGTTGTAGGCTATATGTTCCCCCCTGACTATTACCATGTTGTGTTGTAGGCTATATGTTCCCCCCTGACTATTTCCATGTTGTGTTGTAGGCTATATGTTCCCCCCTGACTATTACCATGTTGTGTTGTAGGCTATATGTTCCCCCCCTGACTATTTCCATGTTGTGTTGTAGGCTATATGTTCCCCCCTGACTATTACCATGTTGTGTTGTAGGCTATATGTTCCCACCTGACTATTACCATGTTGTGTTGTAGGCTATATGTTCCCCCCTGACTATTACCATGTTGTGTTGTAGGCTATATGTTCCCCCCTGACTATTTCCATGTTGTGTTGTAGGCTATATGTTCCCCCCTGACTATTACCATGTTGTGTTGTAGGCTATATGTTCCCACCTGACTATTACCATGTTGTGTTGTAGGCTATATGTTCCCCCCTGACTATTACCATGTTGTGTTGTAGGCTATATGTTCCCCCCCTGACTATTACCATGTTGTGTTGTAGGCTATATGTTCCCCCCCTGACTATTACCATGTTGTGTTGTAGGCTATATGTTCCCCCCCCTGACTATTACCATGTTGTGTTGTAGGCTATATGTTCCCCCCTGGCTATTTCCATGTTGTGTTGTAGGCTATATGTTCCCCCCTGACTATTACCATGTTGTGTTTTAGGCTATATGTTCCCCTGACTATTACCATGTTGTGTTGTAGGCTATATGTTCCCCTGACTATTTCCATGTTGTGTTGTAGTCTATATGTTCCCCTGGCTATTACCATGTTGTGTTGTAGGCTATATGTTCCCACCTGACTATTACCATGTTGTGTTGTAGGCTATATGTTCCCCTGACTATTTCCATGTTGTGTTGTAGGCTATATGTTCCCCCCTGACTATTACCATGTTGTGTTGTAGGCTATATGTTCCCCCCCTGACTATTTCCATGTTGTGTTGTAGGCTATATGTTCCCCCCTGACTATTACCATGTTGTGTTGTAGGCTATATGTTCCCACCTGACTATTACCATGTTGTGTTGTAGGCTATATGTTCCCCCCTGACTATTACCATGTTGTGTTGTAGGCTATATGTTCCCCCCCTGACTATTACCATGTTGTGTTGTAGGCTATATGTTCCCCCCCTGACTATTACCATGTTGTGTTGTAGGCTATATGTTCCCCCCCTGACTATTACCATGTTGTGTTGTAGGCTATATGTTCCCCCCTGGCTATTTCCATGTTGTGTTGTAGGCTATATGTTCCCCCCTGACTATTACCATGTTGTGTTTTAGGCTATATGTTCCCCTGACTATTACCATGTTGTGTTGTAGGCTATATGTTCCCCCCTGACTATTACCATGTTGTGTTGTAGGCTATATGTTCCCCCCCCTGACTATTACCATGTTGTTTTGTAGGCTATATGTTCCCCCCCGACTATTACCATGTTGTGTTGTAGGCTATATGTTCCCCCTGACTGTTACCATGTTATGTTGTAGGCTATATGTTCCCACCTGACTATTACCATGTTGTGTTTTAGGCTATATGTTCCCCTGACTATTACCATGTTGTGTTGTAGGCTATATGTTCCCCCCTGACTATTACCATGTTGTGTTGTAGGCTATATGTTCCCCCCCCTGACTATTACCATGTTGTGTTGTAGGCTATATGTTCCCACCTGACTATTACCATGTTGTGTTGTAGGCTATATGTTCCCCCCCGACTATTACCATGTTGTGTTGTAGGCTATATGTTCCCCCGGACTGTTACCATGTTATGTTGTAGGCTATATGTTCCCCCCTGACTATTACCATGTTGTGTTGTAGGCTATATGTTCCCCCTCGACTATTTCCATGTTGTGTTGTAGGCTATATGTTCCCCTGACTATTACCATGTTGTGTTGTAGGCTATATGTTCCCACCTGACTATTACCATGTTGTGTTGTAGGCTATATGTTCCCCTGACTATTTCCATGTTGTGTTGTAGGCTATATGTTCCCCCCTGACTATTACCATGTTGTGTTGTATGCTATATTTTCCCCCCCTGACTATTTCCATGTTGTGTTGTAGGCTATATGTTCCCCCCTGACTATTACAATGTTGTGTTGTAGGCTATATGTTCCCACCTGACTATTACCATGTTGTGTTGTAGGCTATATGTTCCCCCCTGACTATTACCATGTTGTGTTGTAGGCTATATGTTCCCCCCCTGACTATTACCATGTTGTGTTGTAGGCTATATGTTCCCCCCCTGACTATTACCATGTTGTGTTGTAGGCTATATGTTCCCCCCCTGACTATTACCATGTTGTGTTGTAGGCTATATGTTCCCCCCTGGCTATTTCCATGTTGTGTTGTAGGCTATATGTTCCCCCCTGACTATTACCATGTTGTGTTTTAGGCTATATGTTCCCCTGACTATTACCATGTTGTGTTGTAGGCTATATGTTCCCCCCTGACTATTACCATGTTGTGTTGTAGGCTATATGTTCCCCCCCCTGACTATTACCATGTTGTGTTGTAGGCTATATGTTCCCCCCCGACTATTACCATGTTGTGTTGTAGGCTATATGTTCCCCCTGACTGTTACCATGTTATGTTGTAGGCTATATGTTCCCACCTGACTATTACCATGTTGTGTTTTAGGCTATATGTTCCCCTGACTATTACCATGTTGTGTTGTAGGCTATATGTTCCCCCCTGACTATTACCATGTTGTGTTGTAGGCTATATGTTCCCCCCCCTGACTATTACCATGTTGTGTTGTAGGCTATATGTTCCCACCTGACTATTACCATGTTGTGTTGTAGGCTATATGTTCCCCCCCGACTATTACCATGTTGTGTTGTAGGCTATATGTTCCCCCTGACTGTTACCATGTTATGTTGTAGGCTATATGTTCCCACCTGACTATTACCATGTTGTGTTGTAGGCTATATGTTCCCCCCTGACTATTACCATGTTGTGTTGTAGGCTATGTGTTCCCCCCTGACTATTACCATGTTGTGGTGTAGGCTATATGTTCCCACCTGACTATTACCATGTTGTGTTGTAGGCTATATGTTCCCCCCTTGACAATTACCATGTTGTTTTGTAGGCTATATGTTCCCCCCTGACTATTTCCATGTTGTGTTGTAGGCTATATGTTCCCCCCCTGACTATTACCATGTTGTGTTGTAGACTATATGTTCTCCCCTGACTATTACCATGTTGTGTTGTAGGCTATATGTTCCCCCCCTGACTATTTCCATGTTGTGTTGTAGGCTATATGTTCCCCCCTGACTATTACCATGTTGTGTTGTAGACTATATGTTCCCCTGACTATTACCATGTTGTGTTGTAGGCTATATGTTCCCCCCCTGACTATTACCATGTTGTGTTGTAGGCTATATGTTCCCCCCTGACTATTACCATGTTGTGTTGTAGGCTATATGTTCCCCCCTGACTATTTCCATGTTGTGTTGTAGGCTATATGTTCCCCCCTGACTATTACCATGTTGTGTTGTAGGCTATATGTTCCCCCCCTGACTATTTCCATGTTGTGTTGTAGGCTATATGTTCCCCCCCTGACTATTACCATGTTGTGTTGTAGGCTATATGTTCCCCCCCTGACTATTTCCATGTTGTGTTTTAGACTATATGTCCCCCCCCTGACTATTTCCATGTTGTGTTGTAGACTATATGTTCCCCCCCTGACTATTTCCATGTTGTGTTGTAGGCTATATGTTCCCCCCCTGACTATTTCCATGTTGTGTTGTAGGCTATATGTTCCCCCCTGACTATTACCATGTTGTGTTGTAGGCTATATGTTCCCACCTGACTATTACCATGTTGTGTTGTAGGCTATATGTTCCCCCCTGACTATTACCATGTTGTGTTGTAGGCTATATGTTCCCCCCCTGACTATTACCATGTTGTGTTGTAGGCTATATGTTCCCCCCCTGACTATTACCATGTTGTGTTGTAGGCTATATGTTCCCCCCCTGACTATTACCATGTTGTGTTGTAGGCTATATGTTCCCCCCTGGCTATTTCCATGTTGTGTTGTAGGCTATATGTTCCCCCCTGACTATTACCATGTTGTGTTTTAGGCTATATGTTCCCCTGACTATTACCATGTTGTGTTGTAGGCTATATGTTCCCCCCTGACTATTACCATGTTGTGTTGTAGGCTATATGTTCCCCCCCCTGACTATTACCATGTTGTGTTGTAGGCTATATGTTCCCCCCCCGACTATTACCATGTTGTGTTGTAGGCTATATGTTCCCCCTGACTGTTACCATGTTATGTTGTAGGCTATATGTTCCCACCTGACTATTACCATGTTGTGTTTTAGGCTATATGTTCCCCTGACTATTACCATGTTGTGTTGTAGGCTATATGTTCCCCCCTGACTATTACCATGTTGTGTTGTAGGCTATATGTTCCCCCCCCTGACTATTACCATGTTGTGTTGTAGGCTATATGTTCCCACCTGACTATTACCATGTTGTGTTGTAGGCTATATGTTCCCCCCCGACTATTACCATGTTGTGTTGTAGGCTATATGTTCCCCCTGACTGTTACCATGTTATGTTGTAGGCTATATGTTCCCCCCTGACTATTACCATGTTGTGTTGTAGGCTATATGTTCCCCCTCGACTATTTCCATGTTGTGTTGTAGGCTATATATTCCCCTGACTATTACCATGTTGTGTTGTAGGCTATATGTTCCCACCTGACTATTACCATGTTGTGTTGTAGGCTATATGTTCCCCTGACTATTTCCATGTTGTGTTGTAGGCTATATGTTCCCCCCTGACTATTACCATGTTGTGTTGTAGGCTATATGTTCCCCCCCTGACTATTTCCATGTTGTGTTGTAGGCTATATGTTCCCCCCTGACTATTACCATGTTGTGTTGTAGGCTATATGTTCCCACCTGACTATTACCATGTTGTGTTGTAGGCTATATGTTCCCCCCTGACTATTAGCATGTTGTGTTGTAGGCTATATGTTCCCCCCCTGACTATTACCATGTTGTGTTGTAGGCTATATGTTCCCCCCCTGACTATTACCATGTTGTGTTGTAGGCTATATGTTCCCCCCCTGACTATTACCATGTTGTGTTGTAGGCTATATGTTCCCCCCTGGCTATTTCCATGTTGTGTTGTAGGCTATATGTTCCCCCCTGACTATTACCATGTTGTGTTTTAGGCTATATGTTCCCCTGACTATTACCATGTTGTGTTGTAGGCTATATGTTCCCCCCTGACTATTACCATGTTGTGTTGTAGGCTATATGTTCCCCCCCCTGACTATTACCATGTTGTGTTGTAGGCTATATGTTCCCCCCCGACTATTACCATGTTGTGTTGTAGGCTATATGTTCCCCCTGACTGTTACCATGTTATGTTGTAGGCTATATGTTCCCACCTGACTATTACCATGTTGTGTTTTAGGCTATATGTTCCCCTGACTATTACCATGTTGTGTTGTAGGCTATATGTTCCCCCCTGACTATTACCATGTTGTGTTGTAGGCTATATGTTCCCCCCCCTGACTATTACCATGTTGTGTTGTAGGCTATATGTTCCCCCCTGACTATTACCATGTTGTGTTTTAGGATATATGTTCCCACCAGACTATTTCCATGTTGTTTTGTAGGCTATATGTTCCCCCCTGACTATTACCATGTTGTGTTGTAGGCTATATGTTCCCCCCTGACTATTACCATGTTGTGTTGTAGGCTATATGTTCCCCCCCTGACTATTACCATGTTGTGTTGTAGGCTATATGTTCCCCCCTGACTATTACCATGTTGTGTTGTAGGCTATATGTTCCCCCCCTGACTATTGCCATGTTGTGTTGTAGGCTATATGTTCCCACCTGACTATTACCATGTTGTGTTGTAGGCTATATGTTCCCCCTTGACTATTACCATGTTGTGTTGTAGACTATATGTTCCCCCCTGACTATTACCATGTTGTGTTGTAGGCTATATGTTCCCCCCCCTGACTATTACCATGTTGTGTTGTAGACTATATGTTCCCCCCTGACTATTACCATGTTGTGTTGTAGGCTATATGTTCCCCCCTGACTATTACCATGTTGTGTTGTAGGCTATATGTTCCCCCCTGACTATTTCCATGTTGTGTTGTAGGCTATATGTTCCCCCCCTGACTATTTCCATGTTGTGTTGTAGGCTATATGTTCCCCCCCTGACTATTTCCATGTTGTGTTGTAGGCTATATGTTCATTTCCATGTTGTGTTGTAGGCTATATGTTCCCCCCTGACTATTACCATGTTGTGTTTTAGGCTATATGTTCCCACCAGACTATTTCCATGTTGTTTTGTAGGCTATATGTTCCCCCCTGACTATTACCATGTTGTGTTGTAGGCTATATGTTCCCCCCTGACTATTACCATGTTGTGTTGTAGGCTATATGTTCCCACCTGACTATTACCATGTTGTGTTGTAGGCTATATGTTCCCCCCTGACTATTACCATGTTGTGTTGTAGGCTATATGTTCCCCTGACTATTACCATGTTGTGTTGTAGGCTATATGTTCCCCCCTGACTATTACCATGTTGTGTTGTAGGCTATATGTTCCCCCCCCTGACTATTACCATGTTGTGTTGTAGGCAATATGTTCCCCCCCGACTATTACCATGTTGTGTTGTAGGCTATATGTTCCCCCTGACTGTTACCATGTTATGTTGTAGGCTATATGTTCCCACCTGACTATTACCATGTTGTGTTGTAGGCTATATGTTCCCCCCTGACTATTACCATGTTGTGTTGTAGGCTATATGTTCCCCCCCTGACTATTGCCATGTTGTGTTGTAGGCTATATGTTCCCACCTGACTATTACCATGTTGTGTTGTAGGCTATATGTTCCCCCTTGACTATTACCATGTTGTGTTGTAGACTATATGTTCCCCCCTGACTATTACCATGTTGTGTTGTAGGCTATATGTTCCCCCCCCTGACTATTACCATGTTGTGTTGTAGACTATATGTTCCCCCCTGACTATTACCATGTTGTGTTGTAGGCTATATGTTCCCCCCTGACTATTACCATGTTGTGTTGTAGGCTATATGTTCCCCCCTGACTATTTCCATGTTGTGTTGTAGGCTATATGTTCCCCCCCTGACTATTTCCATGTTGTGTTGTAGGCTATATGTTCCCCCCCTGACTATTTCCATGTTGTGTTGTAGGCTATATGTTCCCCCCTGACTATTACCATGTTGTGTTGTAGGCTATATGTTCCCACCTGACTATTACCATGTTGTGTTGTAGGCTATATGTCCCCCCCCCCTGACTATTACCATGTTGTGTTGTAGGCTATATGTTCCCCCCCTGACTATTACCATGTTGTGTTGTAGGCTATATGTTCCCCCCCTGACTATTACCATGTTGTGTTGTAGGCTATATGTTCCCCCCTGACTATTACCATGTTGTGTTGTAGGCTATATGTTCCCCCCTGACTATTACCATGTTGTGTTGTAGGCTATATGATCCCCCTGACTGTTACCATGTTATGTTGTAGGCTATATGTTCCCACCTGACTATTACCATGTTGTGTTGTAGGCTATATGTTCCCACCTGACTATTTCCATGTTGTGTTGTAGGCTATATGTTCCCCCCCTGACTATTACCATGTTGTGTTGTAGGCTATATGTTCCCCCCCTGACTATTACCATGTTGTGTTGTAGGCTATATGTTCCCACCTGACTATTACCATGTTGTGTTGTAGCCTATATGTTCCCCCCTGACTATTACCATGTTGTGTTGTCGTCTATATGTTCCCCCTTGACTATTACCATGTTGTGTTGTAGGCTATATGTTCCCCCCTGACTATTACCATGTTGTGTTGTAGGCTATATGTTCCCCCCTGACTATTACCATGTTGTGTTGTAGGCTATATGTTCCCCCCTGACTATTACCATGTTGTGTTGTAGGCTATATGTTCCCCCCCTGACTATTACCATGTTGTGTTGTAGGCTATATGTTCCCCCCTGACTATTACCATGTTGTGTTGTAGGCTATATGTTCCCCCCTGACTATTACCATGTTGTGTTGTAGGCTATATGTTCCCCCCTGACTATTTCCATGTTGTGTTGTAGGCTATATGTTCCCCCCCTGACTATTACCATGTTGTGTTGTAGGCTATATGTTCCCCCCTGACTATTACCATGTTGTGTTGTAGGCTATATGTTCCCCCCTGACTATTACCATGTTGTGTTGTAGGCTATATGTTCCCCCCTGACTATTTCCATGTTGTGTTGTAGGCTATATGTTCCCCCCCTGACTATTACCATGTTGTGTTGTAGGCTATATGTTCCCCCCCTGACTATTACCATGTTGTGTTGTAGGCTATATGTTCCCCCCCTGACTATTACCATGTTGTGTTGTAGACTATATGTTCCCCCCTGACTATTACCATGTTGTGTTGTAGGCTATATGTTCCCACCTGACTATTACCATGTTGTGTTGTAGACTATATGTTCCCCCCCTGACTATTACCATGTTGTGTTGTAGGCTATATGTCCCCCCCTGACTATTTCCATGTTGTGTTGTAGACTATATGTTCCCCCCCTGACTATTTCCATGTTGTGTTGTAGACTATATGTTCCCCCCCTGACTATTACCATGTTGTGTTGTAGGCTATATGTTCCCCTGACTATTACCATGTTGTGTTGTAGGCTATATGTTCCCCTGACTATTACCATGTTGTGTTGTAGGCTATATGTCCCTCCCTGACTATTACCATGTTGTGTTGTAGGCTATATGTTCCCCCCTGACTATTACCATGTTGTGTTGTAGGCTATATGTTCCCCCCCTGACTATTACCATGTTGTGTTGTAGGCTATATTTTCCCACCCTGACTATTACCATGTTGTGTTGTAGGCTATATGTTCCCCCCCTGACTATTACCATGTTGTGTTGTAGGCTATATGTTCCCACCTGACTATTACCATGTTGTGTTCTAGGCTATATGTTCCCCTGACTATTACCATGTTGTGTTGTAGACTATATGTTCCCCCCCCCCTGACTATTACCATGTTGTGTTGTAGACTATATGTTCCCCCCTGACTATTTCCATGTTGTGTTGTAGGCTATATGTTCCCCCCTGACTATTACCATGTTGTGTTCTAGGCTATATGTTCCCCTGACTATTACCATGTTGTGTTGTAGGCTATATGTTCCCCCCCCCCTGACTATTACCATGTTGTGTTGTAGACTATATGTTCCCCCCTGACTATTTCCATGTTGTGTTGTAGGCTATATGTTCTCCCCTGACTATTACCATGTTGTGTTGTAGGCTATATGTTCCCCCCTGACTATTACCATGTTGTGTTGTAGACTATATGTTCCCCCCTGACTATTACCATGTTGTGTTGTAGGCTATATGTTCCCCCCTGACTATTACCATGTTGTGTTGTAGGCTATATGTTCCCCCCTGACTATTACCATGTTGTGTTGTAGGCTATATGTTCCCCCCCTGACTATTACCATGTTGTGTTGTAGGCTATATGTTCCCACCTGACTATTACCATGTTGTGTTGTAGGCTATATGTTCCCCCCTGACTATTACCATGTTGTGTTGTAGGCTATATGTTCCCACCTGACTATTACCATGTTGTGTTGTAGGCTATATGTTCCCCCCTGACTATTACCATGTTGTGTTGTAGGCTATATGTTCCCCCCCTGACTATTACCATGTTGTGTTGTAGACTATATGTTCCCCCCCTGACTATTACCATGTTGTGTTGTAGGCTATATGTTCCCCCCCTGACTATTACCATGTTGTGTTGTAGGCTATATGTTCCCTCCTGACTATTACCATGTTTTGTAGTAGGCTATATGTTCCCTCCTGACTATTACCATGTTGTGTTGTAGGCTATATGTCCCTCCCTGACTATTACCATGTTGTGTTTCAGAGACCGGCAGCAAGTGGGGTGACGTGGGTCTGGGGTGTTATGGAGCCCTGCATCACCAGAGACCCTCAGTGGAGTCCAGTTGCCTGGAGAGCCTGTGGGATGTCCTACCCTTTGAGGTTCTTCCCCCCCACTACTACCAGAGCCCAGTCCGCTGGGGGGACAGAGATGCAGGACTGCGTCCCACCAGCATCACCTCCATCCCAGGCACCATCACCAGTCTGCTACAGGACCTGAGCCTGGGTGAGGCTTCAGCCGCTTCAGCCTCCTCACCCTCCACCGCTCCACCCTCCAAGCGCCAGTGCCACTCCCTCTCCTGCTCAGAGGACCTGGGAGGCTGTCGGTCGGCCTGGAGGCCCCAGGGGTCCGGGGTGTGGACGGCTGTGGCGAAGAGGCGATGCCACAGCGGAGGAAGTGTCCAGAGAGGATTTGCAACAGGAGGAGGGACACGCTCTCAGCAGCTTGGGTTCCCTGCCATGCAGCGTAGCTCCAGCTTCAGCCTGCCAGCTCGCTCCAACACCCTCTCCCTGGATCTCCCTGGCTTTACCCCCAGCCCTTCCTACTTCAGCGGCTTAGCCCCGCCCTCTTACTCCTCCCTGTCCTCAGAACCCCCCAGGCCCTTCCTCTACCTCTCTCATGAACAGATCTGCCTCCCAGAGATCCAGGGAGGCCCGGCGTCGCACCTGAGCTCCCCAGACTCCACCCCAGAGATGAAGCGTCGTGCTGGGCAAGGGGGGCTGGCCCGGAGTCGCTCTCAGCCCTGCGTCCTCAACGACAAGAAGATGGGTATGAAGCGGAGGAGACCAGCCGACTCACACAAACAGAGGCCTTCTCTGGACCTGACCAAGATGACACAGGTTAGAAGGGGAATACTATCGTGGGTTTACGTGTGCTGTAATTCATGCTAATTAGTAGACTAATTAAGGGGTCTGGACTCTCTACATGGTTTGGTGGCTACATAAGGGACTGGAGACTCTCGTGAGTCTACATAACATGGTCATAACTCCAGTAGTCTCTTTGGGTCAATGACCTGAGAGTCAGCCTCAGTAAATGGCCAACCCAGCTGGAGGGTCTGGTCTGCTAGCTAGCTCAGTCAGTCAGCCACACTCCCAGCTGGAGGATCTGGTCTGCTAGCTAGCTCAGTCAGTCAGCCACACTCTCAGCTGGAGGGTCTGGTCTGCTAGCTAGCTCAATCAGTCAGCCACACTCCCAGCTGGAGGATCTGGTCTGCTAGCTAGCTCAGTCAGTCAGCCACACTCCCAGCTGGAGGATCTGGTCTGCTAGCTAGCTCAGTCAGTCAGCCACACTCCCAGCTGGAGGATCTGGTCTGCTAGCTAGCTCAAATCTTTCCTGTACTGTTGGGTAAACCAAACAAAAAGGTCAAGATGTGTGTGTGTGTGTGTGTGTGTGTGTGTGTGTGTGTGTGTGTGTGTGTGTGTGTGTGTGTGTGTGTGTGTGTGTGTGTGTGTGTGTGTGTGTGTGTGTGTGTGTGTGTGTGTGTGTGTGTGTGTGTGTGTGTGTTCTTCTTCAACCACTATTATTGAACAAGTCCAATACTGTCCGTCTAGCCAGCGAAATATTGCATCTCCATGGAAACCAACTGTAGGGTAACATGCCAATGCTGCTCATGGGGACTGACTGAGTATGTCTGTTCAATATCCTGCATGTTGTGTAAATCTCTCTGCTCTCTACCCCAGTCCAGTCCTGGTTTGCTTTAGTTTCTGCTTTTTCCTGTGTGACCAAAATACATTTTTTGTTGTTGTTGTTTTTATCCACAGAAACTTCGGAATTTCCAAAGCCTCAGCTGCCCTGGCATCACTGGGGACGACAGCTATCAATCAACCCAGTGCCCGATCCCTCTGAGGACCACTGACCAATCTGAGACTGACTTCGCCTCCCCAGGCGATCAGGGATTGGACGGTCCGACCGCCAGCTCCAAAGAGGGCGGAGTCGTCACCGGTGTCTCTGGGGAGGAGGATCCAGCCATCTCCATCGAGGAGCTGGATTGGCTGAGCTCCCCGGTCTGCGATGACGTGACAGCCACTGGCATTAGGAAGGATGTGTATCAGCTGGGAGGAGATCTGGACATCGATCAGATCGAGAGGAACTGAACCGGGTCGTGTTCATTAGGCACCAAACGGAAGAAAACAGACTGAAACGGGGAGGGTGAACCTGGATATGTCCAATGAGAAATGCTGCAAAATGTTACTGCATATTTTTTTCTCATGTTCCCGAATGAATATGACCCTGAACTATACTTACCACCCTCAGGGGAAAGGGGCTGAATGAATATGACCCTGAACTATACTTACCACCCTCAGGGGAATGGGACTGAATGAATATGACCCTGAACTATGCTTACCACCCTCAGGGGAAAGGGACTGAATGAATATGACCCTGAACTATACTTACCACCCTCAGGGGAAAGGGACTGAATGAATATGACCTTGAACTATACTTACCACCCTCAGGGGAATGGGACTGAATGAACATGACCTTGAACTATACTTACCACCCTCAGGGGAATGGGACTGAATGAACATGACCCTGAACTATACTTACCACCCTCAGGGGAATGGGACTGAATGAATATGACCCTGAACTATACTTACCACCCTCAGGGGAAAGGGACTGAATGAATATGACCCTGAACTATACTTACCACAGTCAGGGGAATGGGACTGAATGAATATGACCATGAACTATACTTAGCACCCTCAGGGGAAAGGGACTGAATGAATATGACCCTGAACTATACTTACCACCCTCAGGGGAAAGGGACTGAATGAACATGACCTTGAACTATACTTACCACCCTCAGGGGAATGGGACTGTGAAAGGAAAGAGGAGTTGGGTGGTACAGTAGGTAAACCCTGCTAACATTCTTAAAGGACAAAGACAAGTAGAGTACAGTAGTCCATGTGAAGGGACCAGGCCCGGCTCCTGCTCTGTCTAAACCCTGTAGAGTACAGTAGTCCATGTGAAGGGACCAGGCTCCTGCTCTGTCTAAACCCTGTAGAGTACAGTAGTCCATGTGAAGGGACCAGGCTCTGTCTAAACCCTGTAGAGTACAGTAGTCCATGTGAAGGGACCAGGCTCTGTCTAAACCCTGTAGAGTACAGTAGTCCATGTGAAGGGACCAGGCTCTGTCTAAACCCTGTAGAGTATAGTAGTCCATGTGAAGGGACCAGGTCATGTCTCTGGGAGTGAAAGGTGAAGGAGGGTCTCTGGCTGTTGTCTGTCTGGGCTATCAGCATTTATCTCTTAGCCTGAATGCTTTATTTATAACGATGTACTGGGTATGAACAGAATACACAGCTGGTTACTATAACGATGTACTGGGTATGAACAGAATAAACAGCTGGTTACTATAACGATGTACTGGGTATGAACAGAATACACAGCTGGTTTGTATAAATTCTCTGCACTAGGACTAGTGGATGTCGTCCCAATCGGTCACCTAAACCCGATGCACGTGGGGATCTGAGATAATTTGACCGGTGCAATCAATAAATTATTTATAATTACTAGGTCAATCAATATGGTAGTAGCTCCCGCCCCTTTCCCTCTGATAGGCTAGGCGGAAGTTTCACCCTATTGCCTATACCAATCAAATCCTCTCCGAGGGCGTAGGGACCTGTCTGGGATTGGGCTCTGTTCTCAATGCCACTTCCTCCCACAGTACATTAACAGGGACATGAGGACGGCGATGGAGAGGACTTGGAGAGCTACTGTCTGTCTATACATTCCTTCCTCTATCTTTTTAATGGGGGAAAATGTATTTCACACGCAGCACCCCCAGACCTGGGTTCAAATACTATTTGAAATCTTTCAAACAAATCAAATCAAATTTTATTTATAAAGCCCTTCTTACATCAGCTGATATCTCAAAGTGCTGTACAGAAACCCAGCCTAAAACCCCAAACAGCAAGCAATGTAGAAGCATGGTGGCTAGGAAAAACTCCCTAGAAAGACCAGAACCTAGGAAGAAACCTAGAGAGGAACCAGGCTATGAGGGGTGGCCAGTCCTCTTCTGGCTGTGCCGGGTGGAGATTATAACAGAACATGGCCAAGATGTTAAAACGTTCATAAATGACCAGCAGGGTCAAATAATAATAATCACAGTAGTTGTCGAGGGTGCAACAGGTCAGCACCTCAGGAGTAAATGTCAGTTGGCTTTTCATAGCCGATCACTCAGAGTATCTCTACCGCTCCTGCTGTCTCTAGAGAGTTGAAAACAGCAGGTCTGGGACAGGTAGCACGTCCGGTGAACAGGTCAGGGTTCCATAGCCGCAGGTAGAACAGCTGAAACTGGGGCAGCAGCACGGCCAGGTGGACTGGGGACAGCAAGGAGTCATCAGGCCAGGTAGTCCTGAGGCATGGTCCTATGGCTCAGGTCCTCCGAGAGAGAGAAAGAAAGAAAGAATTAGAGAGAGCATACTTAAATTCACACAGGACACTGGATAAGACAGGAGAAATACTCCAGATATAACAGACTGACCCTAGCACCCCGACACAAACTACTGCAGCATAAATACTGGAGGCCCTGACAGGAGGGGTCGGAAGACACTGTGGCCCCATCCGACGAAAAACACTTTTATCGTTTGCTTTAGGCCTGGACTGCCAGGTGGGACTATTATTCTGGTTAAATTGCAACAGACAAGATCAGTCGAGCCCAGTTAAAGTATTTCAAATGATTTCAAATAGTATTTGAACCCAGGTCTGCCACACACACACACACACACACACACACACACACACACACACACACACACACACACACACACACACACACACACACACACACACACACACACACACACACACACACACACACACACACACACACAATACAGAGTATATCAATGAACATTTCACACAATAACATTGAAATGAAATCTTCTCTCCTCATTCGTCTGAGAGAAACTTAGTGATGATGCTAATAGCGTTTAATATTCTTTATTTTTTTAACAAGTTGTTACTACAACGCTATGTCAGTAAAACATTAACATATTTCTATTGGAGTAAACATGGTTGTTTTACATGTTAATCTACTGTCTTCAGATATATGAATATAAACTCAGCAACAAAAAAAACAAACGTCCTCTCACTGTCAACTGTGTTTATTTTCAGCAAACTTTAACATGTGTAAATATTTGTATGAACATAAGATTCAACAACTGAGACAAACTGAACAAGTTCCACAGAAATGGAAAATTCCAGAAAATGATGTCATGGCTTTAGAAGCTTCTGATAGGCTAATTGACATCATTTGAGTCAATTGGAGGTGTACCTATGGATGTATTTCAAAGGCCTACCTTCAAACTCAGTGCCTCTATGCTTGACATCATGGGAAAATCAAAAGAAATCAGCCCCCAAAATTTTTTTTAGACCTCCACAAGTCTGGTTCATCCTTGGGAGCAATTTCCAAACGCCTGAAGGTACCACGTTCATCTGTACAAACAATAGTACGCAAGTATAAACACCATGGGACCACGCAGCCGTCATACCGCTCAGGAAGGTGATGTGTTCTGTCTCCTAGAGATGAATGTACTTTGGTGCGAAAAGTGTAAATCAATCCCAGACAACAGCAAAGGACCTTGTGAAGATGCTGGAGGAAACAGGTACAAATGTATCTATAGCCACAGTAAAACAAGTCCCATATCGACATAACCTGAAAGGCTGCTCAGCAAGGAAGAAGCCACTGCTCCAAAACCGCCATAAAAAAACCAGGCTACGGTTTGCAACTGCACATGGGGACAAAGATCGTACTTTTTGGAGAAATGTCCTCTGGTCTGATGAAACAAAAATAGAACTGTTTGGCCATAATGACCATCGTTATATTTGGAGGAAAAAGGGGGAGGCTTGCAAGCCGAAGAACACCCTCCCAACCGTGAAGCACGGGGGTGGCAGCATCATGTTGTGGGGGTGCTTTGCTGCAGGAGGGACTGGTGCACTTCACAAAATAGATGGCATCATGAGGGAGGAAAATGATGTAGATATATTGAAGCAACATCTCAAGACATCAGTCAGGAAGTTAAAGCTTGGTCACAAATCGGTCTTCCAAATGGATAATGACTCCAAGCAAACTTCCAAAGTTGTGGAAAAATGGCTTAAGGACAACAAAGTCAAGGTATTGGAGTGGCCATCACAAAGCCCTGACCTCAATCCCATAGAAAATGTGTGGGCAGAACTGAAAAAGCATGTGCGAGCAAGGAGGCCTACAAACCTGACTCAGTTACACCAGCTCTGTCAGGAGGAATGGGCCAAAATTCACCCAACTTATTGTGGAAGGCTACCCAAAATGTTTAACCCAAGTTAAACAATTTAAAGGCAATGCTACCAAATACTAATTGAGTGTATGTTAACTTCTGACCCACTGGGAATGTGATGAAAGAAATAAAAGCTGAAATAAATCATTCTTTCTACTATTATTATGACATTTCACATTCTTAAAATAAAGTGGTGATCCTAACTGACCTAAAACAGAGACTTTTTACTTGGATTAAATGTCAGGAATTATGAAAATGAGTTTAAATGTATTTAGCTTAGGTGTATGTAAACTTCCGACTTCAACTGTATATATATATATATATATATATATATATATATATATATGCACAGACACGCTCACTATAGTGGACTCCGATGACCCTGTGTTTGAGCGCTGAAGCAAAGCCAGGCCAGGGGGGGATGACAGGCCAGGGGGGATGACAGGCCAGCGGGGGATGACAGGCCAGCGGGGGATGACAGGCCAGCGGGGGATGACAGGCCAGCGGGGGGATGACAGGCCAGGGGGGGATGACAGGCCAGGGGGGGATGACAGGCCAGGGGGGATGACAGGCCAGCGGGGGATGACAGGCCAGCGGGGGATGACAGGCCAGGGGGGATGACAGGCCAGGGGGATGACAGGCCAGGGGGGATGACAGATCAGCGGGGGATGACAGGCCAGAGGGGGATGACAGGCCAGGGGGATGACAGGCCAGGGTGGGATGACAGGCCAGGGGGGGGAAGTCCTCTTGTCCCTTTTAAACGGTGGGTTGCATGGTGGCAGTGCAGCCTAGAGACCTCCCTCCCTTCCTCTCTCCCTCCCTCCTGGGAAACAAAGGGGCTTTTTATCTGAAGAGCAGCAGTGACATGGGAGGAGAGGACGGAGAGGAGAAGCGATGGGATGAGAGGATGGGGAGAGAGGAGAGGAGAGGGCAGGCGGACGGACGGCTGTGAATGTGTCAGGACTGTTGGTGCTGCTTCTCTCCGTTGCTCTCTAGTCCTGTCTCACCTCCCTCCCTCCCCACTGGGCTCTCTAGTCCTGTCTCACCTCCCTCCCTCCCCACTGGGCTCTCTAGTCCTGTCTCACCTCCCTCCCTCCCCACTGGGCTCTCTAGTCCTGTCTCACCTCCCTCCCTCCCCACTGGGCTCTCTAGTCCTGTCTCACCTCCCTCCCTCCCCACTGGGCTCTCTAGTCCTGTCTCACCTCCCTCCCTCCCCACTGGGCTCTCTAGTCCTGTCTCACCTCCCTCCCTCCCCACTGGGCTCTCTAGTCCTGTCTCACCTCCCTCCCTCCTCCCTGGGCTCTCTAGTCCTGTCTCACCTCCCTCCCTCCTCACTGGGCTCTCTAGTCCTGTCTCACCTCCCTCCCTCCCCACTGGGCTCTCTAGTCCTGTCTCACCTCCCTCCCTCCCCACTGGGCTCTCTAGTCCTGTCTCACCTCCCTCCCTCCCCACTGGGCTCTCTAGTCCTGTCTCACCTCCCTCCCTCCCCACTGGGCTCTCTAGTCCTGTCTCACCTCACTCCCTCCCCACTGGGCTCTCTAGTCCTGTCTCACCTCCCTCCCTCCCCACTGGGCTCTCTAGTCCTGTCTCACCTCCCTCCCTCCTCCCTGGGCTCTCTAGTCCTGTCTCACCTCCCTCCCTCCCCACTGGGCTCTCTAGTCCTGTCTCACCTCACTCCCTCCCCACTGGGCTCTCTAGTCCTGTCTCACCTCACTCCCTCCCCACTGGGCTCTCTAGTCCTGTCTCACCTCCCTCCCTCCCCACTGTTCTCTCTAGTCCTGTCTCACCTCACTCCCTCCCCACTGGGCTCTCTAGTTCCACCCTGGTGTGACTGATAGTATGATTCCTGGGTCTCTCTCTTTTTTTCTTCACTCCTACTCAGTGGTGTAATGTACTTAAGTAGTACTTTAAAGTAATTTTACTTAAGTCATTTTTTGCGGTATCTGTACTTTACTTTTTATATTTTTGACAACTTTTACTTCACTACATTCCTAAAGAAAAGTATGTACTTTTTACTCCATACATTTCCCCTGAAACTCAAAAGTCCAATTCACACACTTATCAAGAGAACATCCCTGGTCATCCCTACTGCCTCTGATCTGGAGGACTCACTAAACAGAGAACATCCCTGGTCATCCCTACTGCCTCTGATCTGGAGGACTCACTAAACAGAGAACATCCCTGGTCATCCCTACTGCCTCTGATCTGGAGGACTCACTAAACAGAGAACATCCCTGGTTATCCTTACTGCCTCTGATCTGGAGGACTCACTAAACAGAGAACATCCCTGGTCATCCCTACTGCCTCTGATCTGGAGGACTCACTAAACAGAGAACATCCCATCCCTACTGCCTCTGATCTGGCGGACTCACTAAACACAAATGTTTTGTTTGTAAATGATGTCTTCGTGTTGGAGCGTGCCCCTGGCTATCCGTAAATGTAAAAAACAACAAGAGATTGGTGTTCTGGTTTGCTTAATATAAGGAATGGGAAATTATTCATACAATTTACTTTAAATATTTAAGTATATTTAAAACCAAATACTTTTAGACTTTTACTCAAGTAGTATTTTACTGGGTGACTTTCACATTTTCTATTAAGATATCTTAACTTTTACTCAAGTATGAGATTTGGGTACTTTTCCACCCACTGCTCCTACAGCTGTATGTCACCAGCCATGGCTTTGGGCCTCCGCTGTCCCTGCCTCGCAGTTCGGACCTGCTACCACAACGTCCTTTACTCATTCTTGTCATGGAATACTACATGAGTCTCAGCCTGCCGTGTAGCTGGAACAACATTCCTCCTCCAGTAGTCCAAGCGGCTAACTTCACCACCGGTTAACACGCTGTACACCGGGCATGTCAAACACAACACACAATAATTGGAGACTTTAACTACACTAAAAAGGGGGGGGGACGATCGGTATTTATTTAATGGATTGGATTATGTTATGTTGTCGCCTGAGAGGAATCTGTCCACTTGCACAATGACCTTTTTTAAACTTGGCCTTGTCAGAGAGAGAGAGAGAGAGAGAGACAGAGAGAGAGAGAGAGAGAGAACTTGGCTGTTCTGTACAAGGAAGCTTGTTTTGGCTGAGTCGACCTCGTTGGGGCAGTGAGTTCAGAAGGAAACGAGTGGAGACCACACACACACACACACACACCCATTCTGACCTCCACAGCCTTTAATCTGCCTAGTGACAGAAATTACACACCCTCTCCGACCTCCACAGCCTTTAATCTGCCTAGTGACAGAAATTACACACCCTCTCCGACCTCCACAGCCTTTAATCTGCCTAGTGACAGAAATTAAAGGAGTCTGTGTTCTGGGGTTAGATGGGACTATAGGAGGTTCTGGGGTTAGATGGGACTACAGGAGGGACTGTTCTGGGGTTAGATGGGACTACAGGAGGGACTGTTCTGGGGTTAGATGGGACTGTTCTGGGGTTAGATGGGACTACAGGAGGGACTGTTCTGGGGTTAGATGGGACTACAGGAGGGCCTGTTCTGGGGTTAGATGGGACTACAGGAGGGACTGTTCTGGGGTTAGATGGGACTACAGGAGGGACTGTTCTGGGGTTAGATGGGACTACAGGAGGGACTGTTCTGGGGTTAGATGGGACTACAAGAGGGACTGTTCTGGGGTGAGATGGGACTGTTCTGGGGTTAGATGGGACTATAGGAGGGACTGTTCTGGGGTTAGATGGGACTATAGGAGGGACTGTTCTGGGGTTAGATGGGACTACAGGAGGGACTGTTCTGGGGTTAGATGGGACTACAGGAGGGACTGTTCTGGGGTTAGATGGGACTATAGGAGGGACTGTTCTGGGGTTAGATGGGACTATAGGAGGGACTGTTCTGGGGTTAGATGGGACTACAGGAGGGACTGTTCTGGGGTTAGATGGGACTACAGGAGGGACTGTTCTGGGGTTAGATGGGACTACAGGAGGGACTGTTCTGGGGTTAGATGGGACTACAGGAGGGACTGTTCTGGGGTTAGATGGGACTGTTCTGGGGTTAGATGGGACTACAGGAGGGACTGTTCAGGGGTTAGATGGGACTATAGGAGGGACTGTCCTGGGGTTAGATGGGACTACAGGAGGGACTGTTCTGGGGTCAGATGGGACTGTTCTGGGGTTAGATGGGACTGTTCTGGGGTTAGATGGGACTACAGGAGGGACTGTTCAGGGGTTAGATGGGACTACAGGAGGGACTGTTCAGGGGTTAGATGGGACTGTTCTGGGGTTAGATGGGACTACAGGAGGGACTGTTCAGGGGTTAGATGGGACTACAGGAGGGACTGTTCAGGGGTTAGATGGGACTGTTCTGGGGTTAGATGGGACTACAGGAGGGACTGTTCTGGGGTTAGATGGGACTACAGGAGGGACTGTTCTGGGGTTAGATGGGACTGTTCTGGGGTTAGATGTATATATATATATATATCCTATCAACTGATGTCTGCCAGTCTGTCCTATCAACTGATGTCAGCCAGCCTATCAACTGATGTCTGCCAGTCTGTCCTATCAACTGATGTCAGCCAGTCTGTCCTATCAACTGATGTCAGCCAGTCTGTCCTATCAACTGATGTCTGCCAGTCTGTCCTATCAACTGATGTCTGCCAGTCTGTCCTATCAACTGATGTCAGCCAGTCTGTCCTATCAACTGATGTCAGCCAGTCAGTCCTATCAACTGATGTCAGCCAGTCAGTCCTATCAACTGATGTCAGCCAGTCTGTCCTATCAACTGATGTCAGCCAGTCTGTCCTATCAACCGATGTCAGCCAGTCTGTCCTATCAACCGATGTCAGCCAGTCTGTCCTATCAACCGATGTCAGCCAGTCTGTCCTATCAACTGATGTCAGCCAGTCTGTCCTATCAACTGATGTCTGCCAGTCTGTCCTATCAACTGATGTCTGCCAGTCTGTCCTATCAACTGATGTCTGCCAGTCTGTCCTATCAACTGATGTCTGCCAGTCTGTCCTATCAACTGATGTCAGCCAGTCTGTCCTATCAACTGATGTCAGCCAGTCTGTCCTATCAACTGATGTCTGCCAGTCTGTCCTCTCAACTGATGTCTGCCAGTCTGTCCTATCAACTGATGTCAGCCAGTCTGTCCTATCAACTGATGTCTGCCAGTCTGTCCTATCAACTGATGTCAGCCAGTCAGTCCTATCAACTGATGTCAGCCAGTCTGTCCTCTCAACTGATGTCAGCCAGTCTGTCCTCTCAACTGATGTCAGCCAGTCTGTCCTCTCAACTGATGTCTGCCAGTCTGTCCTATCAACTGATGTCAGCCAGTCTATCAACTGATGTCTGCCAGTCTGTCCTATCAACTGATGTCAGCCAGTCTGTCCTATCAACTGATGTCAGCCAGTCAGTCCTATCAACTGATGTCAGCCAGTCAGTCCTATCAACTGATGTCAGCCAGTCTGTCCTATCAACTGATGTCAGCCAGTCTGTCCTATCAACTGATGTCAGCCAGTCTGTCCTATCAACTGATGTCTGCCAGTCTGTCCTATCAACTGATGTCTGCCAGTCTGTCCTCTCAACTGATGTCAGCCAGTCTGTCCTCTCAACTGATGTCAGCCAGTCTGTCCTCTCAACTGATGTCAGCCAGTCTGTATAGCTGTGTAGAGCTTGCTATCTCTCTCAGAATGACCTTCTTGATCCTAATCAGTCAGGTTTCAAGACTGGGCATTCAACTGAGACTGCTCTTCTCTGTGTCACGGAGGCTCTCCGCACTGCTAAAGCTAACTCTCTCTCCTCTGCTCTCATCCTTCTAGACCTATCTGCTGCCTTTGATACTGTGAACCATCAGATCCTCCTCTCCACCCTCTCCGAGCTGGGCATCTCCGGCGCGGCCCACGCTTGGATTGCGTCCTACCTGACAGGTCGCTCCTACCAGGTGGCGTGGCGAGAATCTGTCTACGCACACCGTGCTCTCACCACTGGTGTCCCCCAGGGCTCTGTTCTAGGCCCTCTCCTATTCTCGCTATACACCAAGTCACTTGGCTCTGTCATATCCTCACATGGTCTCTCCTATCATTGCTATGCAGACGACACACAATTAATCTTCTCCTTTCCCCCTTCTGACAACCAGGTGGCGAATCGCATCTCTGCAT
This sequence comes from Salmo salar, assembly GCF_965601325.2. NCBI lineage: Eukaryota > Metazoa > Chordata > Actinopteri > Salmoniformes > Salmonidae > Salmo > Salmo salar. Next base: position 47,312,921 of record NC_138308.1, read on the forward strand.
GTCTGGCAGACATATCAGTGTGGATGACGGATCACCACCTCAAGCTGAACCTCGGCAAGACGGAGCTGCTCTTCCTCCCGGGGAAGGACTGCCCGTTCCATGATCTCGCCATCACGGTTGACAACTCCCTTGTGTCCTCCTCCCAGAGTGCTAAGAGCCTCGGCGTGACCCTGGACAACACCCTGTCGTTCTCCACTAACATCAAGGCGGTGACCCGATCCTGTAGGTTCATGCTCTACAACATTCGCAGAGTACGACCCTGCCTCACACAGGAAGCGGCGCAGGTCCTAATCCAGGCACTTGTCATCTCCCGCCTGGATTACTGCAACTCGCTGTTGGCTGGGCTCCCTGCCTGTGCCATTAAACCCCTACAACTCATCCAGAACGCCGCAGCCCGTCTGGTGTTCAACCTTCCCAAGTTCTCTCACGTCACCCCGCTCCTCCGCTCTCTCCACTGGCTTCCAGTTGAAGCTCGCATCCGCTACAAGACCATGGTGCTTGCCTACGGAGCTGTGAGGGGAATGGCACCTCCGTACCTTCAGGCTCTGATCAGGCCCTACACCCAAACAAGGGCACTGCGTTCATCCACCTCTGGCCTTCTCGCCTCCCTACCTCTGAGGAAGCACAGTTCCCGCTCAGCCCAGTCAAAACTGTTCGCTGCTCTGGCACCCCAATGGTGGAACAAGCTCCCTCACGACGCCAGGACAGCGGAGTCAATCACCACCTTCCGGAGACACCTGAAACCCCACCTCTTTAAGGAATACCTGGGATAGGATAAAGTAATCCTTCCACCCCCCCTCCCCCTTAAAAGATTTAGATGCACTATTGTAAAGTGGTTGTTCCACTGGATATTATAAGGTGAATGCACCAATTTGTAAGTCGCTCTGGATAAGAGCGTCTGCTAAATGACTTAAATGTAAATGTAAATGTAAAATGGATCGACTGCATTGTTTCAATAGAATGTTGGCAGTTAATTTGAAGAACAATATTGTATCATCTCTAAAAAACTTGCTGACTGGCTGATTGGCTGGCTGACTGGCTGGCTGATTGGCTGGCTGATTGGCTGGCTGGCTAACAAACATAAGGTGTAAATAAATTAATCAAATTAATTGTTTTACAGAATCGTATCACAGCACTGGCTGACCATGGTTGACCAACTCCCTGAGCAAAATGTCTGACCTTTCATCCCATCATAGGAAGGTTCATGTCCATTCTACTATTCTATACTGAACACAACATGGTCCCATGTTTACTGAGCATTTCTTCTTTGCCATTATAATCCATCCACCTGACAGGTGTGACATATCAAGAAGCTGATTATACAGCATGATCATTACAAAGGTGAACCTTGTGCTGGGGACGACAAAAGGCCACTCTAAAATGTGCAGTTTTGTCACACAACACAATGCTACAGATGTCACAAGTTTTGAGGGAGTGTGTGATTGGCATGGTGACTACAGGAATGTCCATCAGAGCTGTTGCCAGATAATGTAATGTTAATTTCGCTACCATAAGCTGCCTCAAGTCGTTTTAGAGAATTTTTGACAGGATGTCCGACCAGGCCTCACATCCGCAGACCACGTGTAACCATGCCAGTCCAGGACCTCCACATCCGGCTTCTTCACCTGCGGGATCATCTTAGAAAAGCCACCTGGACAGCTGATGAAACTGTGGGTTTGCACAACCAAAGAATTTCTGCAGAAAGTGTCAGAAACCATTTCAGGGAAGCTCATCTGTGTGCTCGTCATCCTCACCAGGGTCTTGACCTGACTGCAGTTCTGTGTCGTAACGGACTTCAGTGGGCAAATTCTGACCTTCGATGACCTCTGGCACACTGGAGAAGTGTTCTCTTCACGGATGAATCCCGGTTTTAACTGTAACGGGCAGATGGCAGATAGCTGACGTCAACGTCGTGAACAGAGTGCCCCGTGGTGGAGGTGGGGTTATGGTATGGGCCCCATGGTGGAGGTGGGGTTATGGTATGGGCCCCGTGGTGGAGGTGGGGCTATGGTATGGGCAGGCGTAATCTACAGACAAACACAATTGCATTTTTTCGATGGTAATTTGAATGCACAGAGATACCGTGACGAGATCCTGAGGTCCATTGTCGTGCCATTCATCCACCACCATCACCTCATGTTTCAGCATGATAATGCATGGTAATGGCATGATAATAATGTGATAATGCATGATAATAGCATGATAATAACGCGATAATGCATGATAATAGCACGATAACAGTATCCTCCTGCCTCAGGTGTCTGGTCAACGCTGTTCTAGACAGGTATCCTCCTGCCTCAGGTGTCTGGTCAACGCTGTTCTAGACAGGTATCCTCCTGCCTCAGGTGTCTGGTCAACGCTGTTCTAGACAGGTATCCTCCTGCCTCAGGTGTCTGGTCAACGCTGTTCTAGACAGGTATCCTCCTGCCTCAGGTGTCTGGTCAACGCTGTTCTAGACAGGTATCCTCCTGCCTCAGGTGTCTGGTCAACGCTGTTCTAGAGACCAGCCTCCAGATTAGAACCCCCCCTGGTCAACGCTGTTCTAGAGACAAGCCTCCAGATTAGAACCCCCCCCTGGTCAACGCTGTTCTAGAGACAAGCCTCCAGATTAGAACCCCCTGGACAACGCTGTTCTAGAGACCAGCCTCCAGATTAGAACCCCCCCTGGTCAACGCTGTTCTAGAGACAAGCCTCCAGATTAGAACCCCCCCTGAACAACGCTGTTCCAGAGACAAGCCTCCAGATTAGAACCCCCTGGACAACGCTGTTCTAGAGACAAGCCTCCAGATTAGAACCCCCCTGGACAACGCTGTTCCAGATACAAGCCTCCAGATTAGAACCCCCCCTGGACAACGCTGTTCTAGAGACAAGCCTCCAGATTAGAACCCCCCCTGGACAACGCTGTTCTAGAGACAAGCCTCCAGATTAGAACCCCCCTGGACAACGCTGTTCCAGATACAAACCTCCAGATTAGAACCCCCTGGACAACGCTGTTCTAGAGACAAGCCTCCAGATTAGAACCCCCCCTGGACAATGCTGTTCCAGATACAAGCCTCCAGATTAGAACCCCCTGGACAACGCTGTTCTAGAGACAAGCCTCCAGATTAGAACCCCCCTGGACAACGCTGTTCTAGAGACAAGCCTCCAGATGAGAACCCCCCCTGGACAATGCTGTTCCAGAGACCGGCCTCCATATTAGAACCCCCCTGTCTCACTGAACCTGAAGTCTGGTGTTCATAAAGGTACACCGTTTCAAAACGTTTTGCAACAAAACACGAACACGTGTGGTGTCGATTCTCCCACAGGATAGTATCCTTCTACATAGGGATATATGGACACACACACATCATAGGGTTATGCATTGTGTTTCGGGGGAGCAGTCCCTCAGGTTTTAGTCATTGGACAGTTGCTTGTCTTAGGGGTGGTGTGTGTCTGGGGTAGAGGTCTGTTTTAGGGGTGGTGTGTGTCCCTGGGGTAGAGAGGTCTGTTTTAGGGGTGGTGTGTGTCCCTGGGGTAGAGAGGTCTATCTTAGGGGTGGTGTGTGTCCCTGGGGTAGAGAGGTCTGTTTTAGGGGTGGTGTGTGTCCCTGGGGTAGAGAGGTCTGTTTTAGGGGTGGTGTGTGTCCCTGGGGTAGAGAGGTCTGTTTTAGGGGTGGTGTGTGTCCCTGGGGTAGAGAGCTCTGTCTTAGGGGTGGTGTGTGTCCCTGGGGTAGAGGTCTGTCTTAAGGGTGGTGTGTATCTGGGGTAGAGGTCTGTTTTAGGGGTGGTGTGTATCTGGGGTAGAGGTCTGTTTTAGGGGTGGTGTGTGTCCCTGGGGTAGAGGTCTGTCTTAAGGGTGGTGTGTATCTGGGGTAGAGGTCTGTTTTAAGGATGGTGTGTATCTGGGGTAGAGAGGTCTGTCTTAGGGGTGGTGTGTCCCTGGGTAGAGAGGTCTGTTTTAGGGGTGGTGTGTATCTGGGGTAGAGAGGTCTGTCTTAGGGGTGGTGTGTCCCTGGGTAGAGAGGTCTGTCTTAGGGGTGGTGTGTGTCCCTGGGTAGAGAGGTCTGTTTTAGGGGTGGTGTGTATCTGGGGTAGAGAGGTCTGTCTTAGGGGTGGTGTGTATCTGGGGTAGAGGTCTGTTTTAGGGGTAGTGTGTGTCCCTGGGGTAGAGGTCTGTTTTAGGGGTGGTGTGTATCTGGGGTAGAGGTCTGTTTTAGGGGTGGTGTGTATCTGGGGTAGAGGTCTGTTTTAGGGGTGGTGTGTGTCCCTGGATGGAAGGTCTGAACGGAGGAGGAATTTTGGCCAGCTGCTGTTCCAAATACACTGAAGGGGATGGAAGGTGGGGGGGAATTCAGGCTGTCGTTCCAAACAGGGAGAACTCCCAGAGAACCTCCCTCCCAAACCACAGAGCGCTGTGAAAACTAGCAGTGTTGTCATAGCTGTCCTTGGGGGGAAACCACCGGCTTGGCTATGGAAAGACAGAAACAGGCCTGCCTCCACTCTGCAGTCCACACAGACCGCTGCTCAACTCCACACACAAAAAGGGAGGGGGGAAATGGACACTTTAATGGGACTGCTCGTATCAAAACAAGTGGTTTTGCACGTGTGTGCAGTAAAGTCTGGTTGGTCAGCTGACGTAACCATTTCCTGTGGAACAGGAAGTGCTTTAAAGAGGAGATGAAAGCTTCAAGGTAACGCACCTGGCAGTCGTTTAGGTGAGCCAACCCAACACAGGTGTCCTACAACAACGGCAGTCTGTGTACAGGGTGTAGTGTACAGGGTGTAGTGTACAGGGTGTAGTGTACAGGGTGTAGTGTACAGGCAGACCCACGTAAGAGGATCTATATGCAAACAGATGACATAGAAAGAACCATCAAGGCTATGTATCTGTTGGAGAGAGAGAGAGTATGTCTCTGTACCCTGCAGACTTGGAGAGTCAGGACTGTTGGAGAGAGAGAGAGTATGTCTCTGTATCAGTACAGAGACATACTCTCTCTCTCTCTCCAACAGATACATAGCCTTGATGGTTCTTTCTATGTCATCTGTTTGCATATAGATCCTCTTACGTGGGTCTGTCTAGACACACAAAACCCAGACTGCCATTGTTGTAGGACACCTGTGTTGGGTTGGTCCACCTAAACAACTGCCAGCTGTGTTACCTTGAAGCTTTCATCTCCTCTTTAAAGCACTTCCTGTTCCTGTTCCACATTGAAATGTAATGTCATGTAATATTTTTAATTGGATATAACTATTATAACGATATAACTATTTGCATTGTCCCTGGAGGAAACAGGTACAAAAGTATCTATATCCACAGTAAAAACGAGTCCTATATCGACATAACCTGAAAGGCCGCTCAGCAGGGAAGAAGCCACTGCTCCAAAACCGCCATAAAAAAAGCTAGACTACAGCTTGCAACTGCACATGGGGACAAAGATCGTACCTTTTGGAGAAATGTCCTCTGGTCTGATGAAACAAAAATAGAACTGTTGGCCATAATGACCATTGTTATGTTTTGAGGAAAAAGGGGGAGGCTTGCAAGCCGAAGAACCCCATCCCAACCGTGAAGCACGTCGGTGACAGCATCATGTTGTGGGGGTGCTTTGCTGCAGGAGGGACTCGTGCACTTCACAAAATTGATGGCATCATGAGGATGGAAAATTATGTGGATATACTGAAGCAACATCTCAAGACATCAGTCAGGAAGTTAAAGCTTGGTCGCAAATCGGTCTTCCAAATGGACAATGACCCCAAGCATACTTCCAAAGTTGTGGCAAAATGGCTTAAGGACAACAAAGTCAAGGTATTGGAGTGGCCATGACAAAGCCCTGACCTCAATCCTATAGAACATTTGTGGGCAGAACTGAAAAAGCATGTGCGAGCAAGGAGGCCTACAAACCTGACTCAGTTACACCAGCTCTGTCAGGAGAAATGGGCCAAAATTCACCCAACTTATTGTGGGAAGCTTGTGGAAGGCTACCCGAAACGTTTGACCCAAGTTAAACAATTTAAAGGCAATGCTACCAAATACTAATTGAGTGTATGTAAGCTTCTGCCCCACTGGGAATGTGATGAAAGAAATAAAAGCTGAAATAAACCATTCTCTCTACTATTATTCTGACATTTCACATTCTTAAAATAAAGTGGTGATCCTAACTGACCTAAGACAGGGAATTTTTACTAGGATTAAATGTCAGGAATTGTGGAAAAACTGAGTTTAAATGTATTTGGCTAAGGTATATGTAAACTTCCGAGTTCAACTGTATTAAACAATAAAAAATATTACATGACATTACAATTCATAACACTTTTCACAACACATGAAGTGTGTTCCCTCAGACCACATATCTACAATACAACATGCATGTGTACGTGGAAGTAGGTGTCCAAACTTTTGACTGGTCCTGTACTATCATTTTTTAGGGTAATTTTTTGTTGTGGGAAGCCTGGCTTCTCTTCACATCCTGATAGCCAGGTGTGTAATGCCAGTAACCTGCTGAATCTTTCATCACTCTTATGCAAAGGAGATGTGTCGCGCCGCATGAGGCAAATGGTGGTCACACTAGATACCGACTGGTTTTCTGATCCACACCCTCTACCTTGTCTGTGACCCATAGATTCATATCTGTATTCCCAGTCATGTGATATCCATAGATTACATTTACATTTTAGTAATTTAGCAGACGCTCTTATCCAGAGCGACTTACAGTAGTGAATACATACATTACATTTCATACATTTCATGCATTTTTTGTAGTTTTTTTTGTACTGGCCCCCCGTGGGAATCGAACCCACAACCCTGGCGTTGCACACACCATGCTGGCGTTGCAAACACCATGCACTACCAACTGAGCCACAGGGAAGATTAGGGCTTAATGAATGTATTTAAATTGACTGATTTCCTTATATGAACTGTAACTCAGTCAAATCTTTTGAAATTGTTGCATGTTAAATGTATATTTCTGTTTTTAGTGTATTTCAATGAAATATTTCAGTGGGCAAGATGTAACGTTACAGGCTCTGAGGAATGTATGGTCTGTACAGTCTCCAAACATTAGGCTGGTCATGCGATTAGCTAGCTCTGAGAGGACAACATGGAATTTGCATGTTGTGACTATAAATATAGACTGACTATAGATAATACTGCTAAATAACTAGATAATACTGCTAAATGACTATAGATAATACTGCTAAATGACTATAGATAATACTGTTAAATGACTATAGACAATACTGTTAAATGACTATAGACAATACTGTTAAATGACTATAGACAATACTGTTAAATGACTATAGACAATACTGTTAAATGACTATAGATAATACTGCTAAATGACAGTAGATAACTGTTAAATTACTATAGATAACTGTTAAATAACTAGATAATACTGCTAAATGACTATAGATAATACTGCTAAATGACTGCAGATAATACTGTTAAATGACTGCAGATAATACTGTTAAATGACTATAGATAATACTGTTAAATAACTAGATAATACTGCTAAATGACTATAGATAATACTGTTAAATGACTATAGATAATACTGTTAAATGACTATAGATAATACTGCTAAATGACAGTAGATAACTGTTAAATGACTATAGATAATACTGTTAAATAACTAGATAATACTGCTAAATGACTATAGATAATACTGCTAAATGACTATAGATAATACTGTTAAATGACTATAGATAATACTGTTAAATGACTATAGATAATACTGTTAAATGACTATAGATAATACTGCTAAATGACTGTAGATAATACTGCTAAATGACTGTAGATAATACTGTTAAATGACTATAGATAATACTGTTAAATGACTATAGATACTGTTAAATGACTATAGATAATACTGTTAAATAACTAGATAATACTGCTAAATGACTATAGATAATACTGCTAAATGACTATAGATAATACTGCTAAATGACTATAGATAATACTATTAAATGACTATAGATAGAATCCTATGGGGAATAGGAGGCCTTTTAGGACAGAGACTAGAATCCTATGGGGAATAGGAGGCCTTTTAGGACATAGACTAGAATCCTATGGGGAATAGGGGGCCCTTTTAGGACAGAAACAGTATAAAGAAGACTGGCTGTCAATCAATTCTTAGTGATAATGAAATGCTGAGGTAATACAGGCCCAGGCTTGTCCCCTGAATGAGCTCATCACTGTTATTGGAAAGGTAATCCAGCCTGTGTGGGGAGTAACCAATTAGCTGCACTTAGAAAGAAGTAAATCAACAGCCAGTCTACCTGTCATGGACAAACCTCCAGGGAGATGGATTCCTAATGACTGGCTGTTATGGACAAACCTCCAGGGAGATGGATACCTACTGACTGGCTGTTATGGACAAACCTCCAGGGAGATGGATTCCTACTGGCTGGCTGTCATGGACAAACCTCCAGGGAGATGGATACCTACTCACTGGCTGTCATGGACAAACCTCCAGGGAGATGGATTCCTACTGACTGGCTGTCATGGACAAACCTCCAGGGAGATGGACTCCTACTGACTGGCTGTCATGGACAAACCTCCAGGGAGATGGATGCCTACTGACTGGCTGTTATGGACAAACCTCCAGGGAGATGGATACCTACTGACTGGCTGTTATGGACAAACCTCCAGGGAGATGGATTCCTACTGACTGGTTGTCACGGACAAACCTCCAGGGAGATGGATTTGTTATTTGTTAGTTTACTAGCTGGGTGAAATGGTGTCAGACCTGACTAACCTTGGGATCAGGCCAGGTTGCTATAGAAACAGCTCCAGTGTGTGTATTGCCATGGGGGTGATGGACTGGGTCCACTCTGTGTGTCATACGGAGGAACATCTGTGTGAGGTTTTGTGTTGGAAACTTTGGCCTGTCTCTATATCCCTCAATGTGACCCCAGGTGAACTAGAGGACCAGGAAAACAACTCTCTGAATGTGACCCCAGGTGAACTAGAGGACCTGTAAACAACCCTCTGAATATGACCCCAGGTGAACTAGAGGACCAGGAAAACAACTCTCTGAATGTGACCCCAGGTGAACTAGAGGACCAGGAAAACAACTCTCTGAATGTGACCCCAGGTGAACTAGAGGACCAGGAAAACAACTCTCTGAATGTGACCCCAGGTGAACTAGAGGACCAGGAAAACAACTCTCTGAATGTGACCCCAGGTGAACTAGAGGACCAGGAAAACAACTCTCTGAATGTGACCCCAGGTGAACTAGAGGACCAGGAAAACAACTCTCTGAATGTGACCCCAGGTGAACTAGAGGACCAGGAAAACAACTCTCTGAATGTGACCCCAGGTGAACTAGAGGACCAGGAAAACAACTCTCTGAATGTGACCCCAGGTGAACTAGAGGACCAGGAAAACAACTCTCTGAATGTGACCCCAGGTGAACTAGAGGACCTGTAAAACAACTCTCTGAATGTGACCCCAGGTGAACTAGAGGACCAGGAAAACAACTCTCTGAATGTGACCCCAGGTGAACTAGAGGACCAGGAAAACAACTCTCTGAATGTGACCCCAGGTGAACTAGAGGACTTGTAAAACAATTCTCTGAATGTGACTCCAGGTGAACTAGAGGACTTGTAAAACAATTCTCTGAATGTGACTCCAGGTGAACTAGAGGACCAGGAAAACAACCCTCTGATATCTTGTTCCTTGACATTGTCTGAGCTGGAGGTCTATCTGAGGTCATGTATAATAAGTCCATATCTTGGAGCACAACGACCCAAACACAAGGTCAAACAAAGTGTCAAGTGTTGAAATACTGTGGACCTCTGGATACACTTCTGCTAGTTTCTCAGATATAACCTCAATATATATTTCACTATCCCCAAATAGGACTGAGGCTTTGGTCTAGGGTTACCAACTGGAGTCTGTTGAGGCTGAGTCCCAAATGGCACCTTATTCCCTATATAGTGCACTACTGTTGACCAAAGCCCTATGGCACCCTATTCCCTATATAGTGCACTACTGTTGACCAGAGCCCTATGGCACCCAATTCCCTATATAGTGCACTACTGTTGACCAGAGCCCTATTCCCTATATAGTGCACTACTTTAGACCAAGGCCCTATTCCCTATATAGTGCACTACTTTAGACCAGAGCCCTATTCCCTATATAGTGCACTACTTTAGACCAAGGCCCTATTCCCTATATAGTGCACTACTTTAGACCAAGGCCCTATTCCCTATATAGTGCACTACTGTTGACCAGGGCCCTATTCCCTATATAGTGCACTACTGTTGACCAGAGCCCTGGTCAAAATTAGTGCACTACAAAGGGAATAGGGCCCTGGTCAAAAGTAGTGCACTACAAAGAGAATAGGGCCCTGGTCAAAAGTAGTGCACTACAAAGAGAATAGGGCCCTGGTCAAAAGTAGTGCACTACAAAGAGAATAGGGCCCTGGTCAAAAGTAGTGCACTACAAAGGGAATAGGGTCCTGGTCTAAAGTAGTGCACTACAAAAGGAATAGGGCCCTGGTCTAAAGTAGTGCACTACAAAGGGAATAGGGTGCTATTTGGGACGTAGACCCCACGACAACATTTCACAACACTTTGTAGTGTTTCGTATGCTTGAGTCAACTGATGGTGACCTGATCCAGAAGACTCAATAAATCCCTTCAACAATGTTCTCTTGTTCTCCATCAATCCATTCAGTACAATGAAACCTAGGGACTATTATATGGGAAAATACGTGGTTTTTCCGGGACGCACTTTAAAACTCCTACGACAAAACGCAACTCACATACAATGGAGAAAGAACATGAAAGATTCAACCAATTGTTTACCTGTCAATGAACTGTAGAGATCAGAGCTTAAAACATCAGACATGGCTTTTTCTACTGAAATCAGTCAAATCACATTGCTAATGAGAATACGATTCACATCACAATCATGAGCCGTTATAACACAGTAAGTACACTGTTATAGCACTGTTATAACAGGTTAAAACAGTCCTTGTTTTCAGTGGACAGTATTATAACAGGATAAAACCTGTTTTCAGTGGACAGTGTTATAACAGGGTAAAACCTGTTTTCAGTGGACAGTGTTATAACAGGGTAAAACCTGTTTTCAGTGGAGTCAGTATAATGTACACAGAGAGGACTTGGTGTCATAACATTCACCTGAGTTATTATCAGTGGTGTAGGGACGTTTTTCTAGGTGAGGGAGAGCACGTTGTTTTTGTAAACAATGTCATTTCTCAATCACAGTTCACACCTACAGATGTAGCCTATTGAATATAATTACACAATCCCACTGGGCACACACTGGTTGAATCAACGTTGTTTCAACGTGAAACGTCCAAACTGCATCTGCATGCCAGTCATTTGATCTCATTTTACATTTTAGTCATTTAGCAGACGCTCTTATCCAGAGCGACTTACAGTAGTGAATGCATACATTTCATACATTTTTGTTCTCCGTACTGGTCCCCCTTGGGAATCGAACCGACATCCCTGGCGTTGCAAACACCATGCTCTACCAACTGAGCCACACGGGACCTGTCAGTCAGTTTCATGGGAATATGCATTTACATCTTCTTTAATGTTTATTTAACCTTTATTTAACTAGGCAAGTCAGTTAAGAACACATTCTTATTTACAATGACAACCTAGGAACAGTGGGTTAACTGCCTTGTTCAGGGGCAGAACGACAGATTTTTACCTTGTCAGCTCGGGGATTCAATCTAACCACTAGGCTACCTGCCTCCCCCCTCTAACCAGGTAGGCAAGTTGAGAACAAGTTCTCATTTACAACTGCGACCTGGCCAAGATAAAGCAAAGCAATTCGACATATACAACAACAGAGTTACACATGGAATAAACAAAACATACAATCAATAATACAGTAGAACAAAAGAAAACAAAAAAAGTCTATATACAGTGAGTGCAAATGAGGTAAGTTAAGGCAATAAATAGGCCATGGTGGCGAAGTAATTACAATATAGCAATTAAACACTGGAATGGTAGATGTGCAGTAGATGAATGTGCAAGTAGAGATACTGGGGTGCAAAGGAGCAAGATAAATAAATAAATAAATAAATACAGTATGGGGATGAGGTAGTAGGATGGGCTGTTTACAGATGGGCTATGTACAGATGGGCTATGTACAGGTGCAGTGATCTGTGAGCTGCTCTGACAGCTGGTGCTTAAAGCTAATGAGGGAGATATGAGTCTCCAGCTTCAGTGATTTTTGCAGTTCGTTCCAGTCATTGGCAGCAGAGAACTGAAAGGAAAGGCGACCAAAGGAGGAATTGGCTTTGGGGGTGACCAGTGAGATATACCTGCTGGAGCGCGTGCTACGAGTGGGTGTTACTATGGTGACCAGTGAGCTGAGATAAGGCGGGGCTTTACCTAGCAGAGACTTGTAGATAACCTGTAGCCAGTGTGTTTGGCGACGAGTATGAAGCGAGGGCCAACCAACGAGAGCGTACAGGTCACAGTGGTGGGTAGTATATGGGGCTTTGGTGACAAAACGGATGGCACTGTGATAGACTGCATCCAGTTTGCTCAACAAGGGTGTTGGAGGCTATTTAAAAGATGACATCGCCGAAGTCGAGGATCGGTAGGATGGTCAGTTTTACGAGGGTATGTTTGGCAGCATGAGTGAAGGATGCTTTGTTGCGATATAGGAAGACAATTCTAGATTTAATTTTGGATTGGAGATGCTTAATGTGAGTCTGGAAGGAGAGTTTACAGTCTAACCAGACACCTAGGTATTTGTAGTTGTCCACATATTCTAAGTCAGAATCGTCCAGAGTAGTGATGCTGGACGGGCGGGTGCGAGCAGCGATCGGTTGAAGAGCATGCCACGGAAGGAGTGTTGTATGGCATTGAAGCTCGTCTGGAGGTTAGTTAACACAGTGTCCAAAGAAGGGCCAGAAGTAAACAGAATGGTGTCGTCTGCGTAGAGGTGGATCAGAGAATCACCAGCAGCAAGAGTGACATCATTGATGTATATAGAGAAAAGAGTCGGCCTGAGAATTGAACCCTGTGGCACCCCCATAGAGACTGCCAGAGGCCCGGACAACAGGCCCTCCGATTTGACACACTGAACTCTATCTGAAAAGTAGTTGGTGAATCAGGCGATGCAATCATTTGAGAAACCAGAAACCAAGGCTGTTGAGTCTGCTGATAAGAATGCGGTGATTGACAGAGTCGAAAGCCTTGGCCAGGCCGATGAATACGGCTGCACAGTATTGTCTTTTATTGATGGTGGTTATGATATCGTTTAGGACCTTGAGCGTGGCTGAGGTGCACCCATGACCAGCTCTGAAACCAGATTGCACAGCGGAGAAGGTGCGGTGGGATTCGAAATGGTCAGTGATCTGTTTATTAACTTGGCTTTCGAAGACCTTAGAAAGGCAGTGCAGGATGGATATAGGTCTGTAGCAGTTTGGGTCTAGAGTGTCACCCCCTTTGAAGAGGGGGATGACCGCGGCAGCTTTCCAATCTTTAGGGATCTCAGACGATACGAAAGAGAGGTTGAACAGGCTAGTAATAGGGGTTGCAACAATTGCGGCAGATAATTTTAGGAAGAGAGGCTCCAGATTGTCTAGCCCGGCTGATTTGTACGGGTCCAGATTTTGCAGCTCTTTCAGAACATCAGCTATCTGGATTTGGGTGAAGGAGAAGTGGGGGAGGCTTGGGCAAGTTGCTGTGGGGGGTGCAGAGCTGTTGACCGGGGTAGGGGTAGCCAGGTGGAAAGCTTGGCCAGCTGTAGAAAAATGCTTATTGAAATTCTCGATTATCGTAGATTTATCAGTGGTGACAGTGTTTCCTATCCTCAGTGCAGTGGGCAGCTGGGAGGAGGTGCTCTTATTCTCCATGGACTTTACAGTGTCCCAGAACTTTTTGGAGTTAGAGCTACAGAATGCAAATTTCTGTTTGAAAAAGCTGTCCCAGTCCCAGAAAAGCTAGCCTTTGTTTTCCTAACTGCCTGTGTATATTGGTTTCTAACTTCCCTGAAAAGTTGCATATCACGGGATGCTAATGCAGTACGCCACAGGATGTTTTTGTGCTGGTCAAGGGCAGTCAGGTCTGGAGTGAACCAAGGACTATATCTGTTCCTGGTTCTACATTTTTTGAATGGGGCATGCTTATTTAAGATGGCGAGGAAAGCATTTTTAAAGAATGACCAGGCATCCTCTACTGACGGAATGAGGACAATATCCTTTCAGGATACCCGGGCCAGGTCAACTAGAAAGGCCTGCTCGCTGAAGTGTTTTAGGGAGCGTTTGACAGTGATGAGCGGTGGTCGTTTGACCGCAGACCCATTACAGACGCAAGCAATGAGGCAGTGGTCGCTGAGATCCTGGTTGAAGACAGAGGTGTATTTAGAGGGCACGTTGGTTAGGATGATATCTATGAGGGTGCCCATGTTTATGGATTTAGGGTTGTACCTGGTAGGTTCCATGATAATTTGTGTGAGATTGAGGGCATCTAGCTTAGATTGTAGGACGGCCTGGGTGTTAAGCATATCCCAGTTTAGGTCACCTAACAGTACAAACTGAAGATAAATTGGGGGCAATTAATTCACATATGGTGTCCAGGGCACAGCTGGTAGCTGAGGGGGGATCTATAACAAGCGGCAACAGTGAGAGACTTATTTCTGGAAAGGTGGATTTTTAAAGAAGTAGAAGATCAAACTGTTTTGGTACAGACCTGGTTAGCATGACAGATCTCTGCATCTCTGCAGTAGATTGCAACTCCACCCCCTTTGACAGTTCTATCTTGGCGGAAAATTTTGTAGTTGGGGATGGAAATTTCAGGATTTTTGGTGGCCTTCCTAAGCCAGGATTCAGACACAGCTAGTACATCAGGGTTGGCAGAGTGTGCTAAAGCAGTGAGTAAAACAAACTTAGGGAGGAGGCTTCTGATGTTAACATGCATGAAACCAAGGCGTTTGCGGTTACAGAAGTCAACAAACGATAGCGCCTGGGGAATAGGAGTGGAACTAGGGGCTACAGGGCCTGGGTTAACCTCTACATCACCAGAGGAACAGAGGAGTGTTCAGGATGCATTGTTCTCCTGTTCTAGAACTCTTCAGAATGTGATTAGTCAAAGGTTCTGCCCCGCCCTTTAACTGTGTCAAAGGTTGTGTCCTGCCCTTTAACTGTGTCAAGGTTGTGTCCTGCCCTTTAACTGTGTCAAAGGTTGTGTCCTGCCCTTTAACTGTGTCAAAGGTTGTGTCCTGCCCTTTAACTGTGTCAAGGTTGTGTCCTGCCCTTTAACTGTGTCAAGGTTCTGTCCCGCCCTTTAACTGTGTCAAGGTTCTGTCCTGCCCTTTAACTGTGTCAAAGGTTGTGTCCTGCTCTTTAACTGTGTCAAGGTTGTGTCCTGCAGTTTAACTGTGTCAAGGTTGTGTCCTGCCCTTTAACTGTGTCAAAGGTTGTGTCCTGCCCTTTAACTGTGTCAAAGGTTGTGTCCTGCCCTTTAACTGTGTCAAAGGTTGTGTCCTGCCCTTTAACTGTGTCAAAGGTTGTGTCCTGCCCTTTAACTGTGTCAAAGGTTGTGTGTGAGAGAGAGAGGGTGTGTGTGAGAGAGAGAGGTTGTGTGTGTGAGAGAGAGGGTGTGTGTGTGACAGTGTGAGAGAGAGGGGTGTGTGTGTGAGAGGGTGTGTGTGTGACAGTGTGTGTGGAGGATGATAATGCTAGTAGCAGATATAGATCCTCAACACAGCAGTCCAAGCCACAGCAGCATCTACATGTCTACATTACCAGAGGCAGTGAACCAACTTAGTGGATCAGGGATTTTTATTGCACAACGTCCTTATCAAAGTCCTAACCTCTAGTCTGAATGTTATACATGTTACAATGTTTCATTATTAGAAATGAGAAAATCAACATCCAAAACATTTAACTTATTCAGCTAAATCCACAGTACATAGACCCAGTCCACTATAGACCCAGTCCACTAGACCCAGTCCACTATAGACCCAGTCCACTATAGACCAAGTCCATCTCAGGTTTTTATTACAGTAATGGTGTCCCAGTGTGTAGACAGACTCCTCAGAGCTGTGGGGCTGTACCTGGTGGGTTGCTGATTGGCTGATACTTTAAAGCAGTTGACTGTGTAAAATATAGGATGGTTTTCATTATACTCTTAACACCCGCGCGCGCGCGCGCGCGCGCGCGCGCGCGCTGTCTGTCTGTCTGTCTGTCTGTCTGTCTGTCTGTCTGTCTGTCTGTCTGTCTGTCTGTCTGTCTGTCTGTCTGTCTGTCTGTCTGTCTTTCTTTCTTCCTTCAGTGTGTAAAGAGGCTACATGCTTTTGGCACCTTCAGGTAAACATTATGTTATTAACTTACCTAACTAGTTACCCTCTGACCATGATGTTATTAACTTACCTAACTAGCTGCCCTCTGACCATGAGGTCATTAACTTCTATCTCCTCTAAGACTGTGTTCTTCTATCTCCTCCATCTTGGCTCTATCTCCTCTAAGACTGTGGTCTTCTATCTCCTCCATCTTGGCTCCAACATGGCTCTATCTCCTCTAAGACTGTGTTCTTCTATCTCCTCCATCTTGGCTCCAACATGGCTCTATCTCCTCTAAGACTGTGTTCTTCTATCTCCTCCATCTTGGCTCCAACATGGCTCTATCTCCTCTAAGACTGTGTTCTTCTATCTCCTCCATCTTGGCTCTATCTCCTCTAAGACTGTGTTCTTCTATCTCCTCCATCTTGGCTCCAACATGGCTCTATCTCTCCATGGCTCTCTATGTTAGTGGGTTACTCCCTGTTGTCAGATCGTACTAGAGTAATGAGTAGTTGTGTGTGTGTGGTGTATTGTGGTGGTGAAGGTGGTTCTTCCTGGTCCTCTCCTCACTGGCCCCGGAGCTTCAGGATGGTTTCCACAGCCTCCGCCAGGTTGTCCACATAGCCATCAGCTGTTACTGTTGGGTGCTTCTCATCACTGGGCCTGCAGAGAGAGACAGAGATAGACAGAGAGGGACAGAGATAGACAGAGATAGACAGAGATAGACAGAGATAGACAGAGAGAGAGAGCGAGAGAGACAGAGAGAGAGAGACAGAGAGAGAGAGACAGAGAGAGAGAGACAGAGAGACAGACAGACAGACAGACAGACAGACAGACAGACAGACAGACAGAGACACAGAGCAGAGAGAGAGATAGACAGACAGAGAGACAGAGGGACAGAGAGAGACAGAGACAGAGAGAGACAGAGAGGCTGAATGCAGTGGTGTGCAGCATTGAATATTGAGGCTAGCCATGCATGCCCTGTGTTAACTCCTGTCAGTCAGCAAATCAAATCAAATTGTATTTTCACATGCACCGAATACAACAGGTGTAGACCTTACAGTGAAATACTGACTTACTGTACAAGCCCTTAACCAACAATGCTTTAAGAAGTTAAGAAGAAAAATGTGTTAAAAAAAATAATATACAGGGGGTACCGGTACAGAGTCAATGTGGAGGCTATATACAGGGGGCACCGGTACAGAGTCAATGTGGAGGCTATATACAGGGGGTACCGGTACAGAGTCAATGTGGAGGCTATATACAGGGTGTTACGGTACAGAGTCAATGTGGAGCCTATATACAGGGGGTACCGGTACAGAGTCAATGTGGAGGCTATATACAGGGTGTTACGGTACAGAGTCAATGTGGAGGCTATATACAGGGGGTACCGGTACAGAGTCAATGTGGAGGCTATATACAGGGTGTTACGGTACAGAGTCAATGTGGAGGCTATATACAGGGTGTTACGGTACAGAGTCAATGTGGAGGCTATATACAGGGGGTACCGGTACAGAGTCAATGTGGAGGCTATATACAGGGGGTACCGGTACAGAGTCAATGTGGAGGCTATATACAGGGGGTACCGGTACAGAGTCAATGTGGAGGCTATATACAGGGGGTACCGATACAGAGTCAATGTGGAGGCTATATACAGGGGGTACCGGTACAGAGTCAATGTGGAGGCTATATACAGGGGGCACCGGTACAGAGTCAATGTGGAGGCTATATACAGGGGGCACCGGTACAGAGTCAATGTGGAGGCTATATACAGGGGGCACCGGTACAGAGTCAATGTGGAGCCTATATACAGGGGGTACCGGTACAGAGTCAATGTGGAGGCTATATACAGGGTGTTACGGTACAGAGTCAATGTGGAGCCTATATACAGGGGGTACCGGTACAGAGTCAATGTGGAGGCTATATACAGGGTGTTACGGTACAGAGTCAATGTGGAGGCTATATTCAGGGTGTTACGGTACAGAGTCAATGTGGAGGCTATATACAGGGTGTTACGGTACAGAGTCCATGTGGAGGCTATATACAGGGGGTACCGGTACAGAGTCAATGTGGAGGCTATATACAGGGGGTACCGGTACAGAGTCAATGTGGAGGCTATATACAGGGGGCACCGGTACAGAGTCAATGTGGAGCCTATATACAGGGGGTACCGGTACAGAGTCAATGTGGAGGCTATATACAGGGTGTTACGGTACAGAGTCAATGTGGAGCCTATATACAGGGGGTACCGGTACAGAGTCAATGTGGAGGCTATATACAGGGTGTTACGATACAGAGTCAATGTGGAGGCTATATACAGGGGGTACCGGTACAGAGTCAATGTGGAGTCTATATACAGGGGGTACCGGTACAGAGTCAATGTGGAGGCTATATACAGGGGGTACCGGTACAGAGTCAATGTGGAGGCTATATACAGGGGGCACCGGTACAGAGTCAATGTGGAGTCTATATACAGGGGGTACCGATACAGAGTCAATGTGGAGGCTATATACAGGGGGCACCGGTACAGAGTCAATGTGGAGCCTATATACAGGGGGTACCGGTACAGAGTCAATGTGGAGGCTATATACAGGGTGTTACGGTACAGAGTCAATGTGGAGCCTATATACAGGGGGTACCGGTACAGAGTCAATGTGGAGGCTATATACAGGGTGTTACGGTACAGAGTCAATGTGGAGGCTATATACAGAGTGTTACGGTACAGAGTCCATGTGGAGGCTATATACAGGGGGTACCGGTACAGAGTCAATGTGGAGTCTATATACAGGGGGTACCGGTACAGAGTCAATGTGGAGGCTATATACAGGGGGTACCGGTACAGAGTCAATGTGGAGGCTATATACAGGGGGTACCGGTACAGAGTCAATGTGGAGGCTATATACAGGGGGTACCGGTACAGAGTCAATGTGGAGTCTATATACAGGGGGTACCGGTACAGAGTCAATGTGGAGGCTATATACAGGGGGTACCGGTACAGAGTCAATGTGGAGGCTATATACAGGGGGTACCGGTACAGAGTCAATGTGGAGGCTATATACAGGGGGTACCGATACAGAGTCAATGTGGAGGCTATATACAGGGGGTACCGGTACAGAGTCAATGTGGAGGCTATATACAGGGGGTACCGGTACAGAGTCAATGTGGAGGCTATATACAGGGGGTACCGGTACAGAGTCAATGTGGAGGCTATATACAGGGGGTACCGATACAGAGTCAATGTGGAGGCTATATACAGGGGGTACCGGTACAGAGTCAATGTGGAGCCTATATACAGGGGGTACCGGTACAGAGTCAATGTGGAGGCTATATACAGGGGGTACCGGTACAGAGTCAATGTGGAGGCTATATACAGGGGGTACCGGTACAGAGTCAATGTGGAGGCTATATACAGGGGGTACCGGTACAGAGTCAATGTGGAGGCTATATACAGGGGGTACCGGTACAGAGTCAATGTGGAGGCTATATACAGGGGGTACCGGTACAGAGTCAATGTGGAGGCTATATACAGGGGGTACCGATACAGAGTCAATGTGGAGGCTATATACAGGGGGTACCGGTACAGAGTCAATGTGGAGGCTATATACAGGGGGTACCGGTACAGAGTCAATGTGGAGGCTATATACAGGGGGCACCGGTACAGAGTCAATGTGGAGGCTATATACAGGGGGTACCGGTACAGAGTCAATGTGGAGGCTATATACAGGGTGTTACGGTACAGAGTCAATGTGGAGCCTATATACAGGGGGTACCGGTACAGAGTCAATGTGGAGGCTATATACAGGGTGTTACGGTACAGAGTCAATGTGGAGGCTATATACAGGGTGTTACGGTACAGAGTCAATGTGGAGGCTATATACAGGGGGTTACGGTACAGAGTCAATGTGGAGGCTCTATACAGGGGGTACTGGTACTGAGTCAATGTGCTGGGGCACCGGTTAGTCAAGGTAATTGAGGTAATATGTACATGTAGGTAGAGTTAAAGTGACTATGCATAGATAATAAACAGAGAGTAGCAGCAGCGTAAAAGAGAGGTCTGGGTAGCCCTTTGATTAGCTGTTCAGGAGTCTTATGGCTTGAGTGTAGAAGCTGTTTAGAAGCCTCTTGGACCTAGACTTGGTGCTCTGGTACCGCTTGCCGTGCGGTACCAGAGAGAACAGTCTATGACTTGGGTGGCTGGAGTCTGACAATTTTTAGAGCCTTCCTCTGTCACCGCAGGTGTTCTGCACTGAGAGATGTGACGGTTATGTGAGCTGGGCAGCTAATGGGGTGTTGTGTGTGGGCAGGGTGTTATCTGTGTGTGTATGTGTGGGCAGGGTGTTATCTGTGTGTGTGTGTGTACAGGGTGTTATGTGTGTGTGTGGGCAGGGTGTTATGTGTGTGTGTGTGTGGGCAGGGTGTTATCTGTGTGTGTGTGTGTACAGGGTGTTATGTGTGTGTGTGGGCAGGGTGTTATGTGTGTGTGTATGTGTGTGGGCAGGGTGTTATGTGTGTGTGTGTGTGGGCAGGGTGTTATGTGTGTGTGTGTGTGGGCAGGGTGTTATGTGTGTGTGTGTGTGGGCAGGGTGTTATGTGTGTATGTGTGTGGGCAGGGTGTTATGTGTGTGTGTGTGTGGGCAGGGTGTTATGTGTGTGTGTGTGTGGGCAGGGTGTTATGTGTGTGTGTGTGTGTACAGGGTGTTATGTGTGTGTGTGGGCAGGGTGTTATGTGTGTGTGTATGTGTGTACAGGGTGTTATGTGTGTGTGTGTGTGTGTGTGTGGGCAGGGTGTTATGTGTGTGTGTGGGCAGGGTGTTATGTGTGTGTGTGTGTGGGCAGGGTGTTATGTGTGTGTGTGTGTGTGTGGGCAGGGTGTTATGTGTGTGTGTGTGTGGGCAGGGTGTTATGTGTGTGTGTGTGTGGGCAGGGTGTTATGTGTGTGTGTGTGTGTGTGTGTGTGGGCAGGGTGTTATGTGTGTGTGTGTGTGGGCAGGGTGTTATGTGTGTGTGTGTGTGGGCAGGGTGTTATGTGTGTGTGTGTGTGTGTGGGCAGGGTGTTATGTGTGTGTGTGTGGGCAGGGTGTTATGTGTGTGGGCAGGGTGTTATGTGTGTGTGTGTGTGTGTGTGGGCTGGGTGTTATGTGTGTGTGTGTGTGTGGGCTGGGTGTTATGTGTGTGTGTGTGTGGGCAGGGTGTTATGTGTGTGTGTGTGTGTGGGCAGGGTGTTATGTGTGTGTGTGTGTGTGTGGGCAGGGTGTTGTGTGTGTGTGTGTGGGCAGGGTGTTGTGTGTGTGTGTGTGGGCAGGGTGTTATGTGTGTGTGTGTGTGGGCAGGGTGTTATGTGTGTGTGTGTGTGGGCAGGGTGTTATGTGTGTGTGTGTGTGTGTGTGGGCAGGGTGTTATGTGTGTGTGTATGTGTGGGCAGGGTGTTATGTGTGTATGTGTGTACAGGGTGTTATGTGTGTGTGTGGGCAGGGTGTTATGTGTGTGTATGTGTGTGCAGGGTGTTATGTGTGTGTGTGTGTGGGCAGGGTGTTATGTGTGTGTGTGTGTGTGGGCTGGGTGTTATGTGTGTGTGTGTGTGGGCAGGGTGTTATGTGTGTGTGTGTGTGTGTGGGCAGGGTGTTATGTGTGTGTGTGTGTGTGTGGGCAGGGTGTTATGTGTGTGTGTGTGTGTGTGGGCAGGGTGTTATGTGTGTGTGTGTGTGGGCAGGGTGTTATGTGTGTGTGTGTGTGGGCAGGGTGTTATGTGTGTGTGGGCAGGGTGTTATGTGTGTGTGTGTGTGTACAGGGTGTTACGTCTCCTGTGACAGGATTACTGCCTCAGTCCCTCACCTTTCCCCCCACCAGTGGCCTGATTGAGTTCACACACGCTGACACCAAGATACACACACACACACACACACACACACACACACACACACACGGCTAGAAAAGGCTTATTGTGTTACCAGCGCTGGTGATGAGACAATTACACCTTCTGTCTCTCTCTCTCTCTCTCTGTCCTCCAGTCACCTCTTCTTAAAATCTGCCCTGGTCTTCTCTCACCTAGTTATACATGCCTGTCTGCCTGTGTGTGTGTCTGCCTGTCCTGTTTGTGTGTCTGCCTGTGTGTGTGTGTGTGTGTATCTTGGTGTCAGTGTTTGTGAACTCAATCAGGCTGAGGTAATGGACTGACTGGTACTGCTGAGGTAATGGACTGACTGGGCCTGGTACTGGTACTGCTGAGGTAATGGACTGACTGGTACTGGTACTGCTGAGGTAATGGACTGACTGGTACTGCTGAGATAATGGACTGACTGGTACTGCTGAAGTAATGGACTGACTGGTACTGCTGAGGTAATGGACTGACTGGTACTGGTACTGCTGAGGTAATGGACTGACTGGTACTGCTGAGGTAATGGACTGACTGGTACTGGTACTGCTGAGGTAATGGACTGACTGGTACTGCTGAGGTAATGGACTGACTGGTACTGCTGAGGTAATGAACTGACTGGTACTGCTGAGGTAATGGACTGACTGGTACTGGTACTGCTGAGGTAATGGACTGACTGGTATTGCTGAGGTAATAGACTGACTGGTATTGCTGAGGTAATGGACTGACTGGTACTGCTGAGGTAATGGACTGACTGGTACTGCTGAGGTAATGGACTGACTGGTACTGCTGAGGTAATGGACTGACTGGTACTGCTGGGGTAATGGACTGACTGGTACTGCTGAGGTAATGGACTGACTGGTACTGCTGAGGTAATGGACTAACTGGTACTGCTGAGATAATGGACTAACTGGGACTGCTGATGTAATGGACTAACTGGTACTGCTGAGGACATGGACTGACCGGGTCTGAGATTAGGACTGAGAATTGAACTGGGAATAGGACTGAGACTGAGAATAGGACTGGGAATAAAACTGGGCCTGGGGACAGGACTGTGAATAGGACTGGGACTGAGAATAGGACTGGGAATAGGATTGTGGACTGGGCACTGGGGCTGGGGATAGGACTGGGAATAGGACTGGCAATAGGACTGGGGTTGAGAATAGGACTGGGACTGGGGCTAGCACTGGGATAGGGGATAGGACTGGGATAGGGAACTGGGGCTAGGACTGGGATAGGGAACTGGGGCTAGGACTGAAGCTATCTGAATATACTAACTACTGGGATATGTGGTTGTCCACCTAGCTATCTGAAGATGAATATACTAACTACTGGGATATGTGGTTGTCCCACCTAGCTATCTGAATATACTAACTACTGTGATATGTGGTTGTCCCACCTAGCTATCTGAATATACTAACTACTGTGATGTGGTTGTCCCACCTAGCTATCTGAATATACTAACTACTGGGATATGTGGTCGTCCCACCTAGCTATCTGAATATACTAACTACTGTAATATGTGGTTGTCCACCTAGCTATCTGAATCTACTACCTACTGTGATATGTGGTTGTCCCACCTAGCTATCTGAATATACTAACTACTGGGATATGTGGTCGTCCCACCTAGCTATCTGAATATACTAACTACTGTGATATGTGGTCGTCCCACCTAGCTATCTGAATATACTAACTACTGGGATATGTGGTCGTCCCACCTAGCTATCTGAATATACTAACTACTGTGATATGTGGTCGTCCCACCTAGCTATCTGAATATACTAACTACTGGGATATGTGGTCGTCCCACCTAGCTATCTGAATATACTAACTACTGTGATATGTGGTCGTCCCACCTAGCTATCTGAATATACTAACTACTGTGATATGTGGTCGTCCCACCTAGCTATCTGAATATACTAACTACTGTGATATGTGGTCGTCCCACCTAGCTATCTGAATATACTAACTACTGTGATATGTGGTCGTCCCACCTAGCTATCTGAATATACTAACTACTGTGATATGTGGTCGTCCCACCTAGCTATCTGAATATACTAACTACTGTGATATGTGGTCGTCCCACCTAGCTATCTGAATATACTAACTACTGTGATATGTGGTCGTCCCACCTAGCTATCTGAATATACTAACTACTGTGATATGTGGTCGTCCCACCTAGCTATCTGAATATACTAACTACTGTGATATGTGGTTGTCCCACCTAGCTATCTGAATATACTAACTACTGGGATATGTGGTTGTCCCACCTAGCTATCTGAATATACTAACTACTGGGATATGTGGTTGTCCCACCTAGCTATCTGAATATACTAACTACTGTGATATGTGGTTGTCCCACCTAGCTATCTGAATATACTAACTACTGTGATATGTGGTCATCCCACCTAGCTATCTGAATATACTAACTACTGTAATATGTGGTTGTCCCACCTAGCTATCTGAATATACTAACTACTGTGATATGTGGTTGTCCACCTAGCTATCTGAATATACTAACTACTGTGATATGTGGTCGTCCCACCTAGCTATCTGAATATACTAACTACTGTAATATTGTGGTTGTCCCACCTAGCTATCTGAATATACTAACTACTGGGAATATGTGGTTGTCCCACCTAGCTATCTGAAGATGAATATACTAACTACTGGGATATGTGGTTGTCCCACCTAGCTATCTGAATATACTAACTACTGTGATATGTGGTTGTCCCACCTAGCTATCTGAATATACTAACTACTGTGATATGTGGTTGTCCCACCTAGCTATCTGAATATACTAACTACTGTAATATGTGGTTGTCCACCTAGCTATCTGAATATACTAACTACTGTAATATGTGGTTGTCCCACCTAGCTATCTGAATATACTAACTACTGGGATATGTGGTTGTCTCACCTAGCTATCTGAATATACTAACTACTGTGATATGTGGTTGTCCCACCTAGCTATCTGAATATACTAACTACTGTGATATGTGGTCGTCCCACCTAGCTATCTGAATATACTAACTACTGTAATATGTGGTTGTCCACCTAGCTATCTGAATATACTAACTACTGTAATATGTGGTTGTCCCACCTAGCTATCTGAATATACTAACTACTGGGATATGTGGTTGACCCACCTAGCTATCTGAATATACTAACTACTGTGACATGTGGTTGTCCCACCTAGCTAAGCAAGTTCATACAGCTGCTATGTTTCAATATGTTGCTACATAGTTGAAAAGGCTATGCAAGGCAATGGTAGAACAGAGTTCACAGGAGAGTTCATCAGATCAGATTGTTCCCATGCTATTTTCTGTATCAACATCAGCAGTCAGATCTCAGAGGTATTCTAATGTCCCAGCACTCTGTTGGGAGTCCCAGTGCAAACCTGTTCTACATTAAAAGAACACAGTCCTCAGAGCTTCCCCGTGGGAGCTCTCTCTCTGCTTGCTTTTGGTAGCTCATTATTTTAGCAAGTTGCCTGCTAGTTAGCATGACAATCCCACCTCCACCAGCTAGCTAGCATAACAATCCCACCTCCACCACCTAGCTAGCATGACAATCCCATCTCCACCAGCTAGCTAGCATGACAATCACATGTCCACCAGCTAGCATGACAATCACATGTCCACCAGCTAGCTAGCTAGCATGACAATCACATGTCCACCAGCTAGCATGACAATCACATGTCCACCAACTAGCTAGCATGACAATCACATCTCCACCAACTGGCTAGCTAGCATGACAATCACATGTCCACCAGGTAGCAAGCTAGCATGACAATCACATATCCACCAACTGGCTAGCTAGCATGACAATCACATGTCCACCAGCTAGCATCCACCAACTGGCTAGCTAGCATGACAATCACATGTCCACCAGCTAGCTAGCTAGCATGACAATCACATTTCCACCAGCTAGCTAGCTAGCATGACAATCACATCTCCACCAACTGGCTAGCTAGCATGACAATCACATGTCCACCAGCTAGCATCCACCAACTGGCTAGCTAGCATGACAATCACATGTCCACCAGCTAGCATCCACCAACTGGCTAGCTAGCATGACAATCACATCTCCACCAACTGGCTAGCTAGCATGACAATCACATGTCCACCAGCTAGCAAGCTAGCATGACAATCACATCTCCACCAACTGGCTAGCTAGCATGACAATCACATGTCCAACAGCTAGCATGACAACCACACCTCCACCAGCTAGCATGACAATCACATGTCCACCAGCTAGCTAGCTAGCTAGCATGACAATCACATGTCCACCAGCTAGCAAGCTAGCATGACAATCACATGTCCACCAGCTAGCAAGCTAGCATGACAATCACATCTCCACCAACTGGCTAGCTAGCATGACAATCACATGTCCAACAGCTAGCATAACAACCACACCTCCACCAGCAAGCATGACAATCACATGTCCACCAGCTAGCTAGCATGACAATCACA
Source organism: Salmo salar (assembly GCF_965601325.2). NCBI lineage: Eukaryota > Metazoa > Chordata > Actinopteri > Salmoniformes > Salmonidae > Salmo > Salmo salar. The sequence goes on from NC_138308.1 coordinate 47,339,518, forward strand.
TGTCCACCAACTGGCTAGCTAGCATGACAATCACATGTCCACCAACTAGCTAGCTAGCATGACAATCACATGTCCAACAGCTAGCATAACAACCACACCTCCACCAGCTAGCATGACAATCACATGTCCACCAGCTAGCTAGCATGACAATCACATGTCCACCAACTGGCTAGCTAGCATGACAATCACATGTCCACCAACTAGCTAGCTAGCATGACAATAACATGTCCACCAGCTAGCTAGCTAGCATGACAATCAAATCTCCACCAACTAGCTAGCTAGTATGACAATCACATCACCACCAACTAGCTAGCTAGTATGACAATCACATCTCCACCAACTAGCTAGCTAGTATGACAATCACATCTCCACCAACTAGCTAGCTAGCATGACAATCACATCTCCACCAACTAGCTAGCTAGCATGACAATCACATCTCCACCAACTAGCTAGCTAGCATGACAATCACATCTCCACCAACTAGCTAGCTAGCATGACAATCACATCTCCACCAACTAGCTAGCTAGCATGACACTGCTCAGACATGAAGAAAATTACTACAGACTACAAACATGTTTATTTATGTAACCTTTATTTAACTAGGCAAGTCCGTTTAAAGAACAAATTCTTATTTACAATGACGGCCTACCGGGGAACAGTGGGGTTCTCAGATTAACAAAGCGTTTCTCAAACTAACACAGTACTGTGTATGTGTGTGTGTGTGTCTATTATAGATTGGGAGTTCTGTGTGGGTTTTTTAGGCCCATTTTGTGTGTGTGTGAAATTGCTGAACAATTTGGAGCCTGAAGTTCGGTCGATTTACCTAGAGGTGATGTTTCCATGGAAAGCTTACCAGAGCCTAGAGCTGAACACACACACACACACACACACACACACACACACACACACACACACACACACACACACACACGCTTGGTCTATTATGAGGATGGAGCCATGTATCTGTTAAGGAGGAGGGGGGGGGGGGGTTACACTTGGTCTATTATGAAGATGGAGCCATGTATCTGTTAAGGAGGGGGGGGGGGGGGGTTACACTTGGTCTATTATGAGGATGGAGCCATGTATCTGTTAAGGAGGAGGGGGGGGGTTACACTTGGTCTATTATGAGGATGGAGCCATGTATCTGTTAAGGAGGAGGAGGGGGGGGGTTACACTTGGTATATTATGAGGATGGAGCCATGTATCTGTTAAGGAGGGGGGGGGGGGGTTACACTTGGTCTATTATGAGGATGGAGCCATGTATCTGTTAAGGAGGGGGGGAGGGTTACACTTGGTCTATTATGAGGATGGAGCCATGTATCTGTTAAGGAGGAGGGGGGGGGGGGGTTACACTTGGTCTATTATGAGGATGGAGCCATGTATCTGTTAAGGAGGAGGGGGGGTTACACTTGGTCTATTATGAGGATGGAGCCATGTATCTGTTAAGGAGGGGGGGGGTTACACTTGGTCTATTATGAGGATGGAGCCATGTATCTGTTAAGGAGGAGGGGGGGGGGGGGGGGGGGGTTACACTTGGTCTATTATGAGGATGGAGCCATGTATCTGTTAAGGAGGAGGGGGGGGTTACACTTGGTCTATTATGAGGATGGAGCCATGTATCTGTTAAGGAGGAGGGAAGGGGGTTACACTTGGTCTATTATGAGGATGGAGCCATGTATCTGTTAAGGAGGAGGGGGGGTTACACTTGGTCTATTATGAGGATGGAGCCATGTATCTGTTAAGGAGGAGGGGGGGGTTACACTTGGTCTATTATGAGGATGGAGCCATGTATCTGTTAAGGAGGAGGGAAGGGGGTTACACTTGGTCTATTATGAGGATGGAGCCATGTATCTGTTAAGGAGGAGGGGGGGTTACACTTGGTCTATTATGAGGATGGAGCCATGTATCTGTTAAGGAGGAGGGGGGGGGGGGGGGTTACACTTGGTCTATTATGAGGATGGAGCCATGTATCTGTAAAGGAGGAGGGGGGGTTACACTTGGTCTATTTTTAGGATGGAGCCATGTATCTGTTAAGGAGGAGGGAAGGGGGTTACACTTGGTCTATTATGAGGATGGAGCCATGTATCTGTTAAGGAGGAGGGGGGGTTACACTTGGTCTATTATGAGGATGGAGCCATTTATCTGTTAAGGAGGAGGGGGGGGGGGGGTTACACTTGGTCTATTATGAGGATGGAGCCATGTATCTGTTAAGGAGGAGGGGGGGGGGGTTACACTTGGTCTATTATGAGGATGGAGCCATGTATCTGTTAAGGAGGAGGGGGGGGGGGGGGTTACACTTGGTCTATTATGAGGATGGAGCCATGTATCTGTTAAGGAGGAGGGGGGGGTTACACTTGGTCTATTATGAGGATGGAGCCATGTATCTGTTAAGGAGGAGGGGGGGGTTACACTTGGTCTATTATGAGGATGGAGCCATGTATCTGTTAAGGAGGAGGGAAGGGGGTTACACTTGGTCTATTATGAGGATGGAGCCATGTATCTGTTAAGGAGGAGGGGAGGTTACACTTTGTCTATTATGAGGGTGGAGCCATGTATCTGTTAAGGAGGAGGGGGGGGGGGGGTTACACTTGGTCTATTATGAGGATGGAGCCATGTATCTGTTAAGGAGGAGGGGGGGTTACACTTGGTCTATTTTTAGGATGGAGCCATGTATTTGTCAAGGAGGAGGGAAGGGGGTTACACTTGGTCTATTATGAGGATGGAGCCATGTATCTGTTAAGGAGGAGGGGGGGTTACACTTGGTCTATTATGAGGATGGAGCCATGTATCTGTTAAGGAGGAGGGGGGGTTACACTTGGTCTATTTTTAGGATGGAGCCATGTATCTGTTAAGGAGGAGGGAAGGGAGTTACACTTGGTCTATTATGAGGATGGAGCCATGTATCTGTTAAGGAGGAGGGGGGGGGGTTACAATTGGTCTATTATGAGGATGGAGCCATGTATCTGTTAAGGAGGAGGGGGGGATACACTTGGTCTATTATGAGGATGGAGCCATGTATCTGTTAAGGGGGGGGGGGGGGTTACACTTGGTCTATTATGAGTATGGAGCCATGTATCTGTTAAAGAGGGGGGGGAGGGGGGGTTACACTTGGTCGATTATGAGGATGGAGCCATTTATCTGTTAAGGAGGAGGGGGGGTTACACTTGGACTATTATGAGGATGCAGCCATGTATCTGTTAAGGAGGAGTGGGGGTTACACTTGGTCTATTATGATGATGGAGCCATGTATCTGTTAAGGGGGGGGGGGTTACACTTGGTCTATTATGAGTATGGAGCCATGTATCTGTTAAGGGGGGGGATACACTTGGTCTATTATGAGGATGGAGCCATGTATTTGTTAGGGAGAAGGGGGGGTTACACTTGGACTATTATGAGGATGGAGCCATGTATCTGTTAAGGAGGAGGGGGGGTTACACTTGGTCTATTATGATGATGGAGCCATGTATCTGTTAAGGGGGGGTTACACTTGGTCTATTATGAGTATGGAGCCATGCATCTGTTAAGGGGGGGGGGGGGGGGGGTTACACTTGGTCTATTATGAGTATGGAGCCATGTATCTGTTAAGGAGGAGGGGGAGGGTTACACTTGGTCTATTATGAGGATGGAGCCATGTATCTGTTAAGGAGGAGGGGGGGTTACACTTGGTCTATTATGAGGATGGAGCCATGTATCTGTTAAGGAGGGGGGGGTTACACTTGGTCTATTATGAGGATGGAGCCATGTATCTGTTAAGGAGGAGGGGGGGGGGGGGGTTACATGTGGTCTATTATGAGGATGGAGCCATGTATCTGTTAAGGAGGAGGGGGGGGGGGGGGTTACATGTGGTCTATTATGAGGATGGAGCCATGTATCTGTTAAGGAGGAGGGGGGGTTACACTTGGTCTATTATGAGGATGGAGCCATGTATCTGTTAAGGAGGAGGGGGGGGGTTACACTTGGTCTATTATGAGGATGGAGCCATGTATCTGTTAAGGAGAAGGGGGGGGGGGGGGGGTTACACGTGGTCTATTATGAGGATGGAGCCATGTATCTGTTAAGGAGGAGGGGGGGTTACACTTGGTCTATTATGAGGATGGAGCCATTTATCTGTTAAGGAGGAGGGGGGGGGGGGGGGTTACACTTGGTCTATTATGAGGATGGAGCCATGTATGTGTTAAGGAGGAGGGGGGGGGGGTTACACTTGGTCTATTATGAGGATGGAGCCATGTATCTGTTAAGGAGGAGGGGGGGGTTACACTTGGCCTATTATGAGGATGGAGCCATGTATCTGTTAAGGAGGAGGGGGGGGGGGGTTACACTTGGTCTATTATGAGGATGGAGCCATGTATCTGTTAAGGAGGAGGGGGGGGGGTTACTCTTGGTCTATTATCAGGATGGAGCCATGTATCTGTTAAGGAGGAGGGGGGGTTACACTTGGTCTGTTATGAGGATGGAGCCATGTATCTGTTAAGGAGGGGGGGGGGGGTTACACTTGGTCTATTATGAGGATGGAGCCATGTATCTGTTAAGGAGGAGGGGGGGGGGGTTACACTTGGTCTATTATGAGGATGGAGCCATGTATCTGTTAAGGAGGAGGGGGGGGGGGGGGTACACTTGGTCTATTATGAGGATGGAGCCATGTATCTGTTAAGGAGGAGGGGGGGGTTACACTTGGTCTATTATGAGGATGGAGCCATGTATCTGTTAAGGAGGAGGGAAGGGGGTTACACTTGGTCTATTATGAGGATGGAGCCATGTATCTGTTAAGGAGGAGGGGGGGGGGGGTTACACTTGGACTATTATGAGGATGGAGCCATGTATCTGTTAAGGAGGAGGGGGGGGGGGGGTTACATGTGGTCTATTATGAGGATGGAGCCATGTATCTGTTAAGGAGGAGGGGGGGTTACACTTGGTCTATTATGAGGATGGAGCCATGTATCTGTTAAGGAGGAGGGGGGGGGTTACACTTGGTCTATTATGAGGATGGAGCCATGTATCTGTTAAGGAGAAGGGGGGGGGGGGGGGGGGGGGGGGGTTACACGTGGTCTATTATGAGGATGGAGCCATGTATCTGTTAAGGAGGAGGGGGGGTTACACTTGGTCTATTATGAGGATGGAGCCATTTATCTGTTAAGGAGGAGGGGGGGGGGGGTTACACTTGGTCTATTATGAGGATGGAGCCATGTATGTGTTAAGGAGGAGGGGGGGGGGGGTTACACTTGGTCTATTATGAGGATGGAGCCATGTATCTGTTAAGGAGGAGGGGGGGGGGTTACACTTGGCCTATTATGAGGATGGAGCCATGTATCTGTTAAGGAGGAGGGGGGGGGGGGTTACACTTGGTCTATTATGAGGATGGAGCCATGTATCTGTTAAGGAGGAGGGGGGGGGTTACTCTTGGTCTATTATCAGGATGGAGCCATGTATCTGTTAAGGAGGAGGGGGGGTTACACTTGGTCTGTTATGAGGATGGAGCCATGTATCTGTTAAGGAGGGGGGGGGGGTTACACTTGGTCTATTATGAGGATGGAGCCATGTATCTGTTAAGGAGGAGGGGGGGGGGGTTACACTTGGTCTATTATGAGGATGGAGCCATGTATCTGTTAAGGAGGAGGGGGGGGGGGGGGGGGTACACTTGGTCTATTATGAGGATGGAGCCATGTATCTGTTAAGGAGGAGGGGGGGGTTACACTTGGTCTATTATGAGGATGGAGCCATGTATCTGTTAAGGAGGAGGGAAGGGGGTTACACTTGGTCTATTATGAGGATGGAGCCATGTATCTGTTAAGGAGGAGGGGGGGGGGGTTACACTTGGACTATTATGAGGATGGAGCCATGTATCTGTTAAGGAGGAGGGGGGGTTACACTTGGTCTATTATGATGATGGAGCCATGTATCTGTTAAGGGGGGGTTACACTTGGTCTATTATGAGTATGGAGCCATGTATCTGTTAAGGGGGGGGGTTACACTTGGTCTATTATGAGTATGGAGCCATGTATCTGTTAAGGAGGAGGGGGAGGGTTACACTTGGTCTATTATGAGGATGGAGCCATGTATCTGTTAAGGAGGAGGGGGGGTTACACTTGGTCTATTATGAGGATGGAGCCATGTATCTGTTAAGGAGGGGGGGGGGGGGTTACACTTGGTCTATTATGAGGATGGAGCCATGTATCTGTTAAGGAGGAGGGCGGGTTTACACTTGGTCTATTATGAGGATGGAGCCATGTATCTGTTAAGGAGGAGGGGGGGGGGGTTACATGTGGTCTATTATGAGGATGGAGCCATGTATCTGTTAAGGAGGAGGGGGGGTTACACTTGGTTTATTATGAGGATGGAGCCATGTATCTGTTAAGGAGGAGGGGGGGGGGGGGGGTTACACTTGGTCTATTATGAGGATGGAGCCATGTATCTGTTAAGGAGGAGGGGGGGTTACACTTGGTCTATTATGATGATGGAGCCATGTATCTGTTAAGGGGGGGTTACACTTGGTCTATTATGAGTATGGAGCCATGTATCTGTTAAGGGGGGGGGGGGTTACACTTGGTCTATTATGAGTATGGAGCCATGTATCTGTTAAGGAGGAGGGGGAGGGTTACACTTGGTTTATTATGAGGATGGAGCCATGTATCTGTTAAGGAGGAGGGGGGGTTACACTTGGACTATTATGAGGATGGAGCCATGTATCTGTTAAGGAGGAGGGGGGGTTACACTTGGTCTATTATGAGGATGGAGCCATGTATCTGTTAAGGAGGGGGGGGGGGGGTTACACTTGGTCTATTATGAGGATGGAGCCATGTATCTGTTAAGGAGGAGGGGGGGTTACACTTGGTTTATTATGAGGATGGAGCCATGTATCTGTTAAGGAGGAGGGGGGGGGGGTTACACTTGGTCTATTATGAGGATGGAGCCATGTATCTGTTAAGGGGGGGGGGGGGGGGGGGTTACACTTGGTCTATTATGAGGATGGAGCCAAGTATCTGTTAAGGAGGAGGGGGGGGTTACACTTGGTATATTTTTAGGATGGAGCCATGTATCTGTTAAGGAGGAGGGGGGGGGGGTTACACGTGGTCTATTATGAGGATGTAGCCATGTATCTGTTAAGGAGGAGGGGGGGTTACACTTGGTCTATTATGAGGATGGAGCCATTTATCTGTTAAGGAGGAGGGGGGGTTACACTTGGTTTATTATGAGGATGGAGCCATGTATCTGTTAAGGAGGAGGGGGGGGGGGTTACACTTGGTCTATTATGAGGATGGAGCCATGTATCTGTTAAGGGGGGGGGGGGGGGGGTTACACTTGGTCTATTATGAGGATGGAGCCAAGTATCTGTTAAGGAGGAGGGGGGGGTTACACTTGGTATATTTTTAGGATGGAGCCATGTATCTGTTAAGGAGGAGGGGGGGGGGGGTTACACTTGGTCTATTATGAGGATGGAGCCATGTATCTGTTAAGGAGGAGGGGGGGGGGGTTACACGTGGTCTATTATGAGGATGGAGCCATGTATCTGTTAAGGAGGAGGGGGGGTTACACTTGGTCTATTATGAGGATGGAGCCATTTATCTGTTAAGGAGGAGGGGGGGGGGTTACACTTGGTCTATTATGAGGATGGAGCCATGTATCTGTTAAGGAGGAGGGGGGGGGTTACACTTGGTCTATTATGAGGATGGAGCCATGTATCTGTTAAGGAGGAGGGGGGGGGGTTACACTTGGTCTGTTATGAGGATGGAGCCATGTATCTGTTAGGGAGGAGGGGGGGTTACACTTGGCCTATTATGAGGATGGAGCCATGTATCTGTTAAGGAGGAGGGGGGGGGGGGGTTACACTTGGTCTATTATCAGGATGGAGCCATGTATCTGTTAAGGAGGAGGGGGGGTTACACTTGGTCTATTATGAGGATGGAGCCATGTATCTGTTAAGGAGGGGGGGGGGGGGGTTACACTTGGTCTATTATGAGGATGGAGCCATGTATCTGTTAAGGAGGAGGGGGGGGTTACACTTGGTCTATTATGAGGATGGAGCCATGTATCTGTTAAGGAGGAGGGGGGGGGTTACACTTGGTCTATTATGAGGATGGAGCCATGTATCTGTTAAGGAGGAGGGAAGGGGGTTACACTTGGTCTATTATGAGGATGGAGCCATGTATCTGTTAAGGAGGAGGGGGGGTTACACTTGGTCTATTATGAGGATGGAGCCATGTATCTGTTAAGGAGGAGGGGGGGTTACACTTGGTTTATTATGAGGATGGAGCCATGTATCTGTTAAGGAGGAGGGGGGGGGGGGGGGTTACACTTGGTCTATTATGAGGATGGAGCCATGTATCTGTTAAGGAGGAGGGGGGGGGGGGTTACACTTGGTCTATTATGAGGATGGAGCCATGTATCTGTTAAGGAGGAGGGGGGTTACACTTGGTCTATTATGAGGATGGAGCCATGTATCTGTTAAGGAGGAGGGGGGGTTACACTTGGTTTATTATGAGGATGGAGCCATGTATCTGTTAAGGAGGAGGGGGGGGGGTTACACTTGGTCTATTATGAGGATGGAGCCATGTATCTGTTAAGGAGGGGGGGGGTTACACTTGGTCTATTATGAGGATGGAGCCAAGTATCTGTTAAGGAGGAGGGGGGGGTTACACTTGGTATATTTTTAGGATGGAGCCATGTATCTGTTAAGGAGGAGGGGGGGGGTTACACTTGGTCTATTATGAGGATGGAGCCATGTATCTGTTAAGGAGGAGGGGGGGGGGGGGGGTTACACGTGGTCTATTATGAGGATGGAGCCATGTATCTGTTAAGGAGGAGGGGGGGTTACACTTGGTCTATTATGAGGATGGAGCCATGTATCTGTTAAGGAGGGGGGGGGGGGTTACACTTGGTCTATTATGAGGATGGAGCCATGTATCTGTTAAGGAGGAGGGCGGGTTTACACTTGGTCTATTATGAGGATGGAGCCATGTATCTGTTAAGGAGGAGGGGGGGGGGGTTACATGTGGTCTATTATGAGGATGGAGCCATGTATCTGTTAAGGAGGAGGGGGGGTTACACTTGGTCTATTATGAGGATGGAGCCATGTATCTGTTAAGGAGGAGGGGGGGTTACACTTGGTCTATTATGATGATGGAGCCATGTATCTGTTAAGGGGGGGTTACACTTGGTCTATTATGGGTATGGAGCCATGTATCTGTTAAGGGGGGGGGGGGGTTACACTTGGTCTATTATGAGTATGGAGCCATGTATCTGTTAAGGAGGAGGGGGAGGGTTACACTTGGTCTATTATGAGGATGGAGCCATGTATCTGTTAAGGAGGAGGGGGGGTTACACTTGGACTATTATGAGGATGGAGCCATGTATCTGTTAAGGAGGAGGGGGGGTTACACTTGGTCTATTATGAGGATGGAGCCATGTATCTGTTAAGGAGGGGGGGGGGGGGGTTACACTTGGTCTATTATGAGGATGGAGCCATGTATCTGTTAAGGAGGAGGGGTGGTTACACTTGGTTTATTATGAGGATGGAGCCATGTATCTGTTAAGGAGGAGGGGGGGGGGTTACACTTGGTCTATTATGAGGATGGAGCCATGTATCTGTTAAGGGGGGGGGGGGGGGGGGGTTACACTTGGTCTATTATGAGGATGGAGCCAAGTATCTGTTAAGGAGGAGGGGGGGGTTACACTTGGTATATTTTTAGGATGGAGCCATGTATCTGTTAAGGAGGAGGGGGGGGGGGTTACACGTGGTCTATTATGAGGATGTAGCCATGTATCTGTTAAGGAGGAGGGGGGGTTACACTTGGTCTATTATGAGGATGGAGCCATTTATCTGTTAAGGAGGAGGGGGGGTTACACTTGGTTTATTATGAGGATGGAGCCATGTATCTGTTAAGGAGGAGGGGGGGGGGTTACACTTGGTCTATTATGAGGATGGAGCCATGTATCTGTTAAGGGGGGGGGGGGGGGGGGTTACACTTGGTCTATTATGAGGATGGAGCCAAGTATCTGTTAAGGAGGAGGGGGGGGTTACACTTGGTATATTTTTAGGATGGAGCCATGTATCTGTTAAGGAGGAGGGGGGGGGGGGTTACACTTGGTCTATTATGAGGATGGAGCCATGTATCTGTTAAGGAGGAGGGGGGGGGGGTTACACGTGGTCTATTATGAGGATGGAGCCATGTATCTGTTAAGGAGGAGGGGGGGTTACACTTGGTCTATTATGAGGATGGAGCCATTTATCTGTTAAGGAGGAGGGGGGGGGGTTACACTTGGTCTATTATGAGGATGGAGCCATGTATCTGTTAAGGAGGAGGGGGGGGGTTACACTTGGTCTATTATGAGGATGGAGCCATGTATCTGTTAAGGAGGAGGGGGGGGGGGGTTACACTTGGTCTGTTATGAGGATGGAGCCATGTATCTGTTAGGGAGGAGGGGGGGTTACACTTGGCCTATTATGAGGATGGAGCCATGTATCTGTTAAGGAGGAGGGGGGGGGGGGTTACACTTGGTCTATTATCAGGATGGAGCCATGTATCTGTTAAGGAGGAGGGGGGGTTACACTTGGTCTATTATGAGGATGGAGCCATGTATCTGTTAAGGAGGGGGGGGGGGGGTTACACTTGGTCTATTATGAGGATGGAGCCATGTATCTGTTAAGGAGGAGGGGGGGGTTACACTTGGTCTATTATGAGGATGGAGCCATGTATCTGTTAAGGAGGAGGGGGGGGGTTACACTTGGTCTATTATGAGGATGGAGCCATGTATCTGTTAAGGAGGAGGGAAGGGGGTTACACTTGGTCTATTATGAGGATGGAGCCATGTATCTGTTAAGGAGGAGGGGGGGTTACACTTGGTCTATTATGAGGATGGAGCCATGTATCTGTTAAGGAGGAGGGGGGGTTACACTTGGTTTATTATGAGGATGGAGCCATGTATCTGTTAAGGAGGAGGGGGGGGGGGGGGGGTTACACTTGGTCTATTATGAGGATGGAGCCATGTATCTGTTAAGGAGGAGGGGGGGGGGGGTTACACTTGGTCTATTATGAGGATGGAGCCATGTATCTGTTAAGGAGGAGGGGGGTTACACTTGGTCTATTATGAGGATGGAGCCATGTATCTGTTAAGGAGGAGGGGGGGTTACACTTGGTTTATTATGAGGATGGAGCCATGTATCTGTTAAGGAGGAGGGGGGGGGGTTACACTTGGTCTATTATGAGGATGGAGCCATGTATCTGTTAAGGAGGGGGGGGGGTTACACTTGGTCTATTATGAGGATGGAGCCAAGTATCTGTTAAGGAGGAGGGGGGGGTTACACTTGGTATATTTTTAGGATGGAGCCATGTATCTGTTAAGGAGGAGGGGGGGGGTTACACTTGGTCTATTATGAGGATGGAGCCATGTATCTGTTAAGGAGGAGGGGGGGGGGGGGGGGGGGGGTTACACGTGGTCTATTATGAGGATGGAGCCATGTATCTGTTAAGGAGGAGGGGGGGTTACACTTGGTCTATTATGAGGATGGAGCCATTTATCTGTTAAGGAGGAGGGAGGGGGGGTTACACTTGGTCTATTATGAGGATGGAGCCATGTATCTGTTAAGGAGGAGGGGGGGGGGTTACACTTGGTCTATTATGAGGATGGAGCCATGTATCTGTTAAGGAGGAGGGGGGGGGGGGGGGGGGTTACACGTGGTCTATTATGAGGATGGAGCCATGTATCTGTTAAGGAGGAGGGGGGGTTACACTTGGTCTATTATGAGGATGGAGCCATTTATCTGTTAAGGAGGAGGGAGGGGGGGTTACACTTGGTCTATTATGAGGATGGAGCCATGTATCTGTTAAGGGGGAGGGGGGGGGGTTACACTTGGTCTATTATGAGGATGGAGCCATGTATCTGTTAAGGAGGAGGGGGGGGGGGTTACACTTGGTCTATTATGAGGATGGAGCCATGTATCTGTTAGGGAGGAGGGGGGGGTTACACTTGGCCTATTATGAGGATGGAGCCATGTATCTGTTAAGGAGGAGGGGGGGGGGGGTTACACTTGGTCTATTATGAGGATGGAGCCATGCATCTGTTAAGGAGGAGAGGGGGGGGGGGTTACACTTGGTCTATTATGAGGATGGAGCCATGTATCTGTTAAGGAGGAGGGGGGGGGGGGGTTACACTTGGTCTATTATGAGGATGGAGCCATGTATCTGTTAAGGAGGAGGGGGGTTACACTTGGTCTATTATGAGGATGGAGCCATGTATCTGTTAAGGAGGAGGGGGGGTTACACTTGGTTTATTATGAGGATGGAGCCATGTATCTGTTAAGGAGGAGGGGGGGGGGGGGGTTACACTTGGTCTATTATGAGGATGGAGCCATGTATCTGTTAAGGAGGGGGGGGGGTTACACTTGGTCTATTATGAGGATGGAGCCATGCATCTGTTAAGGAGGAGGGGGGGGGGGGGTTACACTTGGTCTATTATCAGGATGGAGCCATGTATCTGTTAAGGAGGAGGGGGGGGGTTACACTTGGTCTATTATGAGGATGGAGCCATGTATCTGTTAAGGAGGGGGGGGGGGGGGTTACACTTGGTCTATTATGAGGATGGAGCCATGTATCTGTTAAGGAGGAGGGGGGGGGGTTACACTTGGTCTATTATGAGGATGGAGCCATGTATCTGTTAAGGAGGAGGGGGGGGGGGTTACACTTGGTCTATTATGAGGATGGAGCCATGTATCTGTTAAGGAGGAGGGAAGGGGGTTACACTTGGTCTATTATGAGGATGGAGCCATGTATCTGTTAAGGAGGAGGGGGGGGGGGGGGGTTACACTTGGTCTATTATGAGGATGGAGCCATGTATCTGTTAAGGAGGAGGGGGGTTACACTTGGTCTATTATGAGGATGGAGCCATGTATCTGTTAAGGAGGAGGGGGGGGTTACACTTGGTCTATTATGAGGATGGAGCCAAGTATCTGTTAAGGAGGAGGGAAGGGGGTTACACTTGGTCTATTATGAGGATGGAGCCATGTATCTGTTAAGGAGGAGGGGGGGTTACACTTGGTCTATTATGAGGGTGGAGCCATGTATCTGTTAAGGAAGAGGGGGGGGGGGTTACACTTGGTCTATTATGAGGATGGAGCCATGTATCTGTTAAGGAGGAGGGGGGGTTACACTTGGTCTATTTTTAGGATGGAGCCATGTATCTGTTAAGGAGGAGGGAAGGGGGTTACACTTGGTCTATTATGAGGATGGAGCCAATTATCTGTTAAGGAGGAGGGGGGGGGGGGGGTTACACTTGGTCTATTATGAGGATGGAGCCATGTATCTGTTAAGGAGGAGGGGGGTTACACTTGGTCTATTATGAGGATGGAGCCATGTATCTGTTAAGGAGGAGGGGGGGTTACACTTGGTTTATTATGAGGATGGAGCCATGTATCTGTTAAGGAGGAGGGGGGGGGTTACACTTGGTCTATTATGAGGATGGAGCCATGTATCTGTTAAGGAGGGGGGGGGGGTTACACTTGGTCTATTATGAGGATGGAGCCATGTATCTGTTAAGGAGGAGGGGGGGGTTACACTTGGTCTATTATGAGGATGGAGCCATGTATCTGTTAAGGAGGAGGGAAGGGGGTTACACTTGGTCTATTATGAGGATGGAGCCATGTATCTGTTAAGGAGGAGGGGGGGTTACACTTGGTCTATTATGAGGGTGGAGCCATGTATCTGTTAAGGAGGAGGGGGGGGGGGGTTACACTTGGTCTATTATGAGGATGGAGCCATGTATCTGTTAAGGAGGAGGGGGGGTTACACTTGGTCTATTTTTAGGATGGAGCCATGTATCTGTTAAGGAGGAGGGAAGGGGGTTACACTTGGTCTATTATGAGGATGGAGCCATGTATCTGTTAAGGAGGAGGGGGGGGGGGGGTTACACTTGGTCTATTATGAGGATGGAGCCATGTATCTGTTAAGGAGGAGGGGGGTTACACTTGGTCTATTATGAGGATGGAGCCATGTATCTGTTAAGGAGGAGGGGGGGTTACACTTGGTTTATTATGAGGATGGAGCCATGTATCTGTTAAGGAGGAGGGGGGGGGGGGGGGGTTACACGTGGTCTATTATGAGGATGGAGCCATGTATCTGTTAAGGAGGAGGGGGGGGGGTTACACGTGGTCTATTATGAGGATGGAGCCATGTATCTGTTAAGGAGGAGGGGGGGTTACACTTGGTCTATTATGAGGATGGAGCCATTCATCTGTTAAGGAGGAGGGGTGGGGGTTACACTTGGTCTATTATGAGGATGGAGCCATGTATCTGTTAAGGAGGAGGGGGGGGGGGTTACACTTGGTCTATTATGAGGATGGAGCCATGTATCTGTTAAGGAGGAGGGGGGGGGTTACACGGTCTATTATGAGGATGGAGCCATGTATCTGTTAGGGAGGAGGGGGGGTTACACTTGGCCTATTATGAGGATGGAGCCATGTATCTGTTAAGGAGGGGGGGGGGGTTACACTTGGTCTATTATGAGGATGGAGCCATGCATCTGTTAAGGAGGAGGGGGGGGGGTTACACTTGGTCTATTATCAGGATGGAGCCATGTATCTGTTAAGGAGGAGGGGGGGGGTTACACTTGGTCTATTATGAGGATGGAGCCATGTATCTGTTAAGGAGGGGGGGGGGGGTTACACTTGGTCTATTATGAGGATGGAGCCATGTATCTGTTAAGGAGGAGGGGGGGGGGTTACACTTGGTCTATTATGAGGATGGAGCCATGTATCTGTTAAGGAGGAGGGGGGGGGTTACACTTGGTCTATTATGAGGATGGAGCCATGTATCTGTTAAGGAGGAGGGAAGGGGGTTACACTTGGTCTATTATGAGGATGGAGCCATGTATCCGTTAAGGAGGAGGGGGGGGGGGGGGGTTACACTTGGTCTATTATGAGGATGGAGCCATGTATCTGTTAAGGAGGAGGGGGGTTACACTTGGTCTATTATGAGGATGGAGCCATGTATCTGTTAAGGAGGAGGGGGGGGTTACACTTGGTCTATTATGAGGATGGAGCCAAGTATCTGTTAAGGAGGAGGGAAGGGGGTTACACTTGGTCTATTATGAGGATGGAGCCATGTATCTGTTAAGGAGGAGGGGGGGTTACACTTGGTCTATTATGAGGGTGGAGCCATGTATCTGTTAAGGAGGAGGGGGGGGGGGTTACACTTGGTCTATTATGAGGATGGAGCCATGTATCTGTTTAGGAGGAGGGGGGGTTACACTTGGTCTATTTTTAGGATGGAGCCATGTATCTGTTAAGGAGGAGGGAAGGGGGTTACACTTGGTCTATTATGAGGATGGAGCCAATTATCTGTTAAGGAGGAGGGGGGGGGGGTTACACTTGGTCTATTATGAGGATGGAGCCATGTATCTGTTAAGGAGGAGGGGGGTTACACTTGGTCTATTATGAGGATGGAGCCATGTATCTGTTAAGGAGGAGGGGGGGTTACACTTGGTTTATTATGAGGATGGAGCCATGTATCTGTTAAGGAGGAGGGGGGGGGGTTACACTTGGTCTATTATGAGGATGGAGCCATGTATCTGTTAAGGAGGAGGGGGGGGGGGGTTACACTTGGTCTATTATGAGGATGGAGCCATGTATCTGTTAAGGAGGAGGGGGGTTACACTTGGTCTATTATGAGGATGGAGCCATGTATCTGTTAAGGAGGAGGGGGGGGTTACACTTGGTTTATTATGAGGATGGAGCCATGTATCTGTTAAGGAGGAGGGGGGGGGGTTACACTTGGTCTATTATGAGGATGGAGCCATGTATCTGTTAAGGAGGGGGGGGGTTACACTTGGTCTATTATGAGGATGGAGCCAAGTATCTGTTAAGGAGGAGGGGGGGGTTACACTTGGTATATTTTTAGGATGGAGCCATGTATCTGTTAAGGAGGAGGGGGGGGGTTACACTTGGTCTATTATGAGGATGGAGCCATGTATCTGTTAAGGAGGAGGGGGGGGGGGGGGGGGTTACACGTGGTCTATTATGAGGATGGAGCCATGTATCTGTTAAGGAGGAGGGGGGGTTACACTTGGTCTATTATGAGGATGGAGCCATTTATCTGTTAAGGAGGAGGGAGGGGGGGTTACACTTGGTCTATTATGAGGATGGAGCCATGTATCTGTTAAGGAGGAGGGGGGGGGGTTACACTTGGTCTATTATGAGGATGGAGCCATGTATCTGTTAAGGAGGAGGGGGGGGGGGGGGGGTTACACGTGGTCTATTATGAGGATGGAGCCATGTATCTGTTAAGGAGGAGGGGGGGGGGGTTACACTTGGTCTATTATGAGGATGGAGCCATGTATCTGTTAAGGAGGAGGGGGGTTACACTTGGTCTATTATGAGGATGGAGCCATGTATCTGTTAAGGAGGAGGGGGGGTTACACTTGGTTTATTATGAGGATGGAGCCATGTATCTGTTAAGGAGGAGGGGGGGGGGTTACACTTGGTCTATTATGAGGATGGAGCCATGTATCTGTTAAGGAGGAGGGGGGGGGGGGTTACACTTGGTCTATTATGAGGATGGAGCCATGTATCTGTTAAGGAGGAGGGGGGTTACACTTGGTCTATTATGAGGATGGAGCCATGTATCTGTTAAGGAGGAGGGGGGGTTACACTTGGTTTATTATGAGGATGGAGCCATGTATCTGTTAAGGAGGAGGGGGGGGGGTTACACTTGGTCTATTATGAGGATGGAGCCATGTATCTGTTAAGGAGGGGGGGGGTTACACTTGGTCTATTATGAGGATGGAGCCAAGTATCTGTTAAGGAGGAGGGGGGGGTTACACTTGGTATATTTTTAGGATGGAGCCATGTATCTGTTAAGGAGGAGGGGGGGGGTTACACTTGGTCTATTATGAGGATGGAGCCATGTATCTGTTAAGGAGGAGGGGGGGGGGGGGGGGGGGTTACACGTGGTCTATTATGAGGATGGAGCCATGTATCTGTTAAGGAGGAGGGGGGGTTACACTTGGTCTATTATGAGGATGGAGCCATTTATCTGTTAAGGAGGAGGGAGGGGGGGTTACACTTGGTCTATTATGAGGATGGAGCCATGTATCTGTTAAGGAGGAGGGGGGGGGGTTACACTTGGTCTATTATGAGGATGGAGCCATGTATCTGTTAAGGAGGAGGGGGGGGGGGGGGGGGTTACACGTGGTCTATTATGAGGATGGAGCCATGTATCTGTTAAGGAGGAGGGGGGGTTACACTTGGTCTATTATGAGGATGGAGCCATTTATCTGTTAAGGAGGAGGGAGGGGGGGTTACACTTGGTCTATTATGAGGATGGAGCCATGTATCTGTTAAGGAGGAGGGGGGGGGGTTACACTTGGTCTATTATGAGGATGGAGCCATGTATCTGTTAAGGAGGAGGGGGGGGGGGTTACACTTGGTCTATTATGAGGATGGAGCCATGTATCTGTTAGGGAGGAGGGGGGGGGTTACACTTGGCCTATTATGAGGATGGAGCCATGTATCTGTTAAGGAGGAGGGGGGGGGGGGTTACACTTGGTCTATTATGAGGATGGAGCCATGCATCTGTTAAGGAGGAGAGGGGGGGGGGGTTACACTTGGTCTATTATGAGGATGGAGCCATGTATCTGTTAAGGAGGAGGGGGGGGGGGGGTTACACTTGGTCTATTATGAGGATGGAGCCATGTATCTGTTAAGGAGGAGGGGGGGGGGTTACACTTGGTCTATTATGAGGATGGAGCCATGTATCTGTTAAGGAGGAGGGGGGGGTTACACTTGGTTTATTATGAGGATGGAGCCATGTATCTGTTAAGGAGGAGGGGGGGGGGGGGGTTACACTTGGTCTATTATGAGGATGGAGCCATGTATCTGTTAAGGAGGGGGGGGGGGTTACACTTGGTCTATTATGAGGATGGAGCCATGCATCTGTTAAGGAGGAGGGGGGGGGGGGGTTACACTTGGTCTATTATCAGGATGGAGCCATGTATCTGTTAAGGAGGAGGGGGGGGGTTACACTTGGTCTATTATGAGGATGGAGCCATGTATCTGTTAAGGAGGGGGGGGGGGGGGTTACACTTGGTCTATTATGAGGATGGAGCCATGTATCTGTTAAGGAGGAGGGGGGGGGTTACACTTGGTCTATTATGAGGATGGAGCCATGTATCTGTTAAGGAGGAGGGGGGGGGGGTTACACTTGGTCTATTATGAGGATGGAGCCATGTATCTGTTAAGGAGGAGGGAAGGGGGTTACACTTGGTCTATTATGAGGATGGAGCCATGTATCTGTTAAGGAGGAGGGGGGGGGGGGGGGTTACACTTGGTCTATTATGAGGATGGAGCCATGTATCTGTTAAGGAGGAGGGGGGTTACACTTGGTCTATTATGAGGATGGAGCCATGTATCTGTTAAGGAGGAGGGGGGGGTTACACTTGGTCTATTATGAGGATGGAGCCAAGTATCTGTTAAGGAGGAGGGAAGGGGGTTACACTTGGTCTATTATGAGGATGGAGCCATGTATCTGTTAAGGAGGAGGGGGGGTTACACTTGGTCTATTATGAGGGTGGAGCCATGTATCTGTTAAGGAGGAGGGGGGGGGGGTTACACTTGGTCTATTATGAGGATGGAGCCATGTATCTGTTAAGGAGGAGGGGGGGTTACACTTGGTCTATTTTTAGGATGGAGCCATGTATCTGTTAAGGAGGAGGGAAGGGGGTTACACTTGGTCTATTATGAGGATGGAGCCAATTATCTGTTAAGGAGGAGGGGGGGGGGGGGTTACACTTGGTCTATTATGAGGATGGAGCCATGTATCTGTTAAGGAGGAGGGGGGTTACACTTGGTCTATTATGAGGATGGAGCCATGTATCTGTTAAGGAGGAGGGGGGGTTACACTTGGTTTATTATGAGGATGGAGCCATGTATCTGTTAAGGAGGAGGGGGGGGGTTACACTTGGTCTATTATGAGGATGGAGCCATGTATCTGTTAAGGAGGGGGGGGGGGTTACACTTGGTCTATTATGAGGATGGAGCCATGTATCTGTTAAGGAGGAGGGGGGGGTTACACTTGGTCTATTATGAGGATGGAGCCATGTATCTGTTAAGGAGGAGGGAAGGGGGTTACACTTGGTCTATTATGAGGATGGAGCCATGTATCTGTTAAGGAGGAGGGGGGGTTACACTTGGTCTATTATGAGGGTGGAGCCATGTATCTGTTAAGGAGGAGGGGGGGGGGGTTACACTTGGTCTATTATGAGGATGGAGCCATGTATCTGTTAAGGAGGAGGGGGGGTTACACTTGGTCTATTTTTAGGATGGAGCCATGTATCTGTTAAGGAGGAGGGAAGGGGGTTACACTTGGTCTATTATGAGGATGGAGCCATGTATCTGTTAAGGAGGAGGGGGGGGGGGGGGTTACACTTGGTCTATTATGAGGATGGAGCCATGTATCTGTTAAGGAGGAGGGGGGTTACACTTGGTCTATTATGAGGATGGAGCCATGTATCTGTTAAGGAGGAGGGGGGGTTACACTTGGTTTATTATGAGGATGGAGCCATGTATCTGTTAAGGAGGAGGGGGGGGGGGGGGGGTTACACGTGGTCTATTATGAGGATGGAGCCATGTATCTGTTAAGGAGGAGGGGGGGGGGTTACACGTGGTCTATTATGAGGATGGAGCCATGTATCTGTTAAGGAGGAGGGGGGGTTACACTTGGTCTATTATGAGGATGGAGCCATTCATCTGTTAAGGAGGAGGGGTGGGGGTTACACTTGGTCTATTATGAGGATGGAGCCATGTATCTGTTAAGGAGGAGGGGGGGGGGGTTACACTTGGTCTATTATGAGGATGGAGCCATGTATCTGTTAAGGAGGAGGGGGGGGTTACACGGTCTATTATGAGGATGGAGCCATGTATCTGTTAGGGAGGAGGGGGGGTTACACTTGGCCTATTATGAGGATGGAGCCATGTATCTGTTAAGGAGGGGGGGGGGGTTACACTTGGTCTATTATGAGGATGGAGCCATGCATCTGTTAAGGAGGAGGGGGGGGGGTTACACTTGGTCTATTATCAGGATGGAGCCATGTATCTGTTAAGGAGGAGGGGGGGGGTTACACTTGGTCTATTATGAGGATGGAGCCATGTATCTGTTAAGGAGGGGGGGGGGGGTTACACTTGGTCTATTATGAGGATGGAGCCATGTATCTGTTAAGGAGGAGGGGGGGGGGTTACACTTGGTCTATTATGAGGATGGAGCCATGTATCTGTTAAGGAGGAGGGGGGGGGTTACACTTGGTCTATTATGAGGATGGAGCCATGTATCTGTTAAGGAGGAGGGAAGGGGGTTACACTTGGTCTATTATGAGGATGGAGCCATGTATCCGTTAAGGAGGAGGGGGGGGGGGGGGGTTACACTTGGTCTATTATGAGGATGGAGCCATGTATCTGTTAAGGAGGAGGGGGGTTACACTTGGTCTATTATGAGGATGGAGCCATGTATCTGTTAAGGAGGAGGGGGGGTTACACTTGGTCTATTATGAGGATGGAGCCAAGTATCTGTTAAGGAGGAGGGAAGGGGGTTACACTTGGTCTATTATGAGGATGGAGCCATGTATCTGTTAAGGAGGAGGGGGGGTTACACTTGGTCTATTATGAGGGTGGAGCCATGTATCTGTTAAGGAGGAGGGGGGGGGGGTTACACTTGGTCTATTATGAGGATGGAGCCATGTATCTGTTTAGGAGGAGGGGGGGTTACACTTGGTCTATTTTTAGGATGGAGCCATGTATCTGTTAAGGAGGAGGGAAGGGGGTTACACTTGGTCTATTATGAGGATGGAGCCAATTATCTGTTAAGGAGGAGGGGGGGGGGGTTACACTTGGTCTATTATGAGGATGGAGCCATGTATCTGTTAAGGAGGAGGGGGGTTACACTTGGTCTATTATGAGGATGGAGCCATGTATCTGTTAAGGAGGAGGGGGGGTTACACTTGGTTTATTATGAGGATGGAGCCATGTATCTGTTAAGGAGGAGGGGGGGGGGTTACACTTGGTCTATTATGAGGATGGAGCCATGTATCTGTTAAGGAGGGGGGGGGTTACACTTGGTCTATTATGAGGATGGAGCCAAGTATCTGTTAAGGAGGAGGGGGGGGGGGTTACACTTGGTATATTTTTAGGATGGAGCCATGTATCTGTTAAGGAGGAGGGGGGGGGGGGGTTACACTTGGTCTATTATGAGGATGGAGCCATGTATCTGTTAAGGAGGAGGGGGGGGGTTACACTTGGTCTATTATGAGGATGGAGCCATGTATCTGTTAAGGAGGGGGGGGGGGTTACACTTGGTCTATTATGAGGATGGAGCCATGTATCTGTTAAGGAGGAGGGGGGGGGGGTTACACTTGGTCTATTATGAGGATGGAGCCATGTATCTGTTAAGGAGGAGGGGGGGGGGGTTACACTTGGTCTATTATGAGGATGGAGCCATGTATCTGTTAAGGAGGAGGGGGGGGGGTTACACTTGGTCTATTATGAGGATGGAGCCATGTATCTGTTAAGGAGGAGGGAAGGGGGTTACACTTGGTCTATTATGAGGATGGAGCCATGTATCTGTTAAGGAGGAGGGGGGGTTACACTTGGTCTATTATGAGGGTGGAGCCATGTATCTGTTAAGGAGGAGGGGGGGGGGGTTACACTTGGTCTATTATGAGGATGGAGCCATGTATCTGTTAAGGAGGAGGGGGGGTTACACTTGGTCTATTTTTAGGATGGAGCCATGTATCTGTTAAGGAGGAGGGAAGGGGGTTACACTTGGTCTATTATGAGGATGGAGCCATGTATCTGTTAAGGAGGAGGGGGGGGTTACACTTGGTCTATTATGAGGATGGAGCCATGTATCTGTTAAGGAGGAATTATGAGGATGGAGCCATGTATCTGTTAAGGAGGAGGGGGGGATACACTTGGTCTATTATGAGGATGGAGCCATGTATCTGTTAAGGAGGAGGGGGGGGGGGTTACACTTGGTCTATTATGAGGATGGAGCAATGTATCTGTTAGGGATAAGGGGGGGGTTACAATTGGACTATTATGAGGATGCAGCCATGTATCTGTTAAGGAGGAGTGGGGGTTACACTTGGTCTATTATGATGATGGAGCCATGTATCTGTTAAGGGGGGGGTTACACTTGGTCTATTATGAGTATGGAGCCATGTATCTGTTAAGGGGGGGGGGTTACACTTGGTCTATTATGAGGATGGAGCCATGTATCTGTTAAGGAGGAGGGGGGGGTTACACTTGGTCTATTATGAGGATGGAGCCATGTATCTGTTAAGGAGGAGGGGGGGGTTACACTTGGTCTATTATGAGGATGGAGCCATGTATCTGTTAAGGAGGAGGGAAGGGGGTTACACTTGGTCTATTATGAGGATGGAGCCATGTATCTGTTAAGGAGGAGGGGAGGTTACACTTTGTCTATTATGAGGGTGGAGCCATGTATCTGTTAAGGAGGAGGGGGGGGGGGTTACACTTGGTCTATTATGAGGATGGAGCCATGTATCTGTTAAGGAGGAGGGGGGGTTACACTTGGTCTATTTTTAGGATGGAGCCATGTATTTGTTAAGGAGGAGGGAAGGGGGTTACACTTGGTCTATTATGAGGATGGAGCCATGTATCTGTTAAGGAGGAGGGGGGGTTACACTTGGACTATTATGAGGATGGAGCCATGTATCTGTTAAGGAGGAGGGGGGGTTACACTTGGTCTATTTTTAGGATGGAGCCATGTATCTGTTAAGGAGGAGGGAAGGGGGTTACACTTGGTCTATTATGAGGATGGAGCCATGTATCTGTTAAGGAGGAGGGGGGGGGTTACAATTGGTCTATTATGAGGATGGAGCCATGTATCTGTTAAGGAGGAGGGGGGGATACACTTGGTCTATTATGAGGATGGAGCCATGTATCTGTTAAGGGGGGGGGGGGGGGTTACACTTGGTCTACTATGAGTATGGAGCCATGTATCTGTTAAAGAGGGGGGGGGGGGGGTTACACTTGGTCGATTATGAGGATGGAGCCATTTATCTGTTAAGGAGGAGGGGGGGTTACACTTGGACTATTATGAGGATGCAGCCATGTATCTGTTAAGGAGGAGTGGGGGTTACACTTGGTCTATTATGATGATGGAGCCATGTATCTGTTAAGGAGGAGGGGGGGTTACACTTGGTCTATTTTTAGGATGGAGCCATGTATCTGTTAAGGAGGAGGGAAGGGGGTTACACTTGGTCTATTATGAGGATGGAGCAAATTATCTGTTAAGGAGGAGGGGGGGGGGGTTACACTTGGTCTATTATGAGGATGGAGCCATGTATCTGTTAAGGAGGAGGGGGGTTACACTTGGTCTATTATGAGGATGGAGCCATGTATCTGTTAAGGAGGAGGGGGGGTTACACTTGGTTTATTATGAGGATGGAGCCATGTATCTGTTAAGGAGGAGGGGGGGGGGGGTTACACTTGGTCTATTATGAGGATGGAGCCATGTATCTGTTAAGGAGGGGGGGGGGGGGGGTTACACTTGGTCTATTATGAGGATGGAGCCATGTATCTGTTAAGGAGGAGGGGGGGGGGTTACACTTGGTCTATTATGAGGATGGAGCCATGTATCTGTTAAGGAGGAGGGGGGGGGGGGTTACACTTGGTCTATTATGAGGATGGAGCCATGTATCTGTTAAGGAGGAGGGAAGGGGGTTACACTTGGTCTATTATGAGGATGGAGCCATGTATCTGTTAAGGAGGAGGGGGGGTTACACTTGGTCTATTATGAGGGTGGAGCCATGTATCTGTTAAGGAGGAGGGGGGGGGGGTTACACTTGGTCTATTATGAGGATGGAGCCATGTATCTGTTAAGGAGGAGGGGGGGTTACACTTGGTCTATTTTTAGGATGGAGCCATGTATCTGTTAAGGAGGAGGGAAGGGGGTTACACTTGGTCTATTATGAGGATGGAGCCATGTATCTGTTAAGGAGGAGGGGGGGGTTACACTTGGTCTATTATGAGGATGGAGCCATGTATCTGTTAAGGAGGAATTATGAGGATGGAGCCATGTATCTGTTAAGGAGGAGGGGGGGGGGGTTACACTTGGTCTATTATGAGGATGGAGCCATGTATCTGTTAGGGATAAGGGGGGGGTTACACTTGGACTATTATGAGGATGCAGCCATGTATCTGTTAAGGAGGAGTGGGGGTTACACTTGGTCTATTATGATGATGGAGCCATGTATCTGTTAAGGGGGGGGTTACACTTGGTCTATTATGAGTATGGAGCCATGTATCTGTTAAGGAGGAGGGGGGGGGGGGGGTTACACTTGGTCTATTATGAGGATGGAGCCATGTATCTGTTAAGGAGGAGGGGAGGTTACACTTTGTCTATTATGAGGGTGGAGCCATGTATCTGTTAAGGAGGAGGGGGGGGGGGGGGTTACACTTGGTCTATTATGAGGATGGAGCCATGTATCTGTTAAGGAGGAGGGGGGGTTACACTTGGTCTATTTTTAGGATGGAGCCATGTATTTGTTAAGGAGGAGGGAAGGGGGTTACACTTGGTCTATTATGAGGATGGAGCCATGTATCTGTTAAGGGGGGGGGGGGGGGTTACACTTGGTCTACTATGAGGATGGAGCCATGTATCTGTTAAGGAGGAGGGGGGGTTACACTTGGTCTATTTTTAGGATGGAGCCATGTATCTGTTAAGGAGGAGGGAAGGGGGTTACACTTGGTCTATTATGAGGATGGAGCCAATTATCTGTTAAGGAGGAGGGGGGGGGGGGTTACACTTGGTCTATTATGAGGATGGAGCCATGTATCTGTTAAGGAGGAGGGGGGTTACACTTGGTCTATTATGAGGATGGAGCCATGTATCTGTTAAGGAGGAGGGGGGGTTACACTTGGTTTATTATGAGGATGGAGCCATGTATCTGTTAAGGAGGAGGGGGGGGGGTTACACTTGGTCTATTATGAGGATGGAGCCATGTATCTGTTAAGGAGGGGGGGGGGGGGGTTACACTTGGTCTATTATGAGGATGGAGCCATGTATCTGTTAAGGAGGAGGGGGGGGTTACACTTGGTCTATTATGAGGATGGAGCCATGTATCTGTTAAGGAGGAGGGAAGGGGGTTACACTTGGTCTATTATGAGGATGGAGCCATGTATCTGTTAAGGAGGAGGGGGGGTTACACTTGGTCTATTATGAGGGTGGAGCCATGTATCTGTTAAGGAGGAGGGGGGGGGGGGTTACACTTGGTATATTATGAGGATGGAGCCATGTATCTGTTAAGGAGGAGGGGGGGTTACACTTGGTCTATTTTTAGGATGGAGCCATGTATCTGTTAAGGAGGAGGGAAGGGGGTTACACTTGGTCTATTATGAGGATGGAGCCATGTATCTGTTAAGGAGGAGGGGGGGGGGGGGGTTACACTTGGTCTATTATGAGGATGGAGCCATGTATCTGTTAAGGAGGAGGGGGGTTACACTTGGTCTATTATGAGGATGGAGCCATGTATCTGTTAAGGAGGAGGGGGGGTTACACTTGGTTTATTATGAGGATGGAGCCATGTATCTGTTAAGGAGGAGGGGGGGGGGGTTACACTTGGTCTATTATGAGGATGGAGCCATGTATCTGTTAAGGAGGGGGGGGGGTTACACTTGGTCTATTATGAGGATGGAGCCAAGTATCTGTTAAGGAGGAGGGGGGGGGGGGGTTACACGTGGTCTATTATGAGGATGGAGCCATGTATCTGTTAAGGAGGAGGGGGGGGGGGTTACACGTGGTCTATTATGAGGATGGAGCCATGTATCTGTTAAGGAGGAGGGGGGGTTACACTTGGTCTATTATGAGGATGGAGCCATTTATCTGTTAAGGAGGAGGGGGGGGGGGGGTTACACTTGGTCTATTATGAGGATGGAGCCATGTATCTGTTAAGGAGGAGGGGGGGTTACACTTGGTCTATTTTTAGGATGGAGCCATGTATTTGTTAAGGAGGAGGGAAGGGGGTTACACTTGGTCTATTATGAGGATGGAGCCATGTATCTGTTAAGGAGGAGGGGGGGTTACACTTGGACTATTATGAGGATGGAGCCATGTATCTGTTAAGGAGGAGGGGGGGTTACACTTGGTCTATTTTTAGGATGGAGCCATGTATCTGTTAAGGAGGAGGGAAGGGGGTTACACTTGGTCTATTATGAGGATGGAGCCATGTATCTGTTAAGGAGGAGGGGGGGGTTACAATTGGTCTATTATGAGGATGGAGCCATGTATCTGTTAAGGAGGAGGGGGGGATACACTTGGTCTATTATGAGGATGGAGCCATGTATCTGTTAAGGGGGGGGGGGGGTTACACTTGGTCTACTATGAGTATGGAGCCATGTATCTGTTAAAGAGGGGGGGGGGGGGGGTTACACTTGGTCGATTATGAGGATGGAGCCATTTATCTGTTAAGGAGGAGGGGGGGTTACACTTGGACTATTATGAGGATGCAGCCATGTATCTGTTAAGGAGGAGTGGGGGTTACACTTGGTCTATTATGATGATGGAGCCATGTATCTGTTAAGGGGGGGGGGGGTTACACTTGGTCTATTATGAGTATGGAGCCATGTATCTGTTAAGGAGGGGGGGGGTTACACTTGGTCTATTATGAGGATGGAGCCATCTATCTGTTAAGGAGGAGGGGGGGTTTTACACTTGGTCTATTATGAGGATGGAGCCATTTATCTGTTAAGGAGGAGGGGGGGTTACACTTGGACTATTATGAGGATGCAGCCATGTATCTGTTAAGGAGGAGTGGGGGTTACACTTGGTCTATTATGATGATGGAGCCATGTATCTGTTAAGGGGGGGGGGGGATACACTTGGTCTATTATGAGGATGGAGCCATGTATTTGTTAGGGAGAAGGGGGGGGTTACACTTGGACTATTATGAGGATGGAGCCATGTATCTGTTAAGGAGGAGGGGGGGTTACACTTGGTCTATTATGAGGGTGGAGCCATGTATCTGTTAAGGAGGAGGGGGGGGGGGGGTTACACTTGGTATATTATGAGGATGGAGCCATGTATCTGTTAAGGAGGAGGGGGGGTTACACTTGGTCTATTTTTAGGATGGAGCCATGTATCTGTTAAGGAGGAGGGAAGGGGGTTACACTTGGTCTATTATGAGGATGGAGCCATGTATCTGTTAAGGAGGAGGGGGGGGGGGGGGTTACACTTGGTCTATTATGAGGATGGAGCCATGTATCTGTTAAGGAGGAGGGGGGTTACACTTGGTCTATTATGAGGATGGAGCCATGTATCTGTTAAGGAGGAGGGGGGGTTACACTTGGTTTATTATGAGGATGGAGCCATGTATCTGTTAAGGAGGAGGGGGGGGGGGGGTTACACTTGGTCTATTATGAGGATGGAGCCATGTATCTGTTAAGGAGGGGGGGGGGTTACACTTGGTCTATTATGAGGATGGAGCCAAGTATCTGTTAAGGAGGAGGGGGGGGGGGGGGTTACACGTGGTCTATTATGAGGATGGAGCCATGTATCTGTTAAGGAGGAGGGGGGGGGGTTACACGTGGTCTATTATGAGGATGGAGCCATGTATCTGTTAAGGAGGAGGGGGGGTTACACTTGGTCTATTATGAGGATGGAGCCATTTATCTGTTAAGGAGGAGGGGGGGGGGGGGTTACACTTGGTCTATTATGAGGATGGAGCCATGTATCTGTTAAGGAGGAGGGGGGGTTACACTTGGTCTATTTTTAGGATGGAGCCATGTATTTGTTAAGGAGGAGGGAAGGGGGTTACACTTGGTCTATTATGAGGATGGAGCCATGTATCTGTTAAGGAGGAGGGGGGGTTACACTTGGACTATTATGAGGATGGAGCCATGTATCTGTTAAGGAGGAGGGGGGGTTACACTTGGTCTATTTTTAGGATGGAGCCATGTATCTGTTAAGGAGGAGGGAAGGGGGTTACACTTGGTCTATTATGAGGATGGAGCCATGTATCTGTTAAGGAGGAGGGGGGGGTTACAATTGGTCTATTATGAGGATGGAGCCATGTATCTGTTAAGGAGGAGGGGGGGATACACTTGGTCTATTATGAGGATGGAGCCATGTATCTGTTAAGGGGGGGGGGGGGGTTACACTTGGTCTACTATGAGTATGGAGCCATGTATCTGTTAAAGAGGGGGGGGGGGGGGGGGTTACACTTGGTCGATTATGAGGATGGAGCCATTTATCTGTTAAGGAGGAGGGGGGGTTACACTTGGACTATTATGAGGATGCAGCCATGTATCTGTTAAGGAGGAGTGGGGGTTACACTTGGTCTATTATGATGATGGAGCCATGTATCTGTTAAGGGGGGGGGGGTTACACTTGGTCTATTATGAGTATGGAGCCATGTATCTGTTAAGGAGGGGGGGGGGTTACACTTGGTCTATTATGAGGATGGAGCCATCTATCTGTTAAGGAGGAGGGGGGGTTTTACACTTGGTCTATTATGAGGATGGAGCCATTTATCTGTTAAGGAGGAGGGGGGGTTACACTTGGACTATTATGAGGATGCAGCCATGTATCTGTTAAGGAGGAGTGGGGGTTACACTTGGTCTATTATGATGATGGAGCCATGTATCTGTTAAGGGGGGGGGGGGATACACTTGGTCTATTATGAGGATGGAGCCATGTATTTGTTAGGGAGAAGGGGGGGGTTACACTTGGACTATTATGAGGATGGAGCCATGTATCTGTTAAGGAGGAGGGGGGGTTACACTTGGTCTATTATGATGATGGAGCCATGTATCTGTTAAGGGGGGGTTACACTTGGTCTATTATGAGTATGGAGCCATGCATCTGTTAAGGGGGGGGGGGGGGTTACACTTGGTCTATTATGAGTATGGAGCCATGTATCTGTTAAGGAGGAGGGGGAGGGTTACACTTGGTCTATTATGAGGATGGAGCCATGTATCTGTTAAGGAGGAGGGGGGGTTACACTTGGTCTATTATGAGGATGGAGCCATGTATCTGTTAAGGAGGAGGGGGGGTTACACTTGGTCTATTTTTAGGATGGAGCCATGTATTTGTTAAGGAGGAGGGAAGGGGGTTACACTTGGTCTATTATGAGGATGGAGCCATGTATCTGTTAAGGAGGAGGGGGGGTTACACTTGGACTATTATGAGGATGGAGCCATGTATCTGTTAAGGAGGAGGGGGGGTTACACTTGGTCTATTTTTAGGATGGAGCCATGTATCTGTTAAGGAGGAGGGAAGGGGGTTACACTTGGTCTATTATGAGGATGGAGCCATGTATCTGTTAAGGAGGAGGGGGGGGTTACAATTGGTCTATTATGAGGATGGAGCCATGTATCTGTTAAGGATGAGGGGGGGATACACTTGGTCTATTATGAGGATGGAGCCATGTATCTGTTAAGGGGGGGGGGGGGGGTTACACTTGGTCTACTATGAGTATGGAGCCATGTATCTGTTAAAGAGGGGGGGGGGGGGTTACACTTGGTCGATTATGAGGATGGAGCCATTTATCTGTTAAGGAGGAGGGGGGGTTACACTTGGACTATTATGAGGATGCAGCCATGTATCTGTTAAGGAGGAGTGGGGGTTACACTTGGTCTATTATGATGATGGAGCCATGTATCTGTTAAGGGGGGGGGGTTACACTTGGTCTATTATGAGTATGGAGCCATGTATCTGTTAAGGAGGGGGGGGGTTACACTTGGTCTATTATGAGGATGGAGCCATCTATCTGTTAAGGAGGAGGGGGGGTTTTACACTTGGTCTATTATGAGGATGGAGCCATTTATCTGTTAAGGAGGAGGGGGGGTTACACTTGGACTATTATGAGGATGCAGCCATGTATCTGTTAAGGAGGAGTGGGGGTTACACTTGGTCTATTATGATGATGGAGCCATGTATCTGTTAAGGGGGGGGGGGGGATACACTTGGTCTATTATGAGGATGGAGCCATGTATTTGTTAGGGAGAAGGGGGGGGTTACACTTGGACTATTATGAGGATGGAGCCATGTATCTGTTAAGGAGGAGGGGGGGTTACACTTGGTCTATTATGATGATGGAGCCATGTATCTGTTAAGGGGGGGTTACACTTGGTCTATTATGAGTATGGAGCCATGCATCTGTTAAGGGGGGGGGGGGGGGGGGTTACACTTGGTCTATTATGAGTATGGAGCCATGTATCTGTTAAGGAGGAGGGGGAGGGTTACACTTGGTCTATTATGAGGATGGAGCCATGTATCTGTTAAGGAGGAGGGGGGGTTACACTTGGTCTATTATGAGGATGGAGCCATGTATCTGTTAAGGAGGAGGGGGGGGGGGTTACACTTGGTCTATTATGAGGATGGAGCCATGTATCTGTTAAGGAGAAGGGGGGGGGGGGGGGGGGGGGTTACACGTGGTCTATTATGAGGATGGAGCCATGTATCTGTTAAGGAGGAGGGGGGGTTACACTTGGTCTATTATGAGGATGGAGCCATTTATCTGTTAAGGAGGAGGGGGGGGGGGGGGTTACACTTGGTCTATTATGAGGATGGAGCCATGTATCTGTTAAGGAGGAGGGGGGGGTTACACTTGGCCTATTATGAGGATGGAGCCATGTATCTGTTAAGGAGGAGGGGGGGGGTTACACTTGGTCTATTATGAGGATGGAGCCATGTATCTGTTAAGGAGGAGGGGGGGGGGGTTACTCTTGGTCTATTATCAGGATGGAGCCATGTATCTGTTAAGGAGGAGGGGGGGGTTACACTTGGCCTGTTATGAGGATGGAGCCATGTATCTGTTAAGGAGGGGGGGGGGGGGGTTACACTTGGTCTATTATGAGGATGGAGCCATGTATCTGTTAAGGAGGAGGGGGGGGGGGGGTTACTCTTGGTCTATTATCAGGATGGAGCCATGTATCTGTTAAGGAGGAGGGGGGGGTTACACTTGGTCTGTTATGAGGATGGAGCCATGTATCTGTTAAGGAGGGGGGGGGGGGGGGTTACACTTGGTCTATTATGAGGATGGAGCCATGTATCTGTTAAGGAGGAGGGAAGGGGGTTACACTTGGTCTATTATGAGGATGGAGCCATCTATCTGTTAAGGAGGAGGGGGGGGTTTACACTTGGTCTATTATGAGGATGGAGCCATGTATCTGTTAAGGAGGAGGGGGGGGGGTTACACTTGGTCTATTATGAGGATGGAGCCATGTATTTGTTAGGGAGAAGGGGGGGTTACACTTGGACTATTATGAGGATGGAGCCATGTATCTGTTAAGGAGGAGGGGGGGTTACACTTGGTCTATTATGATGATGGAGCCATGTATCTGTTAAGGGGGGGTTACACTTGGTCTATTATGAGTATGGAGCCATGTATCTGTTAGGGGGGGGGGTTACACTTGGTCTATTATGAGTATGGAGCCATGTATCTGTTAAGGGGGGGGGTTACACTTGGTCTATTATGAGGATGGAGCCATGTATCTGTTAAGGAGGAGGGGGGGTTACACTTGGTCTATTATGAGGATGGAGCCATGTATCTGTTAAGGAGGGGGGGGGGGGGGGTTACACTTGGTCTATTATGAGGATGGAGCCATGTATCTGTTAAGGAGGAGGGCGGGTTTACACTTGGTCTATTATGAGGATGGAGCCATGTATCTGTTAAGGAGGAGGGGGGGTTACATGTGGTCTATTATGAGGATGGAGCCATGTATCTGTTAAGGAGGAGGGGGGGTTACACTTGGTTTATTATGAGGATGGAGCCATGTATCTGTTAAGGAGGAGGGGGGGGGGGTTACACTTGGTCTATTATGAGGATGGAGCCATGTATCTGTTAAGGGGGGGTGGGGGGGTTACACTTGGTCTATTATGAGGATGGAGCCATTTATCTGTTAAGGAGGAGGGGGGGGGGGGGTTACACTTGGTCTATTATGAGGATGGAGCCATGTATCTGTTAAGGAGGAGGGGGGGGGGGGGGTTACACTTGGTCTATTATGAGGATGGAGCCATGTATCTGTTAAGGAGGAGGGGGGGGGGGGGTTACACTTGGTCTGTTATGAGGATGGAGCCATGTATCTGTTAGGGAGGAGGGGGGGGGGGGGTTACACTTCGCCTATTATGAGGATGGAGCCATGTATCTGTTAAGGAGGAGGGGGGGGGGGTTACACTTGGTCTATTATGAGGATGGAGCCATGCATCTGTTAAGGAGGAGGGGGGGGGGGGTTACACTTGGTCTATTATCAGGATGGAGCCATGTATCTGTTAAGGAGGAGGGGGGGTTACACTTGGTCTATTATGAGGATGGAGCCATGTATCTGTTAAGGAGGGGGGGGGGGGGGTTACACTTGGTCTATTATGAGGATGGAGCCATGTATCTGTTAAGGAGGAGGGGGGGGGGGTTACACTTGGTCTATTATGAGGATGGAGCCATGTATCTGTTAAGGAGGAGGGGGGGGTTACACTTGGTCTATTATGAGGATGGAGCCATGTATCTGTTAAGGAGGAGGGAAGGGGGTTACACTTGGTCTATTATGAGGATGGAGCCATGTATCTGTTAAGGAGGAGGGGGGGTTACACTTGGTCTATTATGAGGATGGAGCCATGTATCTGTTAAGGAGGAGGGGGGGTTACACTTGGTTTATTATGAGGATGGAGCCATGTATCTGTTAAGGAGGAGGGGGGGGGGGGGGGGTTACACTTGGTCTATTATGAGGATGGAGCCATGTATCTGTTAAGGAGGAGGGGGGGTTACACTTGGTTTATTATGAGGATGGAGCCATGTATCTGTTAAGGAGGAGGGGGGGGGGGGTTACACTTGGTCTATTATGAGGATGGAGCCATGTATCTGTTAAGGAGGAGGGGGGGGGGTTACACTTGGTCTATTATGAGGATGGAGCCATGTATCTGTTAAGGAGGAGGGGGGTTACACTTGGTCTATTATGAGGATGGAGCCATGTATCTGTTAAGGAGGAGGGGGGGTTACACTTGGTTTATTATGAGGATGGAGCCATGTATCTGTTAAGGAGGAGGGGGGGGGGGGGGGTTACACTTGGTCTATTATGAGGATGGAGCCATGTATCTGTTAAGGAGGGGGGGGGTTACACTTGGTCTATTATGATGATGGAGCCAAGTATCTGTTAAGGAGGAGGGGGGGGTTACACTTGGTATATTTTTAGGATGGAGCCATGTATCTGTTAAGGAGGAGGGGGGGGTTACACTTGGTCTATTATGAGGATGGAGCCATGTATCTGTTAAGGAGGAGGGGGGGGGGGGGTTACACGTGGTCTATTATGAGGATGGAGCCATGTATCTGTTAAGGATGAGGGGGGGTTACACTTGGTCTATTATGAGGATGGAGCCATTTATCTGTTAAGGAGGAGGGAGGGGGGGTTACACTTGGTCTATTATGAGGATGGAGCCATGTATCTGTTAAGGAGGAGGGGGGGGGGGTTACACTTGGTCTATTATGAGGATGGAGCCATGTATCTGTTAAGGAGGAGGGGGGGGGGGTTACACTTGGTCTATTATGAGGATGGAGCCATGTATCTGTTAGGGAGGAGGGGGGGGTTACACTTGGCCTATTATGAGGATGGAGCCATGTATCTGTTAAGGAGGAGGGGGGGGGGGGGGTTACACTTGGTCTATTATGAGGATGGAGCCATGCATCTGTTAAGGAGGAGAGGGGGGGGGGGGGGGTTACACTTGGTCTATTATGAGGATGGAGCCATGTATCTGTTAAGGAGGAGGGGGGGGTTACACTTGGTCTATTATGAGGATGGAGCCATGTATCTGTTAAGGAGGAGGGGGGGGGGGGTTACACTTGGTCTATTATGAGGATGGAGCCATGTATCTGTTAAGGAGGAGGGGGGGGTTACACTTGGTCTATTATGAGGATGGAGCCATGTATCTGTTAAGGAGGAGGGAAGGGGGTTACACTTGGTCTATTATGAGGATGGAGCCATGTATCTGTTAAGGAGGAGGGGGGGTTACACTTGGTCTATTATGAGGGTGGAGCCATGTATCTGTTAAGGAGGAGGGGGGGGGGTTACACTTGGTCTATTATGAGGATGGAGCCATGTATCTGTTAAGGAGGAGGGGGGGTTACACTTGGTCTATTTTTAGGATGGAGCCATGTATCTGTTAAGGAGGAGGGAAGGGGTTACACTTGGTCTATTATGAGGATGGAGCCATGTATCTGTTAAGGAGGAGGGGGGGTTACACTTGGTTTATTATGAGGATGGAGCCATGTATCTGTTAAGGAGGAGGGGGGGGGGGGGGTTACACTTGGTCTATTATGAGGATGGAGCCATGTATCTGTTAAGGAGGGGGGGGGGGTTACACTTGGT
This sequence comes from Salmo salar, assembly GCF_965601325.2. NCBI lineage: Eukaryota > Metazoa > Chordata > Actinopteri > Salmoniformes > Salmonidae > Salmo > Salmo salar. The sequence goes on from NC_138308.1 coordinate 47,373,869, forward strand.
CTATTATGAGGATGGAGCCAAGTATCTGTTAAGGAGGAGGGGGGGGGGGTTACACGTGGTCTATTATGAGGATGGAGCCATGTATCTGTTAAGGAGGAGGGGGGGGGGGGGGTTACACGTGGTCTATTATGAGGATGGAGCCATGTATCTGTTAAGGAGGAGGGGGGGTTACACTTGGTCTATTATGAGGATGGAGCCATTTATCTGTTAAGGAGGAGGGGTGGGGGTTACACTTGGTCTATTATGAGGATGGAGCCATGTATCTGTTAAGGAGGAGGGGGGGGGTTACACTTGGTCTATTATGAGGATGGAGCCATGTATCTGTTAAGGAGGAGGGGGGGGTTACACTTGGCCTATTATGAGGATGGAGCCATGTATCTGTTAGGGAGGAGGGGGGGGTTACACTTGGCCTATTATGAGGATGGAGCCATGTATCTGTTAAGGAGGGGGGGGGGGGGTTACACTTGGTCTATTATGAGGATGGAGCCATGCATCTGTTAAGGAGGAGGGGGGGGGGGGGGGTTACACTTGGTCTATTATCAGGATGGAGCCATGTATCTGTTAAGGAGGGGGGGGGGTTACACTTGGTCTATTATGAGGATGGAGCCATGTATCTGTTAAGGAGGAGGGGGGGGGGGGTTACACTTGGTCTATTATGAGGATGGAGCCATGTATCTGTTAAGGAGGGGGGGGGGGGGGTTACACTTGGTCTATTATGAGGATGGAGCCAAGTATCTGTTAAGGAGGAGGGGGGGGGGGGGTTACACGTGGTCTATTATGAGGATGGAGCCATGTATCTGTTAAGGAGGAGGGGGGGGGGGTTACACGTGGTCTATTATGAGGATGGAGCCATGTATCTGTTAAGGAGGAGGGGGGGTTACACTTGGTCTATTATGAGGATGGAGCCATTTATCTGTTAAGGAGGAGGGGTGGGGGTTACACTTGGTCTATTATGAGGATGGAGCCATGTATCTGTTAAGGAGGAGGGGGGGGGTTACACTTGGTCTATTATGAGGATGGAGCCATGTATCTGTTAAGGAGGAGGGGGGGGTTACACTTGGCCTATTATGAGGATGGAGCCATGTATCTGTTAGGGAGGAGGGGGGGGTTACACTTGGCCTATTATGAGGATGGAGCCATGTATCTGTTAAGGAGGGGGGGGGGGGTTACACTTGGTCTATTATGAGGATGGAGCCATGCATCTGTTAAGGAGGGGGGGGGGGGGGGTTACACTTGGTCTATTATCAGGATGGAGCCATGTATCTGTTAAGGAGGGGGGGGGGTTACACTTGGTCTATTATGAGGATGGAGCCATGTATCTGTTAAGGAGGAGGGGGGGGGGTTACACTTGGTCTATTATGAGGATGGAGCCATGTATCTGTTAAGGAGGAGGGGGGGGGGTTACACTTGGTCTATTATGAGGATGGAGCCATGTATCTGTTAAGGAGGAGGGAAGGGGGTTACACTTGGTCTATTATGAGGATGGAGCAATGTATCTGTTAAGGAGGAGGGGGGGGGGGTTACACTTGGTCTATTATGAGGATGGAGCCATGTATCTGTTAAGGAGGAGGGGGGTTACACTTGGTCTATTATGAGGATGGAGCCATGTATCTGTTAAGGAGGAGGGGGGGGGTTACACTTGGTCTATTATGAGGATGGAGCCAAGTATCTGTTAAGGAGGAGGGAAGGGGGTTACACTTGGTCTATTATGAGGATGGAGCCATGTATCTGTTAAGGAGGAGGGGGGGTTACACTTGGTCTATTATGAGGGTGGAGCCATGTATCTGTTAAGGAGGAGGGGGGGGGGGGTTACACTTGGTCTATTATGAGGATGGAGCCATGTATCTGTTAAGGAGGAGGGGGGGTTACACTTGGTCTATTTTTAGGATGGAGCCATGTATCTGTTAAGGAGGAGGGAAGGGGGTTACACTTGGTTTATTATGAGGATGGAGCCATGTATCTGTTAAGGAGGAGGGGGGGGGGGGTTACACTTGGTCTATTATGAGGATGGAGCCATGTATCTGTTAAGGAGGAGGGGGGTTACACTTGGTCTATTATGAGGATGGAGCCATGTATCTGTTAAGGAGGAGGGTGGGTTACACTTGGTTTATTATGAGGATGGAGCCATGTATCTGTTAAGGAGGAGGGGGGGGGGTTACACTTGGTCTATTATGAGGATGGAGCCATGTATCTGTTAAGGAGGGGGGGGGGTTACACTTGGTCTATTATGAGGATGGAGCCAAGTATCTGTTAAGGAGGAGGGGGGGGGGTTACACTTGGTATATTTTTAGGATGGAGCCATGTATCTGTTAAGGAGGAGGGGGGGGGGGGGTTACACTTGGTCTATTATGAGGATGGAGCCATGTATCTGTTAAGGAGGAGGGGGGGGTTACACTTGGTCTATTATGAGGATGGAGCCATGTATCTGTTAAGGAGGGGGGGGGGGGGTTACACTTGGTCTATTATGAGGATGGAGCCATGTATCTGTTAAGGAGGAGGGGGGGGGTTACACTTGGTCTATTATGAGGATGGAGCCATGTATCTGTTAAGGAGGAGGGGGGGGTTACACTTGGTCTATTATGAGGATGGAGCCATGTATCTGTTAAGGAGGAATTATGAGGATGGAGCCATGTATCTGTTAAGGAGGAGGGGGGGATACACTTGGTCTATTATGAGGATGGAGCCATGTATCTGTTAAGGAGGAGGGGGGGGGGGGGGTTACACTTGGTCTATTATGAGGATGGAGCCATGTATCTGTTAAGGGGGGGGGGGGTTACACTTGGTCTATTATGAGTATGGAGCCATGTATCTGTTAAAGAGGGGGGGGGGGGGGGGGTTACACTTGGTCTATTATGAGGATGGAGCCATGTATCTGTTAAGGGGGGGGGGGTTTCACTTGGTCTATTATGAGTATGGAGCCATGTATCTGTTAAAGAGGGGGGGGGGGGGGGGGGGGGGGGGTTACACTTGGTCTATTATGAGGATGGAGCCATCTATCTGTTAAGGAGGAGGGGGGGGTTTACACTTGGTCTATTATGAGGATGGAGCCATGTATCTGTTAAGGAGGAGGGGGGGGGGGGGGGGGGGGGGTTACACTTGGTATATTATGAGGATGGAGCCATGTATTTGTTAGGGAGAAGGGGGGGGTTACACTTGGACTATTATGAGGATGGAGCCATGTATCTGTTAAGGAGGAGGGGGGGTTACACTTGGTCTATTATGATGATGGAGCCATGTATCTGTTAAGGGGGGGTTACACTTTGTCTATTATGAGTATGGAGCCATGTATCTGTTAGGGGGGGGGGGGGGGGTTACACTTGGTCTATTATGAGTATGGGGCCATGTATCTGTTAAGGGGGGGTTACACTTGGTCTATTATGAGGGTGGAGCCATGTATCTGTTAAGGAGGAGGGGGGGGGGTTACACTTGGTCTATTATGAGGATGGAGCCATGTATCTGTTAAGGAGGAGGGGGGGTTACACTTGGTCTATTATGAGGATGGAGCCATGTATCTGTTAAGGAGGGGGGGGGGGGGGTTACACTTGGTCTATTATGAGGATGGAGCCATGTATCTGTTAAGGAGGAGGGCGGGTTTACACTTGGTCTATTATGAGGATGGAGCCATGTATCTGTTAAGGAGGAGGGGGGGGGGGGGGGGTTACATGTGGTCTATTATGAGGATGGAGCCATGTATCTGTTAAGGAAGAGGGGGGGTTACACTTGGTCTATTATGAGGATGGAGCCATGTATCTGTTAAGGAGGAGGGGGGGGGGGGTTACACTTGGTCTATTATGAGGATGGAGCCATGTATCTGTTAAGGAGGAGGGGGGGGGGGTTACACTTGGTCTATTATGAGGATGGAGCCATGTATCTGTTAAGGAGGAGGGGGGGTTACACTTGGTCTATTATGAGGATGGAGCCATGTATCAGTTAAGGAGGGGGGGGGTTACACTTGGTCTATAATGAGGATGGAGCCATGTATCTGTTAAGGAGGGGGGGGGGGGGTTACACTTGGTCTATAATGAGGATGGAGCCATGTATCTGTTAAGGAGGGGGGGGGGGGGGTTACACTTGGTCTATTATGAGGATGGAGCCATGTATCTGTTAAGGAGGAGGGCGGGTTTACACTTGGTCTATTATGAGGATGGAGCCATGTATCTGTTAAGGAGGAGGGGGGGGGGGGGGGTTACATGTGGTCTATTATGAGGATGGAGCCATGTATCTGTTAAGGAAGAGGGGGGGTTACACTTGGTCTATTATGAGGATGGAGCCATGTATCTGTTAAGGAGGAGGGGGGGGGGGGGTTACACTTGGTCTATTATGAGGATGGAGCCATGTATCTGTTAAGGAGGAGGGGGGGGGGGGGGTTACACTTGGTCTATTATGAGGATGGAGCCATGTATCTGTTAAGGAGGAGGGGGGGTTACACTTGGTCTATTATGAGGATGGAGCCATGTATCAGTTAAGGAGGGGGGGGGTTACACTTGGTCTATAATGAGGATGGAGCCATGTATCTGTTAAGGAGGAGGGGGGGTTACACTTGGTCTATTATGAGGATGGAGACATGTATCTGTTAAGGAGGAGGAGGGGGGGTTACATGTGGTCTATTATGAGGATGGAGCCATTTATCTGTTAAGGAGGAGGGGGGGGTTACACTTGGTCTATTATGAGGATGGAGCCATCTATCTGTTAAGGAGGAGGGGGGGGTTTACACTTGGTCTATTATGAGGATGGAGCCATGTATCTGTTAAGGAGGAGGGGGGGGGGGGGGGTTACACTTGGTATATTATGAGGATGGAGCCATGTATTTGTTAGGGAGAAGGGGGGGGTTACACTTGGACTATTATGAGGATGGAGCCATGTATCTGTTAAGGAGGAGGGGGGGTTACACTTGGTCTATTATGATGATGGAGCCATGTATCTGTTAAGGGGGGGTTACACTTTGTCTATTATGAGTATGGAGCCATGTATCTGTTAGGGGGGGGGGGGGGGTTACACTTGGTCTATTATGAGGATGGAGCCATGTACAGTGGGGGAAAAAAGTATTTAGTCAGCCACCAATTGTGCAAGTTCTCCCACTTAAAAAGATGAGAGAGGCCTGTAATTTTCGTCATAGGTACACGTCAACTATGACAGACAAAACTGTAACTTCTTCTTTAAGAGGCTCCTCTGTCCTCCACTTGTTACCTGTATTAATGGCACCTGTTTGAACTTGTTATCAGTATAAAAGACACCTGTCCACAACCTCAAACAGTCACACTCCAAACTCCACTATGGCCAAGACCAAAGCGCTGTCAAAGGACACCAGAAACAAAATTGTAGACCTGCACCAGGCTGGGAAGACTGAATCTGCAATAGGTAAGCAGCTTGGTTTGAAGAAATCAACTGTGGGAGCAATTATTAGGAAATGGAAGACATACAAGACCACTGATAATCTTCCTCGATCTGGGGCTCCACGCAAGATCTCACCCGTGGGGTCAAAATGATCACAAGAACGGTGAGCAAAAATCCCAGAACCACACGGGGGGACCTAGTGAATGACCTGCAGAGAGCTGGGACCAAAGCAACAAAGCCTACCATCAGTAACACACTATGCCACCAGGGACTCAAATCCTGCAGTGCCAGACGTGTCCCCCTGCTTAAGCCAGTACATGTCCAGGCCCGTCTGAAGTTTGCTAGAGAGCATTTGGATGATCCAGAAGAGGATTGGGAGAATGTCATATGGTCAGATGAAACCAAAATATAACTTTTTGGTAAAATCTCAACTCGTCGTGTTTGGAGGACAAAGAATGCTGAGTTGCATCCAAAGAACACCATACCTACTGTGAAGCATGGGGGTGGAAACATCATGCTTTGGGGCTGTTTTTCTGCAAAGGGACCAGGACGACTGATCCGTGTAAAGGAAAGAATGAATGGGGCCATGTATTGTGAGATTTTGAGTGAAAACCCCCTTCCATCAGCAAGGGCATTGAAGATGAAATGTGGCTGGGTCTTTCAGCATGACAATGATCCCAAACACACCGCCCGGGCAATGAAGGAGTGGCTTCGTAAGAAGCATTTCAAGGTCCTGGAGTGGCCTAGCCAGTCTCCAGATCTCAACCCCATAGAACATTTTTGGAGGGAGTTGAAAGTCCGTGTTGCCCAGCGACAGCCCCAAAACATCACTGCTCTAGAGGAGATCTGCATGGAGGAATGGGCCAAAATACCAGCAACAGTGTGTGAAAACCTTGTGAAGACTTACAGAAAACGTTTGACCTGTGTCATTGCCAACAAAGGGTATATAACAAAGTATTGAGATAAACTTTTGTTATTGACCAAATACTTATTTTCCACCATAATTTGCAAATAAATTCATTAAAAATCCTACAATGTGATTTTCTGGATTTTTTTTCTCATTTTGTCTGTCATTGTTGACGTGTACCTATGATGAAAATTACAGGCCTCTCTCGTCTTTTTAAGTGGGAGAACTTGCACAATTGGTGGCTGACTAAATACTTTTTCCCCCACTGTATGTGTTAAGGAGGGGAGGGGGGGGGGGTTACACTTGGTCTATTATGAGGATGGAGCCATGTATCTGTTAAGGAGGAGGGGAGGGGGGGGGTTACACTTGGTCTATTATGAGGATGGAGCCATGTATCTGTTAAGGAGGGGGGGGTTACACTTGGTCTATTATGAGGATGGAGCCATGTATCTGTTAAGGAAGAGGGGGAGGGTTACACGTGGTCTATTATGAGGATGGAGCCATGTATCTGTTAAGGAGGGGGGGAGGGTTACACTTGGTCTATTATGAGGATGGAGCCTCTCTCGTCTTTTTAAGTGGGAGAACTTGCACAATTGGTGGCTGACTAAATACTTTTTCCCCCACTGTATGTGTTAAGGAGGGGAGGGGGGGGGGGGTTACACTTGGTCTATTATGAGGATGGAGCCATGTATCTGTTAAGGAGGAGGGGGGGGGGGGTTACACTTGGTCTATTATGAGGATGGAGCCATGTATCTGTTAAGGAGGGGGGGAGGGTTACACTTGGTCTATTATGAGGATGGAGCCATGTATCTGTTAAGGAGGAGGGGAGGGGGGGGTTACACTTGGTCTATTATGAGGATGGAGCCATGTATCTGTTAAGGAGGGGGGGGTTACACTTGGTCTATTATGAGGATGGAGCCATGTATCTGTTAAGGAGGGGGGGAGGGTTACACTTGGTCTATTATGAGGATGGAGCCATGTATCTGTTAAGGAGGAGGGAGGGTTACACTTGGTCTATTATGAGGATGGAGCCATGTATCTGTTAAGGAGGGGGGGGGGGGTTACACTTGGTCTATTATGAGGATGGAGCCATGTATCTGTTAAGGAGGAGGGGGGGGTTACACTTGGTCTATTATGAGGATGGAGCCATGTATCTGTTAAGGAGGGGGGGAGGGTTACACTTGGTCTATTATGAGGATGGAGCCATGTATCTGTTAAGGAGGAGGGGAGGGGGGGGTTACACTTGGTCTATTATGAGGATGGAGCCATGTATCTGTTAAGGAGGGGGGGGTTACACTTGGTCTATTATGAGGATGGAGCCATGTATCTGTTAAGGAGGAGGGGGAGGGTTACACGTGGTCTATTATGAGGATGGAGCCATGTATCTGTTAAGGAGGGGGGGAGGGTTACACTTGGTCTATTATGAGGATGGAGCCATGTATCTGTTAAGGAGGAGGGGGGGGGGGTTACACTTGGTCTATTATGATGATGGAGCCATGTATCTGTTAAGGAGGAGGGGGGGGTTACACTTGGTCTATTATGAGGATGGAGCCATGTATCTGTTAAGGAGGAGGGAAGGGGGTTACACTTGGTCTATTATGAGGATGGAGCCATGTATCTGTTAAGGAGGAGGGGGGGTTACACTTGGTCTATTATGAGGATGGAGCCATGTATCTGTTAAGGAGGAGGGGGGGGGGGGGTACACTTGGTCTATTATGAGGATGGAGCCATGTATCTGTTAAGGAGGAGGGAAGGGGGTTACACTTGGTCTATTATGAGGATGGAGCCATGTATCTTTTAAGGAGGAGGGGGGGGTTACACTTGGTCTATTATGAGGATGGAGCCATGTATCTGTTAAGGAGGGGGGGGGGTTACACTTGGTCTATTATGAGGATGGAGCCATGTATCTGTTAAGGAGGAGGGGGAGGTTTACACGTGGTCTATTATGAGGATGGAGCCATGTATCTGTTAAGGAGGAGGGAGGGTTACACTTGGTCTATTATGAGGATGGAGCCATGTATCTGTTAAGGAGGGGGGGGTTACACTTGGTCTATTATGAGGATGGAGCCTCTCTCGTCTTTTTAAGTGGGAGAACTTGCACAATTGGTGGCTGACTAAATACTTTTTCCCCCACTGTATGTGTTAAGGAGGGGAGGGGGGGGGGGTTACACTTGGTCTATTATGAGGATGGAGCCATGTATCTGTTAAGGAGGAGGGGGGGGGGGGTTACACTTGGTCTATTATGAGGATGGAGCCTATGTATCTGTTAAGGAGGGGGGGGGGGGTTACACTTGGTCTATTATGAGGATGGAGCCATGTATCTGTTAAGGAGGAAGGGGGAGGGTTACACATGGTCTATTATGAGGATGGAGTCATGTATCTGTTAAGGAGGAGGGAGGGTTACACTTGGTCTATTATGAGGATGGAGCCATGTATCTGTTAAGGAGGGGGGGGGGGGTTACACTTGGTCTATTATGAGGATGGAGCCATGTATCTGTTAAGGAGGAGGGGGGGGGGGGGGGGTTACACTTGGTCTATTATGAGGATGGAGCCATGTATCTGTTAAGGAGGAGGGGGGGGGTTACACTTGGCCTATTATGAGGATGGAGCCATGTATCTGTTAAGGAGGAGGGGGGGGTTACACTTGGTCTATTATGAGGATGGAGCCATGTATCTGTTAAGGAGGAGGGGGGGGGGGGGGGGGTTACACTTGTTCTATTATGAGGATGGAGCCATGTATCTGTTAAGGAGGAGGGAAGGGGGTTACACTTGGTCTATTATGAGGATGGAGCCATGTATCTTTTAAGGAGGAGGGGGGGGTTACACTTGGTCTATTATGAGGATGGAGCCATGTATCTGTTAAGGAGGAGGGGGGGATACACTTGGTCTATTATGAGGATGGAGCCATGTATCTGTTGAGGAGGGGGGGGGGTTACACTTGGTCTATTATGAGGATGGAGCCATGTATCTGTTAAGGAGGGGGGGGGGGGTTACACTTGGTCTATTATGAGGATGGAGCCATGTATCTGTTAAGGGGGGGGGGGGGTTACACTTGGTCTATTATGAGGATGGAGCCATGTATCTGTTAAGGAGGAGGGGGGGTTACACTTGGTCTATTATGAGGATGGAGCCATGTATCTGTTAAGGAGGGGGGGGGGAGGTTACACTTGGTCAGTTATGAGGATGGAGCCATGTATCTGTTAAGGAGGAGGGGGAGGGGGTTACACTTGGTCTATTATGAGGATGGAGCCATGTATCTGTTAAGGAGGAGGGAAGGGGGTTACACTTGGTCTATTATGAGGATGGAGCCATGTATCTGTTAAGGAGGAGGGGGGGTTACACTTGGTCTATTATGAGGATGGAGCCATGTATCTGTTAAGGAGGAGGGGGGGGGGGGGGGTACACTTGGTCTATTATGAGGATGGAGCCATGTATCTGTTAAGGAGGAGGGAAGGGGGTTACACTTGGTCTATTATGAGGATGGAGCCATGTATCTTTTAAGGAGGAGGGGGGGGTTACACTTGGTCTATTATGAGGATGGAGCCATGTATCTGTTAAGGAGGAGGGGGGGATACACTTGGTCTATTATGAGGATGGAGCCATGTATCTGTTGAGGAGGGGGGGGGGGGGGGTTACACTTGGTATATTATGAGGATGGAGCCATGTATCTGTTAAGGAGGGGGGGGGGGGTTACACTTGGTCTATTATGAGGATGGAGCCATGTATCTGTTAAGGAGGAGGGGGGGTTACACTTGGTCTATTATGGGGATGGAGCCATGTATCTGTTAAGGAGGAGGGGGGGGGTTACACTTGGTCTATTATGAGGATGGAGCCATGTATCTGTTAAGGAGGAGGGGGGGATACACTTGGTCTATTATGAGGATGGAGCCATGTATCTGTTGAGGAGGGGGGGGGGTTACACTTGGTATATTATGAGGATGGAGCCATGTATCTGTTAAGGAGGGGGGGGGGGGGTTACACTTGGTCTATTATGAGGATGGAGCCATGTATCTGTTAAGGAGGAGGGGGGGTTACACTTGGTCTATTATGGGGATGGAGCCATGTATCTGTTAAGGAGGAGGGGGGGGTTACACTTGGTCTATTATGAGGATGGAGCCATGTATCTGTTAAGGAAGGGGGGGGGGGTTACACTTGGTCTATTATGAGGATGGAGCCATGTATCTGTTAAGGGGGGGGGGGGGTTACACTTGGTCTATTTTGAGGATGGAGCCATGTATCTGTTAAGGAGGAGGGGGGGTTACACTTGGTCTATTATGAGGATGGAGCCATGTATCTGTTAAGGAGGGGGGGGGGAGGTTACACTTGGTCAGTTATGAGGATGGAGCCATGTATCTGTTAAGGAGGAGGGGGAGGGGGTTACACTTGGTCTATTATGAGGATGGAGCCATGTATCTGTTAAGGAGGAGGGAAGGGGGTTACACTTGGTCTATTATGAGGATGGAGCCATGTATCTGTTAAGGAGGAGGGGGGGTTACACTTGGTCTATTATGAGGATGGAGCCATGTATCTGTTAAGGAGGAGGGGGGGGGGGGGGGGGTTACACTTGGTCTATTATGAGGATGGAGCCATGTATCTGTTAAGGAGGAGGGAAGGGGGTTACACTTGGTCTATTATGAGGATGGAGCCATGTATCTTTTAAGGAGGAGGGGGGGGTTACACTTGGTCTATTATGAGGATGGAGCCATGTATCTGTTAAGGAGGAGGGGGGGATACACTTGGTCTATTATGAGGATGGAGCCATGTATCTGTTGAGGAGGGGGGGGGGGTTACACTTGGTATATTATGAGGATGGAGCCATGTATCTGTTAAGGAGGGGGGGGGGGTTACACTTGGTCTATTATGAGGATGGAGCCATGTATCTGTTAAGGAGGAGGGGGGGTTACACTTGGTCTATTATGGGGATGGAGCCATGTATCTGTTAAGGAGGAGGGGGGGGGTTACACTTGGTCTATTATGAGGATGGAGCCATGTATCTGTTAAGGAGGAGGGGGGGTTACACTTGGTCTATTATGAGGATGGAGCCATGTATCTGTTAAGGAGGGGGGGAGGGTTACACTTGGTCTATTATGAGGATGGAGCCATGTATCTGTTAAGGAGGAGGGGGGGGTTACACTTGGTCTATTATGAGGATGGAGCCATGTATCTATTAAGGAGGGGGGGTTACACTTGGTCTATTATGAGGATGGAGCCATGTATCTGTTAAGGAGGAGGAGGGGGGGGGGTTACACTTGGTATATTATGAGGATGGAGCCATGTATCTATTAAGGAGGGGGGGTTACACTTGGTCTATTATGAGGATGGAGCCATGTATCTGTTAAGGAGGAGGAGGGGGGGGGGTTACACTTGGTATATTATGAGGATGGAGCCATGTATCTGTTAAGGAGGGGAGGGGGGGGTTACACTTTATTTATTTATTTTATTTATTTCACCTTTATTTAACCAGGTAGGCAAGTTGAGAACAAGTTCTCATTTACAATTGCGACCTGGCCAAGATAAAGCAAAGCAGTTCGACAACATACAAAAACACAGAGTTACACATGGAGTAAAACAACATACAATCAATGATGCAGTAGAAAAAAAATAAAAAATAAGACTATATACAATGTGAGCAAATGATGTGAGATAAGGGAGGTAAAGGCAAAAAAATGCCATGGTGGCAAAGTAAATAAAGTATAGCAAGAAAAACACTGGAATGGTAGATTTGTAGTTTGAAGAAAGTTCAGAGATAAAATATAAATAATATGGTGCAAAGGAGCAAAATAAATAAAATAAATAAATACAGTAGGGGAAGAGGTAGTAGTTTGGGCTAAATTATAGATGGGCTATGTACAGGTGCAGTGATCTGTGAGCTGCTCTGACAGCTGGTGCTTAAAGCTAGTGAGGGAGATAAGTGTTTCCAGTTTCAGAGATTTTTGTAGTTCGTTCCAGTCATTGGCAGCAGAGAACTGGAAGGAGAGACGACCAAAGGAGGAGTTGGCTTTAGGGGTGACCAGAGAGATATACCTGCTGGAGCGCGTGCTACAGGTGGGTGCTGCTATGGTGACCAGTGAGCGGAGATAAGGGGGGACTTTACCTAGCAGGGTCTTGTAGATGACCTGGAGCCAATGTGTTTGGCGACGATTATGAAGCGAAGGCCAGCCAACGAGAGCGTACAGGTCGCAGTGGTGGGTAGTATATGGGGCTTTGGTGACAAAACGGATGGCACTGTGATAGACTGCATCCAGCTTGTTGAGTAGGGTATTGGAAGCTATTTTGTAAATGACATCGCCGAAGTCGAGGATTGGTAGGATGGTCAGTTTTACGAGGGTATGTTTGGCAGCATGAGTGAAGGATGCTTTGTTGCGAAATAGGAAGCCAATTCGAGATTTCACTTTGGATTGGAGATGATTGATGTGAGTCTGGAAGGAGAGTTTACAGTCTAACCAGACACCTAGGTATTTGTAGTTGTCCACAAATTCTAAGTTAGAACCGTCCAGAGAAGTGATGCTGGACAGGCGGGCAGGTGCAGGCAGCGATCGGTTGAAGAGCATGCATTTAGTTTTACTTGTGTTTAGGAGCAGTTGGAGACCACGGAAGGAGAGTTGAATGGCATTGAAGCTCGTCTGGAGGGTTGTTAACACAGTGTCCAAAGAAGGGCCAGAAGTGTACAGAATGGTGTCGTCTGCGTAGAGGTGGATCAGAGATTCACCAGCAGCAAGAGCGACATAATTTATGTATACAGAGAAAAGAGTTGGCCCAAGAATTGAACCCTGTGGTACCCCCATAGAGACTGCCAGAGGTCCAGACAGTAGGCCCTCCGATTTGACACACTGAACTCTGTCAGAGAAGTAGTTGGTGAACCAGGCGACGCAATCGTTTGAGAAACCAAGGCTACTGAGTCTGCCGATGAGGATGTGGTGATTAACAGAGTCAAAAGCTTTGGCCAGGTCAATGAATACGGCAGCACAGTATTGTTTCTTATCGATGGCGGTTACGATGTCGTTTAGGACCTTGAGCGTGGCTGAGGTGCACCCATGACCAGCTCTGAAACCAGATTGCATAGCGGAGAGGGTGCGGTGGGATTCGAAATGGCCGGTAATCTGTTTGTTGACTTGGCTTTCGAAGACCTTAGAAAGGCAGGGTAGGATGGATATAGGTCTGTAGCAATTTGGGTCAAGAGTGTCACCTCCTTTGAAAAGGGGGATGACAGCAGCTGCTTTCCAATCTATGGGAATCTCAGACGACACAAAAGAGAGGTTGAACAGGCTAGTAATAGGGGTTGCAATAATTTCGGCAGATAATTTTAGAAAGAAAGGGTCCAGATTGTCAAGCCCAGCTGATTTGTAGGGGTCCAGATTTTGCAGCTCTTTCAGAACATCAGCTGAATGGATTTGGGAGAAGGAGAAATGGGGGAGGCTTGGGCGAGTAGCTGTGGGGGGGTGCAGTGCTGTTGAATGCAGTAGGGGTAGTTAGGTGGAAAGCATGGCCAGCCGTAGAAAAATGCTTATTGAAATTCTCAATTATAGTGGGCTTATCGGTGGTGACAGAGTTTCCTATCCTCAGTGCAGTGGGCAGTTGGGAGGAGGTGTTCTTATTCTCCATGGACTTTACAATGTCCCAGAACTTTTTAGAGTTGGAGTTGCACGAAGCAAATTTCTGTTTGAAAAAGCTAGCCTTGGCGTTTCTAACTGCCTGTGTGTATTGGTTTCTAACTTCCCTAAAAAGTTGCATATCGCGGGGGCAGTTCGATGCTAATGCAGAACGCCACAGGATATTTTTGTGTTGGTTAAGGGCAGTCAGGTCTGGGGAGAACCAAGGGCTATATCTGTTCCTGGTTCTACATTTCTTGAAAGGGGCATGCTTATTTAAGATGGAGAGGAAGGCATTTAAAAAAAATAACCAGGCATCCTCTACTGACGGGATGAGGTCAATATCCTTCCAGGATACCAGGGCCAGGTCGAATAGAAAGGCTTGCTCGTTGAAATGTTTCAGGGAGCGTTTGACAGTGATGAGTGGAGGTCGTTTGACCGCTGACCCATTACGGGTGCAGGCAATGAGGCAGTGATCGCTGAGATCTTGGTTGAAAACAGCAGAGGTGTATTTAGAGGGCACGTTGGTTAGGATGATATCTATGAGGGTGCCAGTGTTTGCGGCTTTGGGGTTGTACCTGGTGGGTTCATTAATAATTTGTGTGAGATTGAGGGCATCAAGCTTGGATTGTAGGATGGCTGGGGTGTTAAGCATGTCCCAGTTTAGGTCACCTAGTAGCACGAGCTCTGAAGATAGATGGGGGGCAATCAGTTCACATATGGTGTCCAGAGCACAACTAGGGGCCGAGGGGGGTCTATAGCAGGCGGCAACGGTGAGAGACTTGTTTTTGGAGAGGTGGATTTTTAAAAGTAGAAGTTCAAATTGTTTGGGTACAGACCTGGATAGCAGGACAGAACTCTGCAGGCTATCTCTGCAGTAGATTGCAACACCGCCCCCTTTGGTCGTTCTATCTTGTCTGAAAACGTTGTAGTTAGGGATGAAGATTTCAGAGTTTTTGGTGGACTTCCTAAGCCAAGATTCAGACACAGCTAGGACATCCGGGTTGGCAGAGTGTGCTAAAGCAGTGAATAAAACAAACTTAGGGAGGAGGCTTCTAATGTTAACATGCATGAAACCAAGGTTATTACGGTTACAGAAGTCATCAAAAGAGAGAGCCTGGGGAGTAGGAGTGGAGCCAGGCACTGCAGGGCCTGGATTCACCTCTACATCCCCAGAGGAGCAGAGAAGAATAAGTATGAGGGTACGGCTAACTTGGTCTATTATGAGGATGGAGCCATGTATCTGTTAAGGAGAAGGGGGGGAGGTTACACTTGGTCTATTATGAGGATGGAGCCATGTATCTGTTAAGGAGGAGGGGGGGGGGGGGGTTACACTTCATCTATTATGAGGATGGAGCCATGTATTTGTTAAGGAGGAGGGGGGGGGGGGTTACACTTGGTCTATTATGAGGATGGAGCCATGTATCTGTTAAGGAGGAGGGGGGGGGGGGTTACACTTGGTCTATTATGAGGATGGAGCCATGTATCTTAAGGAGGAGGGGGGGGGGGGTTACACTTGGTCTATTATGAGGATGGAGCCATGTATCTGTTAAGGAGGAGGGGGGGTTACACTTGGTCTATTATGAGGATGGAGCCATGTATCTGTTAAGGAGGAGGGGGGTTACACTTGGTCTATTTTTAGGATGGATCCATGTATCTGTTAAGGAGGAGGGGGGGGGGGGGGGTTACACTTGGTCTATTATGAGGATGGAGCCATGTATCTGTTAAGGAGGGGGGGGGTTACACTTGGTATATTTTTAGGATGGAGCCAAGTATCTGTTAAGGAGGAGGGGGGGGGTTACACTTGGTCTATTATGAGGATGGAGCCATGTATCTGTTAAGGAGGAGGGGGGGGGGGGGGTTACACGTGGTCTATTATGAGGATGGAGCCATGTATCTGTTAAGGAGGAGGGGGGGTTACACTTGGTCTATTATGAGGATGGAGCCATTTATCTGTTAAGGAGGAGGGGGGGGGGGTTACACTTGGTCTATTATGAGGATGGAGCCATGTATCTGTTAAGGAGGAGGGGGGGGGTTACACTTGGTCTATTATGAGGATGGAGCCATGTATCTGTTAAGGAGGAGGGGGGGGTTAGACTTGGTCTATTATGAGGATGGAGCCATGTATCTGTTAAGGAGGAGGGGGAGGGTTACACGTGGTCTATTATGAGGATGGAGCCATGTATCTGTTAAGGAGGGGGGGAGGGTTACACTTGGTCTATTATGAGGATGGAGCCTCTCTCGTCTTTTTAAGTGGGAGAACTTGCACAATTGGTGGCTGACTAAATACTTTTTCCCCCACTGTATGTGTTAAGGAGGGGAGGGGGGGGGGGGTTACACTTGGTCTATTATGAGGATGGAGCCATGTATCTGTTAAGGAGGAGGGGGGGGGGTTACACTTGGTCTATTATGAGGATGGAGCCATGTATCTGTTAAGGAGGGGGGGAGGGTTACACTTGGTCTATTATGAGGATGGAGCCATGTATCTGTTAAGGAGGAGGGGAGGGGGGGGTTACACTTGGTCTATTATGAGGATGGAGCCATGTATCTGTTAAGGAGGGGGGGGTTACACTTGGTCTATTATGAGGATGGAGCCATGTATCTGTTAAGGAGGAGGGGGAGGGTTACACGTGGTCTATTATGAGGATGGAGCCATGTATCTGTTAAGGAGGAGGGAGGGTTACACTTGGTCTATTATGAGGATGGAGCTATGTATCTGTTAAGGAGGGGGGGGGGTTACACTTGGTCTATTATGAGGATGGAGCCATGTATCTGTTAAGGAGGAGGGGGGGGGGGGGTTACACTTGGTCTATTATGAGGATGGAGCCATGTATCTGTTAAGGAGGAGGGGGGGGGGGGTTACACTTGGTCTATTATGAGGATGGAGCCATGTATCTGTTAAGGAGGAGGGGGGGGGGTTACACTTGGCCTATTATGAGGATGGAGCCATGTATCTGTTAAGGAGGAGGGGGGGGTTACACTTGGTCTATTATGAGGATGGAGCCATGTATCTGTTAAGGAGGGGGGGGGGGGGGGTTACACTTGGTCTATTATGAGGATGGAGCCATGTATCTGTTAAGGGGGGGGGGGTTACACTTGGTCTATTATGAGGATGGAGCCATGTATCTGTTAAGGAGGAGGGGGGGTTACACTTGGTCTATTATGAGGATGGAGCCATGTATCTGTTAAGGAGGGGGGGGGAGGTTACACTTGGTCAGTTATGAGGATGGAGCCATGTATCTGTTAAGGAGGAGGGGGAGGGTTACACGTGGTCTATTATGAGGATGGAGCCATGTATCTGTTAAGGAGGGGGGAGGGTTACACTTGGTCTATTATGAGGATGGAGCCATGTATCTGTTAAGGAGGAGGGGGGGGGTTACACTTGGTCTATTATGAGGATGGAGCCATGTATCTGTTAAGGAGGAGGGGGGGGGTTACACTTGGTCTATTATGAGGATGGAGCCATGTATCTGTTAAGGAGGAGGGAAGGGGGTTACACTTGGTCTATTATGAGGATGGAGCCATGTATCTGTTAAGGAGGAGGGGGAGGGTTACACGTGGTCTATTATGAGGATGGAGCCATGTATCTGTTAAGGAGGGGGGAGGGTTACACTTGGTCTATTATGAGGATGGAGCCATGTATCTGTTAAGGAGGAGGGAAGGGGGTTACACTTGGTCTATTATGAGGATGGAGCCATGTATCTTTTAAGGAGGAGGGGGGGGTTACACTTGGTCTATTATGAGGATGGAGCCATGTATCTGTTAAGGAGGAGGGGGGGATACACTTGGTCTATTATGAGGATGGAGCCATGTATCTGTTGAGGAGGGGGGGGGGGGTTACACTTGGTATATTATGAGGATGGAGCCATGTATCTGTTAAGGAGGGGGGGGGGGGGGGTTACACTTGGTCTATTATGAGGATGGAGCCATGTATCTGTTAAGGAGGAGGGGGGGTTACACTTGGTCTATTATGGGGATGGAGCCATGTATCTGTTAAGGAGGAGGGGGGGGGTTACACTTGGTCTATTATGAGGATGGAGCCATGTATCTGTTAAGGAGGAGGGGGGGTTACACTTGGTCTATTATGAGGATGGAGCCATGTATCTGTTAAGGAGGGGGGGAGGGTTACACTTGGTCTATTATGAGGATGGAGCCATGTATCTGTTAAGGAGGAGGAGGGGGGGGTTACACTTGGTATATTATGAGGATGGAGCCATGTATCTGTTAAGGAGGAGGGGGGGGGGGGGTTACACTTGGTCTATTATGAGGATGGAGCCATGTATCTGTTAAGGAGGAGGGGAGGGGGGGGTTACACTTGGTCTATTATGAGGATGGAGCCATGTATCTGTTAAGGAGGGGGGGGTTACACTTGGTCTATTATGAGGATGGAGCCATGTATCTGTTAAGGAGGAGGGGGAGGGTTACACGTGGTCTATTATGAGGATGGAGCCTCTCTCGTCTTTTTAAGTGGGAGAACTTGCACAATTGGTGGCTGACTAAATACTTTTTCCCCCACTGTATGTGTTAAGGAGGGGAGGGGGGGGGGGGTTACACTTGGTCTATTATGAGGATGGAGCCATGTATCTGTTAAGGAGGAGGGGGGGGGGTTACACTTGGTCTATTATGAGGATGGAGCCATGTATCTGTTAAGGAGGGGGGGAGGGTTACACTTGGTCTATTATGAGGATGGAGCCATGTATCTGTTAAGGAGGAGGGGAGGGGGGGGTTACACTTGGTCTATTATGAGGATGGAGCCATGTATCTGTTAAGGAGGGGGGGGTTACACTTGGTCTATTATGAGGATGGAGCCATGTATCTGTTAAGGAGGAGGGGGAGGGTTACACGTGGTCTATTATGAGGATGGAGCCATGTATCTGTTAAGGAGGAGGGAGGGTTACACTTGGTCTATTATGAGGATGGAGCTATGTATCTGTTAAGGAGGGGGGGGGGTTACACTTGGTCTATTATGAGGATGGAGCCATGTATCTGTTAAGGAGGAGGGGGGGGGGGGGTTACACTTGGTCTATTATGAGGATGGAGCCATGTATCTGTTAAGGAGGAGGGGGGGGGGGTTACACTTGGTCTATTATGAGGATGGAGCCATGTATCTGTTAAGGAGGAGGGGGGGGGGGTTACACTTGGCCTATTATGAGGATGGAGCCATGTATCTGTTAAGGAGGAGGGGGGGGTTACACTTGGTCTATTATGAGGATGGAGCCATGTATCTGTTAAGGAGGGGGGGGGGGGGGGTTACACTTGGTCTATTATGAGGATGGAGCCATGTATCTGTTAAGGGGGGGGGGGGTTACACTTGGTCTATTATGAGGATGGAGCCATGTATCTGTTAAGGAGGAGGGGGGGGTTACACTTGGTCTATTATGAGGATGGAGCCATGTATCTGTTAAGGAGGGGGGGGGAGGTTACACTTGGTCAGTTATGAGGATGGAGCCATGTATCTGTTAAGGAGGAGGGGGAGGGTTACACGTGGTCTATTATGAGGATGGAGCCATGTATCTGTTAAGGAGGGGGGAGGGTTACACTTGGTCTATTATGAGGATGGAGCCATGTATCTGTTAAGGAGGAGGGGGGGGGTTACACTTGGTCTATTATGAGGATGGAGCCATGTATCTGTTAAGGAGGAGGGGGGGGGTTACACTTGGTCTATTATGAGGATGGAGCCATGTATCTGTTAAGGAGGAGGGAAGGGGGTTACACTTGGTCTATTATGAGGATGGAGCCATGTATCTGTTAAGGAGGAGGGGGGGTTACACTTGGTCTATTATGAGGATGGAGCCATGTATCTGTTAAGGAGGAGGGGGGGGGGGGGGGGGGGGGGGTTACACTTGGTCTATTATGAGGATGGAGCCATGTATCTGTTAAGGAGGAGGGAAGGGGGTTACACTTGGTCTATTATGAGGATGGAGCCATGTATCTTTTAAGGAGGAGGGGGGGGTTACACTTGGTCTATTATGAGGATGGAGCCATGTATCTGTTAAGGAGGAGGGGGGGATACACTTGGTCTATTATGAGGATGGAGCCATGTATCTGTTGAGGAGGGGGGGGGGGGTTACACTTGGTATATTATGAGGATGGAGCCATGTATCTGTTAAGGAGGGGGGGGGGGGTTACACTTGGTCTATTATGAGGATGGAGCCATGTATCTGTTAAGGAGGAGGGGGGGTTACACTTGGTCTATTATGGGGATGGAGCCATGTATCTGTTAAGGAGGAGGGGGGGGGTTACACTTGGTCTATTATGAGGATGGAGCCATGTATCTGTTAAGGAGGAGGGGGGGTTACACTTGGTCTATTATGAGGATGGAGCCATGTATCTGTTAAGGAGGGGGGGAGGGTTACACTTGGTCTATTATGAGGATGGAGCCATGTATCTGTTAAGGAGGAGGAGGGGGGGGTTACACTTGGTATATTATGAGGATGGAGCCATGTATCTGTTAAGGAGGGGAGGGGGGGTTACACTTTATTTATTTATTTTATTTATTTCACCTTTATTTAACCAGGTAGGCAAGTTGAGAACAAGTTCTCATTTACAATTGCGACCTGGCCAAGATAAAGGAAAGCAGTTCGACAACATACAAAAACACAGAGTTACACATGGAGTAAAACAACATACAATCAATGATGCAGTAGAAAAAAAATAAAAAATAAGACTATATACAATGTGAGCAAATGATGTGAGATAAGGGAGGTAAAGGCAAAAAAATGCCATGGTGGCAAAGTAAATAAAGTATAGCAAGAAAAACACTGGAATGGTAGATTTGTAGTTTGAAGAAAGTTCAGAGATAAAATATAAATAATATGGTGCAAAGGAGCAAAATAAATAAAATAAATAAATACAGTAGGGGAAGAGGTAGTAGTTTGGGCTAAATTATAGATGGGCTATGTACAGGTGCAGTGATCTGTGAGCTGCTCTGACAGCTGGTGCTTAAAGCTAGTGAGGGAGATAAGTGTTTCCAGTTTCAGAGATTTTTGTAGTTCGTTCCAGTCATTGGCAGCAGAGAACTGGAAGGAGAGACGACCAAAGGAGGAGTTGGCTTTAGGGGTGACCAGAGAGATATACCTGCTGGAGCGCGTGCTACAGGTGGGTGCTGCTATGGTGACCAGTGAGCGGAGATAAGGGGGGACTTTACCTAGCAGGGTCTTGTAGATGACCTGGAGCCAATGTGTTTGGCGACGATTATGAAGCGAAGGCCAGCCAACGAGAGCGTACAGGTCGCAGTGGTGGGTAGTATATGGGGCTTTGGTGACAAAACGGATGGCACTGTGATAGACTGCATCCAGCTTGTTGAGTAGGGTATTGGAAGCTATTTTGTAAATGACATCGCCGAAGTCGAGGATTGGTAGGATGGTCAGTTTTACGAGGGTATGTTTGGCAGCATGAGTGAAGGATGCTTTGTTGCGAAATAGGAAGCCAATTCGAGATTTCACTTTGGATTGGAGATGATTGATGTGAGTCTGGAAGGAGAGTTTACAGTCTAACCAGACACCTAGGTATTTGTAGTTGTCCACAAATTCTAAGTTAGAACCGTCCAGAGAAGTGATGCTGGACAGGCGGGCAGGTGCAGGCAGCGATCGGTTGAAGAGCATGCATTTAGTTTTACTTGTGTTTAGGAGCAGTTGGAGACCACGGAAGGAGAGTTGAATGGCATTGAAGCTCGTCTGGAGGGTTGTTAACACAGTGTCCAAAGAAGGGCCAGAAGTGTACAGAATGGTGTCGTCTGCGTAGAGGTGGATCAGAGATTCACCAGCAGCAAGAGCGACATAATTTATGTATACAGAGAAAAGAGTTGGCCCAAGAATTGAACCCTGTGGTACCCCCATAGAGACTGCCAGAGGTCCAGACAGTAGGCCCTCCGATTTGACACACTGAACTCTGTCAGAGAAGTAGTTGGTGAACCAGGCAACGCAATCGTTTGAGAAACCAAGGCTACTGAGTCTGCCGATGAGGATGTGGTGATTAACAGAGTCAAAAGCTTTGGCCAGGTCAATGAATACGGCAGCACAGTATTGTTTCTTATCGATGGCGGTTAAGATGTCGTTTAGGACCTTGAGCGTGGCTGAGGTGCACCCATGACCAGCTCTGAAACCAGATTGCATAGCGGAGAGGGTGCGGTGGGATTCGAAATGGCCGGTAATCTGTTTGTTGACTTGGCTTTCGAAGACCTTAGAAAGGCAGGGTAGGATGGATATAGGTCTGTAGCAATTTGGGTCAAGAGTGTCACCTCCTTTGAAAAGGGGGATGACAGCAGCTGCTTTCCAATCTATGGGAATCTCAGACGACACAAAAGAGAGGTTGAACAGGCTAGTAATAGGGGTTGCAATAATTTCGGCAGATAATTTTAGAAAGAAAGGGTCCAGATTGTCAAGCCCAGCTGATTTGTAGGGGTCCAGATTTTGCAGCTCTTTCAGAACATCAGCTGAATGGATTTGGGAGAAGGAGAAATGGGGGAGGCTTGGGCGAGTAGCTGTGGGGGGTGCAGTGCTGTTGAATGCAGTAGGGGTAGTTAGGTGGAAAGCATGGCCAGCCGTAGAAAAATGCTTATTGAAATTCTCAATTATAGTGGGCTTATCGGTGGTGACAGAGTTTCCTATCCTCAGTGCAGTGGGCAGTTGGGAGGAGGTGTTCTTATTCTCCATGGACTTTACAATGTCCCAGAACTTTTTAGAGTTGGAGTTGCACGAAGCAAATTTCTGTTTGAAAAAGCTAGCCTTGGCGTTTCTAACTGCCTGTGTGTATTGGTTTCTAACTTCCCTAAAAAGTTGCATATCGCGGGGGCAGTTCGATGCTAATGCAGAACGCCACAGGATATTTTTGTGTTGGTTAAGGGCAGTCAGGTCTGGGGAGAACCAAGGGCTATATCTGTTCCTGGTTCTACATTTCTTGAAAGGGGCATGCTTATTTAAGATGGAGAGGAAGGCATTTAAAAAAAATAACCAGGCATCCTCTACTGACGGGATGAGGTCAATATCCTTCCAGGATACCAGGGCCAGGTCGAATAGAAAGGCTTGCTCGTTGAAATGTTTCAGGGAGCGTTTGACAGTGATGAGTGGAGGTCGTTTGACCGCTGACCCATTACGGGTGCAGGCAATGAGGCAGTGATCGCTGAGATCTTGGTTGAAAACAGCAGAGGTGTATTTAGAGGGCACGTTGGTTAGGATGATATCTATGAGGGTGCCAGTGTTTGCGGCTTTGGGGTTGTACCTGGTGGGTTCATTAATAATTTGTGTGAGATTGAGGGCATCAAGCTTGGATTGTAGGATGGCTGGGGTGTTAAGCATGTCCCAGTTTAGGTCACCTAGTAGCACGAGCTCTGAAGATAGATGGGGGGCAATCAGTTCACATATGGTGTCCAGAGCACAACTAGGGGCCGAGGGGGGTCTATAGCAGGCGGCAACGGTGAGAGACTTGTTTTTGGAGAGGTGGATTTTTAAAAGTAGAAGTTCAAATTGTTTGGGTACAGACCTGGATAGCAGGACAGAACTCTGCAGGCTATCTCTGCAGTAGATTGCAACACCGCCCCCTTTGGTCGTTCTATCTTGTCTGAAAACGTTGTAGTTAGGGATGAAGATTTCAGAGTTTTTGGTGGACTTCCTAAGCCAAGATTCAGACACAGCTAGGACATCCGGGTTGGCAGAGTGTGCTAAAGCAGTGAATAAAACAAACTTAGGGAGGAGGCTTCTAATGTTAACATGCATGAAACCAAGGTTATTACGGTTACAGAAGTCATCAAAAGAGAGAGCCTGGGGAGTAGGAGTGGAGCCAGGCACTGCAGGGCCTGGATTCACCTCTACATCCCCAGAGGAGCAGAGAAGAATAAGTATGAGGGTACGGCTAACTTGGTCTATTATGAGGATGGAGCCATGTATCTGTTAAGGAGAAGGGGGGGTTACACTTGGTCTATTATGAGGATGGAGCCATGTATCTGTTAAGGAGAAGGGGGGGGTTACACTTGGTCTATTATGAGGATGGAGCCATGTATCTGTTAAGGAGGAGGGGGGTTACACTTGGTCTATTTTTAGGATGGATCCATGTATCTGTTAAGGAGGAGGGGGGGGGGGGGGGGTTACACTTGGTCTATTATGAGGATGGAGCCATGTATCTGTTAAGGAGGGGGGGGGTTACACTTGGTATATTTTTAGGATGGAGCCAAGTATCTGTTAAGGAGGAGGGGGGGGGTTACACTTGGTCTATTATGAGGATGGAGCCATGTATCTGTTAAGGAGGAGGGGGGGGGGGGGGGTTACACGTGGTCTATTATGAGGATGGAGCCATGTATCTGTTAAGGAGGAGGGGGGGTTACACTTGGTCTATTATGAGGATGGAGCCATTTATCTGTTAAGGAGGAGGGGGGGGGGGGGGGGTTACACTTCATCTATTATGAGGATGGAGCCATGTATTTGTTAAGGAGGAGGGGGGGGGGGGGGGGTTACACTTGGTCTATTATGAGGATGGAGCCATGTATCTGTTAAGGAGGAGGGGGGGGGGGTTACACTTGGTCTATTATGAGGATGGAGCCATGTATCTTAAGGAGGAGGGGGGGGGGGGGTTACACTTGGTCTATTATGAGGATGGAGCCATGTATCTGTTAAGGAGGAGGGGGGGTTACACTTGGTCTATTATGAGGATGGAGCCATGTATCTGTTAAGGAGGAGGGGGGTTACACTTGGTCTATTTTTAGGATGGATCCATGTATCTGTTAAGGAGGAGGGGGGGGGGGGTTACACTTGGTCTATTATGAGGATGGAGCCATGTATCTGTTAAGGAGGGGGGGGGTTACACTTGGTATATTTTTAGGATGGAGCCAAGTATCTGTTAAGGAGGAGGGGGGGGGGTTACACTTGGTCTATTATGAGGATGGAGCCATGTATCTGTTAAGGAGGAGGGGGGGGGGGGGTTACACGTGGTCTATTATGAGGATGGAGCCATGTATCTGTTAAGGAGGAGGGGGGGTTACACTTGGTCTATTATGAGGATGGAGCCATTTATCTGTTAAGGAGGAGGGGGGGGGGGGTTACACTTGGTCTATTATGAGGATGGAGCCATGTATCTGTTAAGGAGGAGGGGGGGGTTAGACTTGGTCTATTATGAGGATGGAGCCATGTATCTGTTAAGGAGGAGGGGGGGGTTACACTTGGTCTATTATGAGGATGGAGCCATGTATCTGTTAAGGAGGAGGGAGGGTTACACTTGGTCTATTATGAGGATGGAGCCATGTATCTGTTAAGGAAGGGGGGGGGGTTACACTTGGTCTATTATGAGGATGGAGCCATGTATCTGTTAAGGAGGAGGGGGGGGGTTACACTTGGTCTATTATGAGGATGGAGCCATGTATCTGTTAAGGAGGGGGGGAGGGTTACACTTGGTCTATTATGAGGATGGAGCCATGTATCTGTTAAGGAGGAGGGGAGGGGGGGGGTTACACTTGGTCTATTATGAGGATGGAGCCATGTATCTGTTAAGGAGGGGGGGGTTACACTTGGTCTATTATGAGGATGGAGCCATGTATCTGTTAAGGAGGAGGGGGAGGGTTACACGTGGTCTATTATGAGGATGGAGCCATGTATCTGTTAAGGAGGGGGGGAGGGTTACACTTGGTCTATTATGAGGATGGAGCCTCTCTCGTCTTTTTAAGTGGGAGAACTTGCACAATTGGTGGCTGACTAAATACTTTTTCCCCCACTGTATGTGTTAAGGAGGGGAGGGGGGGGGGGGGTTACACTTGGTCTATTATGAGGATGGAGCCATGTATCTGTTAAGGAGGAGGGGGGGGGGGTTACACTTGGTCTATTATGAGGATGGAGCCATGTATCTGTTAAGGAGGGGGGGAGGGTTACACTTGGTCTATTATGAGGATGGAGCCATGTATCTGTTAAGGAGGAGGGGAGGGGGGGGTTACACTTGGTCTATTATGAGGATGGAGCCATGTATCTGTTAAGGAGGGGGGGGTTACACTTGGTCTATTATGAGGATGGAGCCATGTATCTGTTAAGGAGGAGGGGGAGGGTTACACGTGGTCTATTATGAGGATGGAGCCATGTATCTGTTAAGGAGGAGGGAGGGTTACACTTGGTCTATTATGAGGATGGAGCTATGTATCTGTTAAGGAGGGGGGGGGGTTACACTTGGTCTATTATGAGGATGGAGCCATGTATCTGTTAAGGAGGAGGGGGGGGGGGGTTACACTTGGTCTATTATGAGGATGGAGCCATGTATCTGTTAAGGAGGAGGGGGGGGGGTTACACTTGGTCTATTATGAGGATGGAGCCATGTATCTGTTAAGGAGGAGGGGGGGGGGGTTACACTTGGCCTATTATGAGGATGGAGCCATGTATCTGTTAAGGAGGAGGGGGGGGTTACACTTGGTCTATTATGAGGATGGAGCCATGTATCTGTTAAGGAGGGGGGGGGGGGGGTTACACTTGGTCTATTATGAGGATGGAGCCATGTATCTGTTAAGGGGGGGGGGGTTACACTTGGTCTATTATGAGGATGGAGCCATGTATCTGTTAAGGAGGAGGGGGGGTTACACTTGGTCTATTATGAGGATGGAGCCATGTATCTGTTAAGGAGGGGGGGGGAGGTTACACTTGGTCAGTTATGAGGATGGAGCCATGTATCTGTTAAGGAGGAGGGGGAGGGTTACACGTGGTCTATTATGAGGATGGAGCCATGTATCTGTTAAGGAGGGGGGAGGGTTACACTTGGTCTATTATGAGGATGGAGCCATGTATCTGTTAAGGAGGAGGGGGGGGGTTACACTTGGTCTATTATGAGGATGGAGCCATGTATCTGTTAAGGAGGAGGGGGGGGGTTACACTTGGTCTATTATGAGGATGGAGCCATGTATCTGTTAAGGAGGAGGGAAGGGGGTTACACTTGGTCTATTATGAGGATGGAGCCATGTATCTGTTAAGGAGGAGGGGGGGTTACACTTGGTCTATTATGAGGATGGAGCCATGTATCTGTTAAGGAGGAGGGGGGGGGGGGGGGTTACACTTGGTCTATTATGAGGATGGAGCCATGTATCTGTTAAGGAGGAGGGAAGGGGGTTACACTTGGTCTATTATGAGGATGGAGCCATGTATCTTTTAAGGAGGAGGGGGGGGTTACACTTGGTCTATTATGAGGATGGAGCCATGTATCTGTTAAGGAGGAGGGGGGGATACACTTGGTCTATTATGAGGATGGAGCCATGTATCTGTTGAGGAGGGGGGGGGGGGTTACACTTGGTATATTATGAGGATGGAGCCATGTATCTGTTAAGGAGGGGGGGGGGGGGTTACACTTGGTCTATTATGAGGATGGAGCCATGTATCTGTTAAGGAGGAGGGGGGGTTACACTTGGTCTATTATGGGGATGGAGCCATGTATCTGTTAAGGAGGAGGGGGGGGGTTACACTTGGTCTATTATGAGGATGGAGCCATGTATCTGTTAAGGAGGAGGGGGGGTTACACTTGGTCTATTATGAGGATGGAGCCATGTATCTGTTAAGGAGGGGGGGAGGGTTACACTTGGTCTATTATGAGGATGGAGCCATGTATCTGTTAAGGAGGAGGGGGGGTTACACTTGGTCTATTATGAGGATGGAGCCATGTATCTATTAAGGAGGGGGGGTTACACTTGGTCTATTATGAGGATGGAGCCATGTATCTGTTAAGGAGGAGGAGGGGGGGGTTACACTTGGTATATTATGAGGATGGAGCCATGTATCTGTTAAGGAGGGGAGGGGGGGTTACACTTTATTCATTTATTTTATTTATTTCACCTTTATTTAACCAGGTAGGCAAGTTGAGAACAAGTTCTCATTTACAATTGCGACCTGGCCAAGATAAAGGAAAGCAGTTCGACAACATACAAAAACACAGAGTTACACATGGAGTAAAACAACATACAATCAATGATGCAGTAGAAAAAAAATAAAAAATAAGACTATATACAATGTGAGCAAATGATGTGAGATAAGGGAGGTAAAGGCAAAAAAATGCCATGGTGGCAAAGTAAATAAAGTATAGCAAGAAAAACACTGGAATGGTAGATTTGTAGTTTGAAGAAAGTTCAGAGATAAAATATAAATAATATGGTGCAAAGGAGCAAAATAAATAAAATAAATAAATACAGTAGGGGAAGAGGTAGTAGTTTGGGCTAAATTATAGATGGGCTATGTACAGGTGCAGTGATCTGTGAGCTGCTCTGACAGCTGGTGCTTAAAGCTAGTGAGGGAGATAAGTGTTTCCAGTTTCAGAGATTTTTGTAGTTCGTTCCAGTCATTGGCAGCAGAGAACTGGAAGGAGAGACGACCAAAGGAGGAGTTGGCTTTAGGGGTGACCAGAGAGATATACCTGCTGGAGCGCGTGCTACAGGTGGGTGCTGCTATGGTGACCAGTGAGCGGAGATAAGGGGGGACTTTACCTAGCAGGGTCTTGTAGATGACCTGGAGCCAATGTGTTTGGCGACGATTATGAAGCGAAGGCCAGCCAACGAGAGCGTACAGGTCGCAGTGGTGGGTAGTATATGGGGCTTTGGTGACAAAACGGATGGCACTGTGATAGACTGCATCCAGCTTGTTGAGTAGGGTATTGGAAGCTATTTTGTAAATGACATCGCCGAAGTCGAGGATTGGTAGGATGGTCAGTTTTACGAGGGTATGTTTGGCAGCATGAGTGAAGGATGCTTTGTTGCGAAATAGGAAGCCAATTCGAGATTTCACTTTGGATTGGAGATGATTGATGTGAGTCTGGAAGGAGAGTTTACAGTCTAACCAGACACCTAGGTATTTGTAGTTGTCCACAAATTCTAAGTTAGAACCGTCCAGAGAAGTGATGCTGGACAGGCGGGCAGGTGCAGGCAGCGATCGGTTGAAGAGCATGCATTTAGTTTTACTTGTGTTTAGGAGCAGTTGGAGACCACGGAAGGAGAGTTGAATGGCATTGAAGCTCGTCTGGAGGGTTGTTAACACAGTGTCCAAAGAAGGGCCAGAAGTGTACAGAATGGTGTCGTCTGCGTAGAGGTGGATCAGAGATTCACCAGCAGCAAGAGCGACATAATTTATGTATACAGAGAAAAGAGTTGGCCCAAGAATTGAACCCTGTGGTACCCCCATAGAGACTGCCAGAGGTCCAGACAGTAGGCCCTCCGATTTGACACACTGAACTCTGTCAGAGAAGTAGTTGGTGAACCAGGCGACGCAATCGTTTGAGAAACCAAGGCTACTGAGTCTGCCGATGAGGATGTGGTGATTAACAGAGTCAAAAGCTTTGGCCAGGTCAATGAATACGGCAGCACAGTATTGTTTCTTATCGATGGCGGTTACGATGTCGTTTAGGACCTTGAGCGTGGCTGAGGTGCACCCATGACCAGCTCTGAAACCAGATTGCATAGCGGAGAGGGTGCGGTGGGATTCGAAATGGTCGGTAATCTGTTTGTTGACTTGGCTTTCGAAGACCTTAGAAAGGCAGATGGATATAGGTCTGTAGCAATTTGGGTCAAGAGTGTCACCTCCTTTGAAAAGGGGGATGACAGCAGCTGCTTTCCAATCTATGGGAATCTCAGACGACACGAAAGAGAGGTTGAACAGGCTAGTAATAGGGGTTGCAATAATTTCGGCAGATAATTTTAGAAAGAAAGGGTCCAGATTGTCAAGCCCAGCTGATTTGTAGGGGTCCAGATTTTGCAGCTCTTTCAGAACATCAGCTGAATGGATTTGGGAGAAGGAGAAATGGGGGAGGCTTGGGCGAGTAGCTGTGGGGGGTGCAGTGCTGTTGAATGCAGTAGGGGTAGTTAGGTGGAAAGCATGGCCAGCCGTAGAAAAATGCTTATTGAAATTCTCAATTATAGTGGGCTTATCGGTGGTGACAGAGTTTCCTATCCTCAGTGCAGTGGGCAGTTGGGAGGAGGTATTCTTATTCTCCATGGACTTTACAATGTCCCAGAACTTTTTAGAGTTGGAGTTGCACGAAGCAAATTTCTGTTTGAAAAAGCTAGCCTTGGCGTTTCTAACTGCCTGTGTGTATTGGTTTCTAACTTCCCTAAAAAGTTGCATATCGCGGGGGCAGTTCGATGCTAATGCAGAACGCCACAGGATATTTTTGTGTTGGTTAAGGGCAGTCAGGTCTGGGGAGAACCAAGGGCTATATCTGTTCCTGGTTCTACATTTCTTGAAAGGGGCATGCTTATTTAAGATGGAGAGGAAGGCATTTAAAAAAAATAACCAGGCATCCTCTACTGACGGGATGAGGTCAATATCCTTCCAGGATACCAGGGCCAGGTCGAATAGAAAGGCTTGCTCGTTGAAATGTTTCAGGGAGCGTTTGACAGTGATGAGTGGAGGTCGTTTGACCGCTGACCCATTACGGGTGCAGGCAATGAGGCAGTGATCGCTGAGATCTTGGTTGAAAACAGCAGAGGTGTATTTAGAGGGCACGTTGGTTAGGATGATATCTATGAGGGTGCCAGTGTTTGCGGCTTTGGGGTTGTACCTGGTGGGTTCATTAATAATTTGTGTGAGATTGAGGGCATCAAGCTTGGATTGTAGGATGGCTGGGGTGTTAAGCATGTCCCAGTTTAGGTCACCTAGTAGCACGAGCTCTGAAGATAGATGGGGGGCAATCAGTTCACATATGGTGTCCAGAGCACAACTAGGGGCCGAGGGGGGTCTATAGCAGGCGGCAACGGTGAGAGACTTGTTTTTGGAGAGGTGGATTTTTAAAAGTAGAAGTTCAAATTGTTTGGGTACAGACCTGGATAGCAGGACAGAACTCTGCAGGCTATCTCTGCAGTAGATTGCAACACCGCCCCCTTTGGTCGTTCTATCTTGTCTGAAAACGTTGTAGTTAGGGATGAAGATTTCAGAGTTTTTGGTGGACTTCCTAAGCCAAGATTCAGACACAGCTAGGACATCCGGGTTGGCAGAGTGTGCTAAAGCAGTGAATAAAACAAACTTAGGGAGGAGGCTTCTAATGTTAACATGCATGAAACCAAGGTTATTACGGTTACAGAAGTCATCAAAAGAGAGAGCCTGGGGAGTAGGAGTGGAGCCAGGCACTGCAGGGCCTGGATTCACCTCTACATCCCCAGAGGAGCAGAGAAGAATAAGTATGAGGGTACGGCTAACTTGGTCTATTATGAGGATGGAGCCATGTATCTGTTAAGGAGAAGGGGGGGAGGTTACACTTGGTCTATTATGAGGATGGAGCCATGTATCTGTTAAGGAGGAGGGGGGGGGGGGGGTTACACTTCATCTATTATGAGGATGGAGCCATGTATTTGTTAAGGAGGAGGGGGGGGGGGTTACACTTGGTCTATTATGAGGATGGAGCCATGTATCTGTTAAGGAGGAGGGGGGGGGGGGGGGGGGGGGGGGGGGGTTACACTTGGTCTATTATGAGGATGGAGCCATGTATCTTAAGGAGGAGGGGGGGGGGGGGTTACACTTGGTCTATTATGAGGATGGAGCCATGTATCTGTTAAGGAGGGGGGGGGTTACACTTGGTCTATTATGAGGATGGAGCCATGTATCTGTTAAGGAGGGGGGGGGGTTACACTTGGTATATTTTTAGGATGGAGCCATGTATCTGTTAAGGAGGAGGGGGGGGTTACACTTGGTCTATTATGAGGATGGAGCCATGTATCTGTTAAGGAGGAGGGGGGGGGGGTTACACGTGGTCTATTATGAGGATGGAGCCATGTATCTGTTAAGGAGGAGGGGGGGTTACACTTGGTCTATTATGAGGATGGAGCCATTTATCTGTTAAGGAGGGGGGGGGTTACACTTGGTCTATTATGAGGATGGAGCCATGTATCTGTTAAGGAGGAGGGGGGGGGGTTACACTTGGTCTATTATGAGGATGGAGCCATGTATCTGTTAAGGAGGAGGGGGGGGTTACACTTGGTCTATTATGAGGATGGAGCCATGTATCTGTTAAGGAGGAGGGGGGGTTACACTTGGTCTATTATGAGGATGGAGCCATGTATCTGTTAAGGAGGAGGGGGGGTTACACTTGGTCTATTATGAGGATGGAGCCATGTATCTGTTAAGGAGGAGGGGGGGGGGGGGTTACACTTGGTCTATTATGAGGATGGAGCCATGTATCTGTTAAGGAGGGGGGGAGGGTTACACTTGGTCTATTATGAGGATGGAGCCATGTATCTGTTAAGGAGGAGGGGGGGGTTACACTTGGTATATTATGAGGATGGAGCCATGTATCTGTTAAGGAGGGGAGGGGGGGGTTACACTTTATTTATTTATTTTATTTATTTCACCTTTATTTAACCAGGTAGGCAAGTTGAGAACAAGTTCTCATTTACAATTGCGACCTGGCCAAGATAAAGCAAAGCAGTTCGACAACATACAAAAACACAGAGTTACACATGGAGTAAAACAACATACAATCAATGATGCAGTAGAAAAAAAATAAAAAATAAGACTATATACAATGTGAGCAAATGATGTGAGATAAGGGAGGTAAAGGCAAAAAAATGCCATGGTGGCAAAGTAAATAAAGTATAGCAAGAAAAACACTGGAATGGTAGATTTGTAGTTTGAAGAAAGTTCAGAGATAAAATATAAATAATATGGTGCAAAGGAGCAAAATAAATAAAATAAATAAAATAAATAAATACAGTAGGGGAAGAGGTAGTAGTTTGGGCTAAATTATAGATGGGCTATGTACAGGTGCAGTGATCTGTGAGCTGCTCTGACAGCTGGTGCTTAAAGCTAGTGAGGGAGATAAGTGTTTCCAGTTTCAGAGATTTTTGAAGTTCGTTCCAGTCATTGGCAGCAGAGAACTGGAAGGAGAGACGACCAAAGGAGGAGTTGGCTTTAGGGGTGACCAGAGAGATATACCTGCTGGAGCGCGTGCTACAGGTGGGTGCTGCTATGGTGACCAGTGAGCGGAGATAAGGGGGGACTTTACCTAGCAGGGTCTTGTAGATGACCTGGAGCCAATGTGTTTGGCGACGATTATGAAGCGAAGGCCAGCCAACGAGAGCGTACAGGTCGCAGTGGTGGGTAGTATATGGGGCTTTGGTGACAAAACGGATGGCACTGTGATAGACTGCATCCAGCTTGTTGAGTAGGGTATTGGAAGCTATTTTGTAAATGACATCGCCGAAGTCGAGGATTGGTAGGATGGTCAGTTTTACGAGGGTATGTTTGGCAGCATGAGTGAAGGATGCTTTGTTGCGAAATAGGAAGCCAATTCGAGATTTCACTTTGGATTGGAGATGATTGATGTGAGTCTGGAAGGAGAGTTTACAGTCTAACCAGACACCTAGGTATTTGTAGTTGTCCACAAATTCTAAGTTAGAACCGTCCAGAGAAGTGATGCTGGACAGGCGGGCAGGTGCAGGCAGCGATCGGTTGAAGAGCATGCATTTAGTTTTACTTGTGTTTAGGAGCAGTTGGAGACCACGGAAGGAGAGTTGAATGGCATTGAAGCTCGTCTGGAGGGTTGTTAACACAGTGTCCAAAGAAGGGCCAGAAGTGTACAGAATGGTGTCGTCTGCGTAGAGGTGGATCAGAGATTCACCAGCAGCAAGAGCGACATAATTTATGTATACAGAGAAAAGAGTTGGCCCAAGAATTGAACCCTGTGGTACCCCCATAGAGACTGCCAGAGGTCCAGACAGTAGGCCCTCCGATTTGACACACTGAACTCTGTCAGAGAAGTAGTTGGTGAACCAGGCGACGCAATCGTTTGAGAAACCAAGGCTACTGAGTCTGCCGATGAGGATGTGGTGATTAACAGAGTCAAAAGCTTTGGCCAGGTCAATGAATACGGCAGCACAGTATTGTTTCTTATCGATGGCGGTTACGATGTCGTTTAGGACCTTGAGCGTGGCTGAGGTGCACCCATGACCAGCTCTGAAACCAGATTGCATAGCGGAGAGGGTGCGGTGGGATTCGAAATGGTCGGTAATCTGTTTGTTGACTTGGCTTTCGAAGACCTTAGAAAGGCAGGGTAGGATGGATATAGGTCTGTAGCAATTTGGGTCAAGAGTGTCACCTCCTTTGAAAAGGGGGATGACAGCAGCTGCTTTCCAATCTATGGGAATCTCAGACGACACAAAAGAGAGGTTGAACAGGCTAGTAATAGGGGTTGCAATAATTTCGGCAGATAATTTTAGAAAGAAAGGGTCCAGATTGTCAAGCCCAGCTGATTTGTAGGGGTTCAGATTTTGCAGCTCTTTCAGAACATCAGCTGAATGGATTTGGGAGAAGGAGAAATGGGGGAGGCTTGGGCGAGTAGCTGTGGGGGGTGCAGTGCTGTTGAATGCAGTAGGGGTAGTTAGGTGGAAAGCATGGCCAGCCGTAGAAAAATGCTTATTGAAATTCTCAATTATAGTGGGCTTATCGGTGGTGACAGAGTTTCCTATCCTCAGTGCAGTGGGCAGTTGGGAGGAGGTGTTCTTATTCTCCATGGACTTTACAATGTCCCAGAACTTTTTAGAGTTGGAGTTGCACGAAGCAAATTTCTGTTTGAAAAAGCTAGCCTTGGCGTTTCTAACTGCCTGTGTGTATTGGTTTCTAACTTCCCTAAAAAGTTGCATATCGCGGGGGCAGTTCGATGCTAATGCAGAACGCCACAGGATATTTTTGTGTTGGTTAAGGGCAGTCAGGTCTGGGGAGAACCAAGGGCTATATCTGTTCCTGGTTCTACATTTCTTGAAAGGGGCATGCTTATTTAAGATGGAGAGGAAGGCATTTAAAAAAAATAACCAGGCATCCTCTACTGACGGGATGAGGTCAATATCCTTCCAGGATACCAGGGCCAGGTCGAATAGAAAGGCTTGCTCGTTGAAATGTTTCAGGGAGCGTTTGACAGTGATGAGTGGAGGTCGTTTGACCGCTGACCCATTACGGGTGCAGGCAATGAGGCAGTGATCGCTGAGATCTTGGTTGAAAACAGCAGAGGTGTATTTAGAGGGCACGTTGGTTAGGATGATATCTATGAGGGTGCCAGTGTTTGCGGCTTTGGGGTTGTACCTGGTGGGTTCATTAATAATTTGTGTGAGATTGAGGGCATCAAGCTTGGATTGTAGGATGGCTGGGGTGTTAAGCATGTCCCAGTTTATGTCACCTAGTAGCACGAGCTCTGAAGATAGATGGGGGGCAATCAGTTCACATATGGTGTCCAGAGCACAACTAGGGGCCGAGGGGGGTCTATAGCAGGCGGCAACGGTGAGAGACTTGTTTTTGGAGAGGTGGATTTTTAAAAGTAGAAGTTCAAATTGTTTGGGTACAGACCTGGATAGCAGGACAGAACTCTGCAGGCTATCTCTGCAGTAGATTGCAACACCGCCCCCATTGGTCGTTCTATCTTGTCTGAAAACGTTGTAGTTAGGGATGAAGATTTCAGAGTTTTTGGTGGACTTCCTAAGCCAAGATTCAGACACAGCTAGGACATCCGGGTTGGCAGAGTGTGCTAAAGCAGTGAATAAAACAAACTTAGGGAGGAGGCTTCTAATGTTAACATGCATGAAACCAAGGTTATTACGGTTACAGAAGTCATCAAAAGAGAGAACCTGGGGAGTAGGAGTGGAGCCAGGCACTGCAGGGCCTGGATTCACCTCTACATCCCCAGAGGAGCAGAGAAGAATAAGTATGAGGGTACGGCTAACTTGGTCTATTATGAGGATGGAGCCATGTATCTGTTAAGGAGAAGGGGGGGTTACACTTGGTCTATTATGAGGATGGAGCCATGTATCTGTTAAGGAGGAGGGGGGGGGGGGGGGTTACACTTGGTCTATTATGAGGATGGAGCCATGTATTTGTTAAGGAGGAGGGGGGGTTACACTTGGTCTATTATGAGGATGGAGCCATGTATCTGTTAAGGAGGAGGGGGGGGGTTACACTTGGTCTATTATGAGGATGGAGCCATGTATCTGTTAAGGAGGAGGGGGGGTTACACTTGGTCTATTATGAGGATGGAGCCATGTATCTGTTAAGGAGGAGGGGGGGTTACACTTGGTCTATTTTTAGGATGGATCCATGTATCTGTTAAGGAGGAGGGGGGTTACACTTGGTCTATTATGAGGATGGAGCCATGTATCTGTTAAGGAGGGGGGGGGGGGGGTTACACTTGGTATATTTTTAGGATGGAGCCATGTATCTGTTAAGGAGGAGGGGGGGTTACACTTGGTCTATTATGAGGATGGAGCCATTTATCTGTTAAGGAGGGGGGGGGGGGGGGTTACACTTGGTCTATTATGAGGATGGAGCCATGTATCTGTTAAGGAGGAGGGGGGGGTTACACTTGGTCTGTTATGAGGATGGAGCCATGTATCTGTTACAGGGGGGGTTACACTTGGTCTATTATGAGGATGGAGCCATGTATCTGTTAAGGAGGAGGGGGGGTTACACTTGGTCTATTATGAGGATGGAGCCATGTATCTGTTAAGGAGGAGGGGGGGTTACACTTGGTCTATTATGAGGATGGAGCCATGTATCTGTTAAGGAGGGGGGGGGGGGTTACACTTGGTCTATTATGAGGATGGAGCCATGTATCTGTTAAGGAGGAGGGGGGGGTTACATGTGGTCTATTATGAGGATGGAGCCATGTATCTGTTAAGGAGGAGGGGGGGTTACACTTGGTCTATTATGAGGATGGAGCCATGTATCTGTTAAGGAGGAGGGGGGGGGGGTTACACTTGGTCTATTATGAGGATGGAGCCATGTATCTGTTAAGGAGGGGGGGGGGGGTTACACTTGGTCTATTATGAGGATGGAGCCATGTATCTGTTAAGGAGGAGGGGGGGGTTACACTTGGCCTATTATGAGGATGGAGCCATGTATCTGTTAAGGAGGAGGGGGGGGGGGTTACACTTGGTCTATTATGAGGATGGAGCCATGTATCTGTTAAGGAGGAGGGGGGGGTTACACTTGGTCTGTTATGAGGATGGAGCCATGTATCTGTTACAGGGGGGGTTACACTTGGTCTATTATGAGGATGGAGCCATGTATCTGTTAAGGAGGAGGGGGGGTTACACTTGGTCTATTATGAGGATGGAGCCATGTATCTGTTAAGGAGGAGGGGGGGTTACACTTGGTCTATTATGAGGATGGAGCCATGTATCTGTTAAGGAGGGGGGGGGGGGGGTTACACTTGGTCTATTATGAGGATGGAGCCATGTATCTGTTAAGGAGGAGGGGGGGGTTACATGTGGTCTATTATGAGGATGGAGCCATGTATCTGTTAAGGAGGAGGGGGGGTTACACTTGGTCTATTATGAGGATGGAGCCATGTATCTGTTAAGGAGGAGGGGGGGGGGGTTACACTTGGTCTATTATGAGGATGGAGCCATGTATCTGTTAAGGAGGGGGGGGGGTTACACTTGGTCTATTATGAGGATGGAGCCATGTATCTGTTAAGGAGGAGGGGGGGGGGGGGGGGTTACACTTGGTCTATTATGAGGATGGAGACATGTATCTGTTAAGGAGGAGGGGGGGTTACACTTGGTCTATTATGAGGATGGAGCCATGTATCAGTTAAGGAGGGGGGGGGGTTACACTTGGTCTATTATGAGGATGGAGCCATGTATCTGTTAAGGAGGAGGGGGGGGTTACACTTGGTCTATTATAAGGATGGAGCCATGTATCTGTTAAGGAGGAGGAGGGGGGGGGGGGTTACACTTGGTCTATTATGAGGATGGAGCCATGTACAGTGGGGGAAAAAAGTATTTAGTCAGCCACCAATTGTGCAAGTTCTCCCACTTAAAAAGATGAGAGAGGCCTGTAATTTTCGTCATAGGTACACGTCAACTATGACAGACAAAACTGTAACTTCTTCTTTAAGAGGCTCCTCTGTCCTCCACTTGTTACCTGTATTAATGGCACCTGTTTGAACTTGTTATCAGTATAAAAGACACCTGTCCACAACCTCAAACAGTCACACTCCAAACTCCACTATGGCCAAGACCAAAGCGCTGTCAAAGGACACCAGAAACAAAATTGTAGACCTGCACCAGGCTGGGAAGACTGAATCTGCAATAGGTAAGCAGCTTGGTTTGAAGAAATCAACTGTGGGAGCAATTATTAGGAAATGGAAGACATACAAGACCACTGATAATCTTCCTCGATCTGGGGCTCCACGCAAGATCTCACCCGTGGGGTCAAAATGATCACAAGAACGGTGAGCAAAAATCCCAGAACCACACGGGGGGACCTAGTGAATGACCTGCAGAGAGCTGGGACCAAAGCAACAAAGCCTACCATCAGTAACACACTATGCCACCAGGGACTCAAATCCTGCAGTGCCAGACGTGTCCCCCTGCTTAAGCCAGTACATGTCCAGGCCCGTCTGAAGTTTGCTAGAGAGCATTTGGATGATCCAGAAGAGGATTGGGAGAATGTCATATGGTCAGATGAAACCAAAATATAACTTTTTGGTAAAATCTCAACTCGTCGTGTTTGGAGGACAAAGAATGCTGAGTTGCATCCAAAGAACACCATACCTACTGTGAAGCATGGGGGTGGAAACATCATGCTTTGGGGCTGTTTTTCTGCAAAGGGACCAGGACGACTGATCCGTGTAAAGGAAAGAATGAATGGGGCCATGTATTGTGAGATTTTGAGTGAAAACCCCCTTCCATCAGCAAGGGCATTGAAGATGAAATGTGGCTGGGTCTTTCAGCATGACAATGATCCCAAACACACCGCCCGGGCAATGAAGGAGTGGCTTCGTAAGAAGCATTTCAAGGTCCTGGAGTGGCCTAGCCAGTCTCCAGATCTCAACCCCATAGAACATTTTTGGAGGGAGTTGAAAGTCCGTGTTGCCCAGCGACAGCCCCAAAACATCACTGCTCTAGAGGAGATCTGCATGGAGGAATGGGCCAAAATACCAGCAACAGTGTGTGAAAACCTTGTGAAGACTTACAGAAAACGTTTGACCTGTGTCATTGCCAACAAAGGGTATATAACAAAGTATTGAGATAAACTTTTGTTATTGACCAAATACTTATTTTCCACCATAATTTGCAAATAAATTCATTAAAAATCCTACAATGTGATTTTCTGGATTTTTTTTCTCATTTTGTCTGTCATTGTTGACGTGTACCTATGATGAAAATTACAGGCCTCTCTCGTCTTTTTAAGTGGGAGAACTTGCACAATTGGTGGCTGACTAAATACTTTTTCCCCCACTGTATGTGTTAAGGAGGGGAGGGGGGGGGGGGTTACACTTGGTCTATTATGAGGATGGAGCCATGTATCTGTTAAGGAGGAGGGGAGGGGGGGGTTACACTTGGTCTATTATGAGGATGGAGCCATGTATCTGTTAAGGAGGGGGGGGTTACACTTGGTCTATTATGAGGATGGAGCCATGTATCTGTTAAGGAGGAGGGGTTACACTTGGTCTATTATGAGGATGGAGCCATGTATCTGTTATTAAGGAGGGGGGGGTTACACTTGGTCTATTATGAGGATGGAGCCATGTATCTGTTAAGGAGGAGGGGAGGGGGGGGTTACACTTGGTCTATTATGAGGATGGAGCCATGTATCTGTTAAGGAGGGGGGGTTACACTTGGTCTATTATGAGGATGGAGCCATGTATCTGTTAAGGAGGAGGGGGAGGGTTACACGTGGTCTATTATGAGGATGGAGCCATGTATCTGTTAAGGAGGAGGGGGGTTACACTTGGTCTATTATGAGGATGGAGCCATGTATCTGTTAAGGAGGGGGGGGGGGGGGGGTTACACTTGGTCTATTATGAGGATGGAGCCATGTATCTGTTAAGGAGGAGGGGGGGGGGGTTACACTTGGTCTATTATGAGGATGGAGCCATGTATCTGTTAGGGAGAAGGGGGGGTTACACTTGGACTATTATGAGGATGGAGCCATGTATCTGTTAAGGAGGAGGGGGGTTTAAGGGGGGGGGGGTTACACTTGGTCTATTATGAGTATGGAGCCATGTATCTGTTAAGGGGGGGGGGGGGTTACACTTGGTCTATTATGAGTATGGAGCCATGTATCTGTTAAGGGGGGGGGGTTCAACTTGGTCTATTATGAGGATGGAGCCATGTATCTGTTAAGGAGGAGGGGGGGGGGGTTACACTTGGTCTATTATGAGGATGGAGCCATGTATCTGTTAAGGAGGAGGGGGGGTTACACTTGGTCTATTATGAGGATGGAGCCATGTATCTGTTAAGGAGGAGGGGGGGGGGGGGGGTTACACTTGGTCTATTATGAGGATGGAGCCATGTATCTTTTAAGGAGGAGGGGGGGGGTTACACTTGGTCTATTATGAGGATGGAGCCATGTATCTGTTAAGGAGGAGGGGGGGTTACACTTGGTCTATTATGATGATGGAGCCATGTATCTGTTAAGGGGGGGGGGGTTACACTTGGTCTATTATGAGTATGGAGCCATGTATCTGTTAAGGGGGGGGGGGGGTTACACTTGGTCTATTATGAGGATGGAGCCATGTATCTGTTAAGGAGGAGGGGGGGGGGGGGGGTTACACTTGGTCTATTATGAGGATGGAGCCATGTATCTGTTAAGGAGGAGGGGGGGTTACACTTGGTCTATTATGAGGATGGAGCCATCTATCTGTTAAGGAGGAGGGGGGGGGGGTTACACTTGGTCTATTATGAGGATGGAGCCATGTATCTTTTAAGGAGGAGGGGGGGTTACACTTGGTCTATTATGAGGATGGAGCCATGTATCTGTTAAGGAGGAGGGGGGGTTACACTTGGTCTATTATGATGATGGAGCCATGTATCTGTTAAGGGGGGGGTTTACACTTGGTCTATTATGAGTATGGAGCCATGTATCTGTTAAGGGGGGGGGGTTACACTTGGTCTATTATGAGTATGGAGCCATGTATCTGTTAAGGGGGGGGGGGGGGTTCAACTTGGTCTATTATGAGGATGGAGCCATGTATCTGTTAAGGAGGAGGGGGGGTTACACTTGGTCTATTATGAGGATGGAGCCATCTATCTGTTAAGGAGGAGGGGGGGGTTACACTTGGTCTATTATAAGGATGGAGCCATGTATCTGTTAAGGAGGAGGGGGGGTTACACTTGGTCTATTATGAGGATGGAGCCATGTATCTGTTAAGGAGGAGGGGGGTTACACTTGGTCTATTATGGGGATGGAGCCATGTATCTGTTAAGGAGGAGGGGGGGTTACACTTGGTCTATTATGAGGATGGAGCCATGTATCTGTTAAGGAGGAGGGGGGGGTTACACTTGGTCTATTATGAGGATGGAGCCATGTATCTGTTAAGGAGGAGGGGGGGTTACACTTGGTCTATTATGATGATGGAGCCATGTATCTGTTAATGGGGGGGGGGGGGGTTACACTTGGTCTATTATGAGGATGGAGTCATGTATCTGTTAAGGAGGAGGGGGGGTTACACTTGGTCTATTATGAGGATGGAGCCATGTATCTGTTAAGGAGGAGGGGGGGTTACACTTGGTCTATTATGAGGATGGAGCCATGTATCTGTTAAGGAGGAGGGAGGGTTACACTTGGTCTATTATGAGGATGGAGCCATGTATCTGTTAAGTAGGAGGGGGGGTTACACTTGGTCTATTATGAGGATGGAGACATGTATCTGTTAAGGAGGGGGGGGGGGTTACACTTGGTCCATTATGAGGATGGAGCCATGTATCTGTTAAGGAGGAGGGGGAGGGTTACACTTGGTCTATTATGAGGATGGAGCCATGTATCTGTTAAGGAGGAGGGGGGGTTACACTTGGTCTATTATGAGGATGGAGCCATGTATCTATTACAGGGGGGGGTTACACTTGGTCTATTATGAGGATGGAGCCATGTATCTGTTAAGGAGGAGGGGGGGGGGGTTACACTTGGTCTATTACGAGGATGGAGCCATGTATCTGTTAAGGGGGGGGGGGGTTACACTTGGTCTATTATGAGGATGGAGCCATGTATCTGTTAAGGAGGAGGGGGGTTACACTTGGTCTATTATGAGGATGGAGCCATGTATCTGTTAAGGAGGAGGGGGGGTTACACTTGGTCTATTATGAGGATGGAGCCATGTATCTGTTAAGGAGGGGGGGGGGTTACACTTGGTCTATTATGAGGATGGAGCCATGTATCTGTTAAGGAGGAGGGGGGGGGGGGTTACATGTGGTCTATTATGAGGATGGAGCCATGTATCTGTTAAGGAGGAGGGGGGGGGGGGGGTTACACTTGGTCTATTATGAGGATGGAGACATGTATCTGTTAAGGAGGAGGGGGGGTTACACTTGGTCTATTATGAGGATGGAGCCATGTATCAGTTAAGGAGGGGGGGGGGGTTACACTTGGTCTATTATGAGGATGGAGTCATGTATCTGTTAAGGAGGAGGAGGGGGGGGGGGGTTACACTTGGTCTATTATGAGGATGGAGCCATGTATCTGTTAAGGAGGAGGAGGGGGGGGGGGGGTTACACTTGGTCTATTATGAGGATGGAGCCATGTACAGTGGGGGAAAAAAGTATTTAGTCAGCCGCCAATTGTGCAAGTTCTCCCACTTAAAAAGATGAGAGAGGCCTGTAATTTTCGTCATAGGTACACGTCAACTATGACAGACAAAACTGTAACTTCTTCTTTAAGAGGCTCCTCTGTCCTTTACTTGTTACCTGTATTAATGGCACCTGTTTGAACTTGTTATCAGTATAAAAGACACCTGTCCACAACCTCAAACAGTCACACTCCAAACTCCACTATGGCCAAGACCAAAGCGCTGTCAAAGGACACCAGAAACAAAATTGTAGACCTGCACCAGGCTGGGAAGACTGAATCTGCAATAGGTAAGCAGCTTGGTTTGAAGAAATCAACTGTGGGAGCAATTATTAGGAAATGGAAGACA
Organism: Salmo salar; assembly: GCF_965601325.2. Taxonomy (NCBI): domain Eukaryota; kingdom Metazoa; phylum Chordata; class Actinopteri; order Salmoniformes; family Salmonidae; genus Salmo; species Salmo salar. The sequence continues at coordinate 47,416,529 of NC_138308.1, forward strand.
TACAAGACCACTGATAATCTTCCTCGATCTGGGGCTCCACGCAAGATCTCACCCGTGGGGTCAAAATGATCACAAGAACGGTGAGCAAAAATCCCAGAACCACACGGGGGGACCTAGTGAATGACCTGCAGAGAGCTGGGACCAAAGCAATAAAGCCTACCATCAGTAACACACTATGCCACCAGGGACTCAAATCCTGCAGTGCCAGACGTGTCCCCCTGCTTAAGCCAGTACATGTCCAGGCCCGTCTGAAGTTTGCTAGAGAGCATTTGGATGATCCAGAAGAGGATTGGGAGAATGTCATATGGTCAGATGAAACCAAAATATAACTTTTTGGTAAAATCTCAACTCGTCGTGTTTGGAGGACAAAGAATGCTGAGTTGCATCCAAAGAACACCATACCTACTGTGAAGCATGGGGGTGGAAACATCATGCTTTGGGGCTGTTTTTCTGCAAAGGGACCAGGACGACTGATCCGTGTAAAGGAAAGAATGAATGGGGCCATGTATTGTGAGATTTTGAGTGAAAACCCCCTTCCATCAGCAAGGGCATTGAAGATGAAATGTGGCTGGGTCTTTCAGCATGACAATGATCCCAAACACACCGCCCGGGCAATGAAGGAGTGGCTTCGTAAGAAGCATTTCAAGGTCCTGGAGTGGCCTAGCCAGTCTCCAGATCTCAACCCCATAGAACATTTTTGGAGGGAGTTGAAAGTCCGTGTTGCCCAGCGACAGCCCCAAAACATCACTGCTCTAGAGGAGATCTGCATGGAGGAATGGGCCAAAATACCAGCAACAGTGTGTGAAAACCTTGTGAAGACTTACAGAAAACGTTTGACCTGTGTCATTGCCAACAAAGGGTATATAACAAAGTATTGAGATAAACTTTTGTTATTGACCAAATACTTATTTTCCACCATAATTTGCAAATAAATTCATTAAAAATCCTACAATGTGATTTTCTGGATTTTTTTTCTCATTTTGTCTGTCATTGTTGACGTGTACCTATGATGAAAATTACAGGCCTCTCTCGTCTTTTTAAGTGGGAGAACTTGCACAATTGGTGGCTGACTAAATACTTTTTCCCCCACTGTATGTGTTAAGGAGGGGAGGGGGGGGGGTTACACTTGGTCTATTATGAGGATGGAGCCATGTATCTGTTAAGGAGGAGGGGGGGGTTACACTTGGTCTATTATGAGGATGGAGCCATGTATCTGTTAAGGAGGGGGGGGGGTTACACTTGGTCTATTATGAGGATGGAGCCATGTATCTGTTAAGGAGGAGGGGAGGGGGGGGTTACACTTGGTCTATTATGAGGATGGAGCCATGTATCTGTTAAGGAGGGGGGGTTACACTTGGTCTATTATGAGGATGGAGCCATGTATCTGTTAAGGAGGAGGGGGAGGGTTACACGTGGTCTATTATGAGGATGGAGCCATGTATCTGTTAAGGAGGAGGGGGGTTACACTTGGTCTATTATGAGGATGGAGCCAAGTATCTGTTAAGGAGGGGGGGGGTTACACTTGGTCTATTATGAGGATGGAGCCATGTATCTGTTAAGGAGGGGGGGGGGGGGGGGGGGGGGGGGGGGGGGGGGTTACACTTGGTCTATTATGAGGATGGAGCCATGTATCTGTTAAGGAGGAGGGGGGGGGGTTACACTTGGTCTATTATGAGGATGGAGCCATGTATCTGTTAGGGAGAAGGGGGGGTTACACTTGGACTATTATGAGGATGGAGCCATGTATCTGTTAAGGAGGAGGGGGGGTTAAGGGGGGGGTTACACTTGGTCTATTATGAGTATGGAGCCATGTATCTGTTAAGGGGGGGGGGGGTTACACTTGGTCTATTATGAGTATGGAGCCATGTATCTGTTAAGGGGGGGGGGGGGTTCAACTTGGTCTATTATGAGGATGGAGCCATGTATCTGTTAAGGAGGAGGGGGGGGGGGTTACACTTGGTCTATTATGAGGATGGAGCCATGTATCTGTTAAGGAGGAGGGGGGGTTACACTTGGTCTATTATGAGGATGGAGCCATGTATCTGTTAAGGAGGAGGGGGGGGGGGGGGGGGTTACACTTGGTCTATTATGAGGATGGAGCCATGTATCTTTTAAGGAGGAGGGGGGGGTTACACTTGGTCTATTATGAGGATGGAGCCATGTATCTGTTAAGGAGGAGGGGGGGTTACACTTGGTCTATTATGATGATGGAGCCATGTATCTGTTAAGGGGGGGGGTTACACTTGGTCTATTATGAGTATGGAGCCATGTATCTGTTAAGGGGGGGGGGTGTTACACTTGGTCTATTATGAGGATGGAGCCATGTATCTGTTAAGGAGGAGGGGGGGGTTACACTTGGTCTATTATGAGGATGGAGCCATGTATCTGTTAAGGAGGGGGGGGTTACACTTGGTCTATTATGAGGATGGAGCCATGTATCTGTTAAGGAGGAGGGGAGGGGGGGGGTTACACTTGGTCTATTATGAGGATGGAGCCATGTATCTGTTAAGGAGGGGGGGTTACACTTGGTCTATTATGAGGATGGAGCCATGTATCTGTTAAGGAGGAGGGGAGGGGGGGGTTACACTTGGTCTATTATGAGGATGGAGCCATGTATCTGTTAAGGAGGAGGGGGGGTTACACTTGGTCTATTATGAGGATGGAGCCATCTATCTGTTAAGGAGGAGGGGGGGGTTACACTTGGTCTATTATAAGGATGGAGCCATGTATCTGTTAAGGAGGAGGGGGGGTTAAGGGGGGGGGGTTACACTTGGTCTATTATGAGTATGGAGCCATGTATCTGTTAAGGGGGGGGGGGTTACACTTGGTCTATTATGAGTATGGAGCCATGTATCTGTTAAGGGGGGGGGGGTTCAACTTGGTCTATTATGAGGATGGAGACATGTATCTGTTAAGGAGGAGGGGGGGGGGGGGGTTACACTTGGTCTATTATGAGGATGGAGCCATGTATCTGTTAAGGAGGAGGGGGGGTTAAACTTGGTCTATTATGATGATGGAGCCATGTATCTGTTAAGGGGGGGGGGGGTTACACTTGGTCTATTATGAGTATGGAGCCATGTATCTGTTAAGGGGGGGGGGGGGTTACACTTGGTCTATTATGAGGATGAGGCCATGTATCTGTTAAGGAGGAGGGGGGGTTACACTTGGTCTATTATGAGGATGGAGCCATCTATCTGTTAAGGAGGAGGGGGGGGGGGGTTACAATTGGTCTATTATGAGGATGGAGCCATGTATCTGTTAAGGAGGGGGGGGGGGGGGGGGGGTTACACTTGGTCTATTATGAAGATGGAGCCATGTATCTGTTAAGGAGGGGGGGTTACACTTGGTCTATTATGAGGATGGAGCCATGTATCTGTTAAGGAGGAGGGGGAGGGTTACACGTGGTCTATTATGAGGATGGAGCCATGTATCTGTTAAGGAGGAGGGGGGTTACACTTGGTCTATTATGAGGATGGAGCCAAGTATCTGTTAAGGGGGGGGGGGGGGGGTTACACTTGGTCCATTATGAGGATGGAGCCATGTATCTGTTAAGGAGGAGGGGGGGGGGGGGGGGGGTTACACTTGGTCTATTATGAGGATGGAGCCATGTATCTGTTAAGGAGGAGGGGGGGGGGGGTTACACTTGGTCTATTATGAGGATGGAGCCATGTATCTGTTAGGGAGAAGGGGGGGTTACACTTGGACTATTATGAGGATGGAGCCATGTATCTGTTAAGGAGGAGGGGGGGTTAAGGGGGGGGTTACACTTGGTCTATTATGAGTATGGAGCCATGTATCTGTTAAGGGGGGGGGGGGGGGTTACACTTGGTCTATTATGAGTATGGAGCCATGTATCTGTTAAGGGGGGGGGGGGGGGGTTCAACTTGGTCTATTATGAGGATGGAGCCATGTATCTGTTAAGGAGGAGGGGGGGGTTACACTTGGTCTATTATGAGGATGGAGCCATGTATCTGTTAAGGAGGAGGGGGGGTTACACTTGGTCTATTATGAGGATGGAGCCATGTATCTGTTAAGGAGGAGGGGGGGGGGGGGGGTTACACTTGGTCTATTATGAGGATGGAGCCATGTATCTTTTAAGGAGGAGGGGGGGGTTACACTTGGTCTATTATGAGGATGGAGCCATGTATCTGTTAAGGAGGAGGGGGGGTTACACTTGGTCTATTATGATGATGGAGCCATGTATCTGTTAAGGGGGGGGGGGGGTTACACTTGGTCTATTATGAGTATGGAGCCATGTATCTGTTAAGGGGGGGGGGTGTTACACTTGGTCTATTATGAGGATGGAGCCATGTATCTGTTAAGGAGGAGGGGGGGGTTACACTTGGTCTATTATGAGGATGGAGCCATGTATCTGTTAAGGAGGGGGGGGTTACACTTGGTCTATTATGAGGATGGAGCAATGTATCTGTTAAGGAGGAGGGGAGGGGGGGGGGTTACACTTGGTCTATTATGAGGATGGAGCCATGTATCTGTTAAGGAGGGGGGGTTACACTTGGTCTATTATGAGGATGGAGCCATGTATCTGTTAAGGAGGAGGGGGAGGGTTACACGTGGTCTATTATGAGGATGGAGCCATGTATCTGTTAAGGAGGAGGGGGGTTACACTTGGTCTATTATGAGGATGGAGCCATGTATCTGTTAAGGAGGAGGGGGGGGGGGGGGGTTACACTTGGTCTATTATGAGGATGGAGCCATGTATCTGTTAAGGAGGGGGGGAGGGTTACACTTGGTCTATTATGAGGATGGAGCCATGTATCTGTTAAGGAGGAGGGGAGGGGGGGGTTACACTTGGTCTATTATGAGGATGGAGCCATGTATCTGTTAAGGAGGAGGGGGGGTTACACTTGGTCTATTATGAGGATGGAGCCATCTATCTGTTAAGGAGGAGGGGGGGGTTACACTTGGTCTATTATAAGGATGGAGCCATGTATCTGTTAAGGAGGAGGGGGGGTTAAGGGGGGGGGGGTTACACTTGGTCTATTATGAGTATGGAGCCATGTATCTGTTAAGGGGGGGGGGGGTTACACTTGGTCTATTATGAGTATGGAGCAATGTATCTGTTAAGGGGGGGGGGTTCAACTTGGTCTATTATGAGGATGGAGACATGTATCTGTTAAGGAGGAGGGGGGGGGGTTACACTTGGTCTATTATGAGGATGGAGCCATGTATCTGTTAAGGAGGAGGGGGGGTTACACTTGGTCTATTATGAGGATGGAGCCATGTATCTGTTAAGGAGGGGGGGGGGGGGTTACACTTGGTCTATTATGAGGATGGAGCCATGTATCTTTTAAGGAAGAGGGGGGGTTACACTTGGTCTATTATGAGGATGGAGCCATGTATCTGTTAAGGAGGAGGGGGGGTTACACTTGGTCTATTATGATGATGGAGCCATGTATCTGTTAAGGGGGGGGGGGTTACACTTGGTCTATTATGAGTATGGAGCCATGTATCTGTTAAGGGGGGGGGGGGGGGTTACACTTGGTCTATTATGAGGATGAGGCCATGTATCTGTTAAGGAGGAGGGGGGGTTACACTTGGTCTATTATGAGGATGGAGCCATCTATCTGTTAAGGAGGAGGGGGGGGGGGGGTTACACTTGGTCTATTATGAGGATGGAGCCATGTATCTGTTAAGGAGGGGGGGGGGGGGGGGTTACACTTGGTCTATTATGAAGATGGAGCCATGTATCTGTTAAGGAGGAGGGGGGGTTACACTTGGTCTATTATGAGGATGGAGCCATGTATCTGTTAAGGAGGAGGGGGGGGGTTACACTTGGTCTATTATGAGGATGGAGCCATGTATCTGTTAGGGAGAAGGAGGGGGTTACACTTGGACTATTATGAGGATGGAGCCATGTATCTGTTAAGGAGGAGGGGGGGTTACACTTGGTCTATTATGAGGATTGAGCCATGTATCTGTTAAGGAGGAGGGGAGGGGGGGGGGTTACACTTGGTCTATTATGAGGATGGAGCCATGTATCTGTTAAGGAGGGGGGGTTACACTTGGTCTATTATGAGGATGGAGCCATGTATCTGTTAAGGAGGAGGGGGAGGGTTACACGTGGTCTATTATGAGGATGGAGCCATGTATCTGTTAAGGAGGAGGGGGGTTACACTTGGTCTATTATGAGGATGGAGCCATGTATCTGTTAAGGAGGAGGGGGGGGGGGTTACACTTGGTCTATTATGAGGATGGAGCCATGTATCTGTTAAGGAGGAGGGGAGGGTTACACTTGGTCTATTATGAGGATGGAGCCATGTATCTGTTAAGGAGGAGGGGAGGGGGGGGTTACACTTGGTCTATTATGAGGATGGAGCCATGTATCTGTTAAGGAGGAGGGGGGGTTACACTTGGTCTATTATGAGGATGGAGCCATCTATCTGTTAAGGAGGAGGGGGGGGTTACACTTGGTCTATTATAAGGATGGAGCCATGTATCTGTTAAGGAGGAGGGGGGGTTAAGGGGGGGGGGGGTTACACTTGGTCTATTATGAGTATGGAGCCATGTATCTGTTAAGGGGGGGGGGGTTACACTTGGTCTATTATGAGGATGGAGCCATGTATCTGTTAAGGAGGAGGGGGAGGGTTACACGTGGTCTATTATGAGGATGGAGCCATGTATCTGTTAAGGAGGAGGGGGGTTACACTTGGTCTATTATGAGGATGGAGCCATGTATCTGTTAAGGAGGAGGGGGGGGGGGTTACACTTGGTCTATTATGAGGATGGAGCCATGTATCTGTTAAGGAGGAGGGGAGGGTTACACTTGGTCTATTATGAGGATGGAGCCATGTATCTGTTAAGGAGGAGGGGAGGGGGGGGTTACACTTGGTCTATTATGAGGATGGAGCCATGTATCTGTTAAGGAGGAGGGGGGGTTACACTTGGTCTATTATGAGGATGGAGCCATCTATCTGTTAAGGAGGAGGGGGGGGTTACACTTGGTCTATTATAAGGATGGAGCCATGTATCTGTTAAGGAGGAGGGGGGGTTAAGGGGGGGGGGGGGGTTACACTTGGTCTATTATGAGTATGGAGCCATGTATCTGTTAAGGGGGGGGGGGTTACACTTGGTCTATTATGAGTATGGAGCCATGTATCTGTTAAGGGGGGGGGGGTTCAACTTGGTCTATTATGAGGATGGAGACATGTATCTGTTAAGGAGGAGGGGGGGTTACACTTGGTCTATTATGATGATGGAGCCATGTATCTGTTAAGGGGGGGGGGGTTACACTTGGTCTATTATGAGTATGGAGCCATGTATCTGTTAAGGGGGGGGGGGGGGGGGGTTACACTTGGTCTATTATGAGGATGGAGCCATGTATCTGTTAAGGAGGAGGGGGGGTTACACTTGGTCTATTATGAGGATGGAGCCATGTATCTGTTAAGGAGGAGGGGGGGGGGGGTACACTTGGTCTATTATGAGGATGGAGCCATGTATCTGTTAAGGAGGAGGGGGGGTTACACTTGGTCTATTATGATGATGGAGCCATGTATCTGTTAAGGGGGGGGGGGGGGGTTACACTTGGTCTATTATGAGTATGGAGCCATGTATCTGTTAAGGGGGGGGGGGGGGTTACACTTGGTCTATTATGAGGATGGAGCCATGTATCTGTTAAGGAGGAGGGGGGGTTACACTTGGTCTATTATGAGGGTGGAGCCATGTATCTGTTAAGGAGGGGGGGGGGGGGGTACACTTGGTCTATTATGAGGATGGAGCCATGAATCTGTTAAGGGGGGGGGGGGGTTACACTTGGTCTATTATGAAGATGGAGCCATGTATCTGTTAAGGAGGAGGGGGGGTTACACTTGGTCTATTATGAGGATGGAGCCATCTATCTGTTAAGGAGGAGGGGGGGGTTACACTTGGTCTATTATAAGGATGGAGCCATGTATCTGTTAAGGAGGAGGGGGGGTTACACTTGGTCTATTATGAGGATGGAGCCATGTATCTGTTAAGGAGGAGGGGGGGTTACACTTGGTCTATTATGGGGATGGAGCCATGTATCTGTTAAGGAGGAGGGGGGGTTACACTTGGTCTATTATGAGGATGGAGCCATGTATCTGTTAAGGAGGAGGGGGGGGGTTACACTTGGTCTATTATGAGGATGGAGCCATGTATCTGTTAGGGAGAAGGGGGGGGTTACACTTGGACTATTATGAGGATGGAGCCATGTATCTGTTAAGGAGGAGGGGGGGTTACACTTGGTCTATTATGATGATGGAGCCATGTATCTGTTAAGGGGGGGGGGGGGTTACACTTGGTCTATTATGAGGATGGAGTCATGTATCTGTTAAGGAGGAGGGGGGGGGGTTACACTTGGTCTATTATGAGGATGGAGTCATGTATCTGTTAAGGAGGAGGGGGGGGGGGGTTACACTTGGTCTATTATGAGGATGGAGCCATCTATCTGTTAAGGAGGAGGGGGGGTTTACACTTGGTCTATTATGAGGATGGAGCCATGTATCTGTTAAGTAGGGGGGGGGTTACACTTGGTCTATTATGAGGATGGAGACATGTATCTGTTAAGGAGGGGGGGGGTTACACTTGGTCCATTATGAGGATGGAGCCATGTATCTGTTAAGGAGGAGGGGGAGGGTTACACTTGGTCTATTATGAGGATGGAGCCATGTATCTGTTAAGGAGGAGGGGGGGTTACACTTGGTCTATTATGAAGATGGAGCCATGTATCTGTTAAGGAGGAGGGGGGGGGTTACACTTGGTCTATTATGAGGATGGAGCCATGTATCTGTTAAAGAGGGGGGGGGGGGGGGTTACACTTGGTCGATTATGAGGATGGAGCCATTTATCTGTTAAGGAGGAGGGGGGGGATACACTTGGTCTATTATGAGGATGGAGCCATCTATCTGTTAAGGAGGAGGGGGGGTTACACTTGGTCTATTATGAGGATGGAGCCATGTATCTGTTAAGGAGGAGGGGGGGTTACACGTGGTCTATTATGAGGATGGAGCCATGTATCTGTTAAGGAGGAGGGGGGGTTACACTTGGTCTATTATGAGGATGGAGCCATGTATCTGTTAAGGAGGAGGGGGGGTTACACTTGTTCTATTATGAGGATGGAGCCATGTATCTGTTAAGGAGGGGGGGGGTTACACTTGGTCTATTATGAGGATGGAGCCATGTATCTGTTAAGGAGGAGGGGGGGTTACACTTGGTCTATTATGAGGATGGAGCCATGTATCTGTTAAGGAGGAGGGGGGGTTACACTTGGTCTATTATGAGGATGGAGCCATGTATCTGTTAAGGAGGAGGGGGGGGTGGGGTTACACTTGGTCTATTATGAGGATGGAGCCATGTATCTGTTAAGGAGGAGGGGGGAGGTTACACTTGGTCTATTATGAGGATGGAGCCATGTATCTGTTAGGGAGAAGGGGGGGTTACACTTGGACTATTATGAGGATGGAGCCATGTATCTGTTAAGGAGGAGGGGGGGGTTACACTTGTTCTATTATGAGGATGGAGCCATGTATCTGTTAAGGAGGGGGGGGGGTTACACTTGGTCTATTATGAGGATGGAGCCATCTATCTGTTAAGGAGGAGGGGGGGGTTTACACTTGGTCTATTATGAGGATGGAGCCATGTATCTGTTAAGGATGAGGGGGGTGGTTACACTTGGTCTATTATGAGGATGGAGCCATGTATCTGTTAAGGAGGAGGGGGGGGGGGTTACACTTGGTCTATTATGAGGATGGAGCCATGTATCTGTTAAGGAGGGGGGGGGTTACACTTGGTCTATTATGAGGATGGAGCCATGTATCTGTTAAGGAGGAGGGGGGGGGGGGTTACACTTGGTCTATTATGAGGATGGAGCCATGTATCTGTTAAGGAGGAGGGGGGGTTACACTTGGTCTATTATGAGGATGGAGCCATGTATCTGTTAAGGAGGGGGGGGGTTACACTTGGTCTATTATGAGGATGGAGCCATGTATCTGTTAAGGAGGAGGGGGGGTTACACTTGGTCTATTATGAGGATGGAGCCATGTATCTGTTAAGGAGGAGGGGGGGGGGGTTACACTTGGTCTATTATGAGGATGGAGCCATGTATCTGTTAAGGAGGAGGGGGAAGGTTACACTTGGTCTATTATGAGGATGGAGCCATGTATCTGTTAGGGAGAAGGGGGGGTTACACTTGGACTATTATGAGGATGGGGCCATGTATCTGTTAAGGAGGAGGGGGGGGGGGGTTACACTTGGTCTATTATGAGGATGGAGCCATTTATCTGTTAAGGAGGAGGGGGGGGGGGGTTTACACTTGGTCTATTATGAGGATGGAGCCATGTATCTGTTAAGGAGGAGGGGGGGGGGGGTTACACTTGGTCTATTATGAGGATGGAGCCATGTATCTGTTAAGGAGGAGGGGGGGGGGTTACACTTGGTCTATTATGAGGATGGAGCCATGTATCTGTTAAGGAGGAGGGGGGGGGGGTTACACTTGGTCTATTATGAGGATGGAGCCATGTATCTGTTAAGGAGGAGGGGGGGGGGTTACACTTGGTCTATTATGAGGATGGAGCCATGTATCTGTTAAGGAGGAGGGGGGGGTTACACTTGGCCTATTATGAGGATGGAGCCATGTATCTGTTAAGGAGGAGGGGGGGGGTTAAACTTGGTCTATTATGAGGATGGAGCCATGTATCTGTTAAGGAGGAGGGGGGGTTACACTTGGTCTATTATGAGGATGGAGCCATGTATCTGTTAAGGAGGAGGGGGGGGGGGTTACACTTGGTCTATTATGAGGATGGAGCCATGTATCTGTTAAGGAGGAGGGGGGGGTTACACTTGGCCTATTATGAGGATGGAGCCATGTATCTGTTAAGGAGGAGGGGGGGGTTACACTTGGTCTATTATGAGGATGGAGCCATGTATCTGTTAAGGAGGAGGGGGGGGGGGTTACACTTGGTCTATTATGAGGATGGAGCCATGTATCTGTTAAGGAGGAGGGGGGGTTACACTTGGTCTATTATGAGGATGGAGCCATGTATCTGTTAAGGAGGGGGGGGGTTACACTTGGTCTATTATGAGGATGGAGCCATGTATCTGTTAAGGAGGAGGGGGGGTTACACTTGGTCTATTATGAGGATGGAGCCATGTATCTGTTAAGGAGGAGGGGGGGTTACACTTGGTCTATTTTTAGGATGGATCCATGTATCTGTTAAGGAGGAGGGGGGGGTTACACTTGGTCTATTATGAGGATGGAGCCATGTATCTGTTAAGGAGGAGGGGGGGGTTACACTTGGTCTATTATGAGGATGGAGCCATGTATCTGTTAAGGAGGGGGGGGGTTACACTTGGTATATTTTTAGGATGGAGCCATGTATCTGTTAAGGAGGAGGGGGGGGTTACACTTGGTCTATTATGAGGATGGAGCCATGTATCTGTTAAGGAGGAGGGGGGGGGGGGTTACACGTGGTCTATTATGAGGATGGAGCCATGTATCTGTTAAGGAGGAGGGGGGGTTACACTTGGTCTATTATGAGGATGGAGCCATTTATCTGTTAAGGAGGAGGGGGGGGGGGGTTACACTTGGTCTATCATGAGGATGGAGCCATGTATCTGTTAAGGAGGAGGGGGGGGGGTTACACTTGGTCTATTATGAGGATGGAGCCATGTATCTGTTAAGGAGGAGGGGGGGGGGTTACACTTGGTCTATTATGAGGATGGAGCCATGTATCTGTTAAGGAGGAGGGGGGGGTTACACTTGGTCTATTATGAGGATGGAGCCATGTATCTGTTAAGGAGGAGGGGGGGGGGTTACACTTGGTCTATTATAAGGATGGAGCCATGTATCTGTTAAGGAGGAGGGGGGGTTACACTTGGTCTATTATGAGGATGGAGCCATGTATCTGTTAAGGAGGAGGGGGGGTTACACTTGGTCTATTATGAGGATGGAGCCATGTATCTGTTAAGGAGGGGGGGGGGGTTACACTTGGTCTATTATGAGGATGGAGCCATGTATCTGTTAAGGAGGAGGGGGGGGGGGGTTACACTTGGTCTATTATGAGGATGGAGCCATGTATCTGTTAAGGAGGAGGGGGGGGGGTTACACTTGGTCTATTATGAGGATGGAGCCATGTATCTGTTAAGGAGGAGGGAAGGGGGTTACACTTGGTCTATTATGAGGATGGAGCCATGTATCTGTTAAGGAGGAGGGGGGGTTACACTTGGTCTATTATGAGGGTGGAGCCATGTATCTGTTAAGGAGGAGGGGGGGGGGGGGGGTTACACTTGGTCTATTATGAGGATGGAGCCATGTATCTGTTAAGGAGGGGGGGGGGGTTACACTTGGTCGATTATGAGGATGGAGCCATTTATCTGTTAAGGAGGAGGGGGGGGGGGATACACTTGGTCTATTATGAGGATGGAGCCATCTATCTGTTAAGGAGGAGGGGGGGTTTACACTTGGTCTATTATGAGGATGGAGCCATGTATCTGTTAAGGAGGAGGGGGGGTTACACTTGGTCTATTATGAGGATGGAGCCATGTATCTGTTAAGGAGGAGGGGGGGGGGTTACACTTGTTCAATTATGAGGATGGAGCCATGTATCTGTTAAGGAGGGGGGGGGGGGGGTTACACTTGGTCTATTATGAGGATGGAGCCATGTATCTGTTAAGGAGGAGGGGGGGTTACACTTGGTCTATTATGAGGATGGAGCCATGTATCTGTTAAGGAGGAGGGGGGGGGGGGGTTACACTTGGTCTATTATGAGGATGGAGCCATGTATCTGTTAAGGAGGAGGGGGGGGGGGGGGGGTTTACACTTGGTCTATTATGAGGATGGAGCCATGTATCTGTTAGGGAGAAGGGGGGGTTACACTTGGTCTATTATGATGATGGAGCCATGTATCTGTTAAGGGGGGGGGGGTTACAATTGGTCTATTATGAGTATGGAGCCATGTATCTGTTAAGGGGGGGGGGGGGGGGGTTACACTTGGTCTATTATGAGGATGGAGCCATGTATCTGTTAAGGAGGGGGGGGGGTTACACTTGGTCGATTATGAGGATGGAGCCATTTATCTGTTAAGGAGGAGGGGGGGGGGATACACTTGGTCTATTATGAGGATGGAGCCATGTATCTGTTAAGGAGGAGGAGGGGGGGTTACACTTGGTCTATTATGAGGATGGAGCCATGTATCTGTTAAGGAGGAGGGGGGGTTACACTTGGTCTATTATGAGGATGGAGCCATCTATCTGTTAAGGAGGAGGGGGGGGTTTACACTTGGTCTATTATGAGGATGGAGCCATCTATCTGTTAAGGAGGAGGGGGGGGTTACACTTGGTCTATTATGAGGATGGAGCCATGTATCTGTTAAGGAGGAGGGGGGGTTACACTTGTTCAATTATGAGGATGGAGCCATGTATCTGTTAAGGAGGGGGGGGTTACACTTGGTCTATTATGAGGATGGAGCCATGTATCTGTTAAGGAGGAGGGGGGGTTACACTTGGTCTATTATGAGGATGGAGCCATGTATCTGTTAAGGAGGAGGGGGGGGGGGGGTTACACTTGGTCTATTATGAGGATGGAGCCATGTATCTGTTAAGGAGGAGGGGGGGGGGGGTTACACTTGGTCTATTATGAGGATGGAGCCATGTATCTGTTAGGGAGAAGGGGGGGTTACACTTGGTCTATTATGATGATGGAGCCATGTATCTGTTAAGGGGGGGGTTACACTTGGTCTATTATGAGTATGGAGCCATGTATCTGTTAAGGGGGGGGGGGGGGGTTACACTTGGTCTATTATGAGGATGGAGCCAGGTATCTGTTAAGGAGGAGGGGGGGTTATACTTGGTCTATTGTGAGGATGGAGCCATGTATCTGTTAAGGAGGAGGAGGGGGGGTTACACTTGGTCTATTATGAGTATGGAGCCATGTATCTGTTAGGGGGGGTTACACTTGGTCTATTATGAGGATGGAGCCATGTATCTGTTAAGGAGGAGGGGGGGGGGGGTTACACTTGGTCTATTATGAGTATGGAGCCATGTATCTGTTAGGGGGGGTTACACTTGGTCTATTATGAGGATGGAGCCATGTATCTGTTAAGGTGGGGGGGTTACACTTGGTCTATTATGAGGATGGAGCCATGTATCTGTTAGGGAGAAGGGGGGGGTTACACTTGGTCTATTATGAGTATGGAGCCATGTATCTGTTAAGGTGTTCCGGTGTTCCTCAAGGTTCCGTTTTAGGACCACTATTGTTTTCACTATATATTTTACCTCTTGGGGATGTCATTCGAAAACATAATGTTAAATTTCACTGCTATGCAGACGACACACAGCTGTACATTTCAATGAAACATGGTGAAGCCCCAAAATTGCCCTCGCTAGAAGCCTGTGTTTCAGACATAAAGAAGTGGATGGCTGCAAACTTTCTACTTTTAAACTCGGACAAAACAGAGATGCTTGTTCTAGGTCCCAAGAAACAAAGAGATCTTCTGTTGAATCTGACAATTAATCTGGATGGTTGTACAGTCGTCTCAAATAAAACTGTGAAGGACCTCGGCGTTACTCTGGACCCTGATCTCTCTTTTGAAGAACATATCAAGACTGTTTCAAGGACAGCTTTTTTCCATCTACGTAACATTGCAAAAATCAGAAATTTTCTGTCCAAAAATGACGCAGAAAAATTAATCCATGCTTTTGTTACTTCTAGGCTGGACTACTGCAATGCTCTACTTTCCGGCTACCCGGATAAAGCACTAAATAAACTTCAGTTAGTGCTAAATACGGCTGCTAGAATCCTGACTAGAACCAAAAAATTTGATCATATTACTCCAGTGTTAGCCTCCCTACACTGGCTTCCTGTTAAGGCAAGGGCTGATTTCAAGGTTTTACTGCTAACCTACAAAGCATTACATGGGCTTGCTCCTACCTATCTTTCCGATTTGGTCCTGCCGTACATACCTACACGTACGCTACGGTCACAAGACGCAGGCCTCCTAATTGTCCCTAGAATTTCTAAGCAAACGGCTGGAGGTAGGGCTTTCTCCTATAGAGCTCCATTTTTATGGAATGGTCTGCCTACCAATGTGAGAGACGCAGACTCAGTCTCAACCTTTAAGTCTTTACTGAAGACTTATCTCTTCAGTAGGTCCTATGATTAAGTATAGTCTGGCCCAGGAGTGTGAAGGTGAACGGAAAGGCTGGAGCAACGAACCGCCCTTGCTGTCTCTGCCTTGCCGGTTCCCCTCTTTCCACTGGGATTCTCTGCCTCTAACCCTTTTACAGAGGCTGAGTCACTGGCCTACTGGTGTTCTTCCATGCCGTCCATGGGAGGGGTGCGTCACTTGAGTGGGTTGAGTCACTGACGTGGTCTTCCTGTCTGGGTTGGCGCCCCCCCCCCCCCCCCCTTGGGTTGTGCCATGGCGGAGATCGTTGTGGGCTATACTCGGCCTTGTCTTAGGACGGTAAGTTGGTGGTTGGAGACATCCCTCTAGTGGTGTGGGGGCTGTGCTTTGGCAAAGTGGGTGGGGTTATATCCTGCCTGTTTGGCCCTGTCCGGGGGTATCATCGGATGGGGCCACAGTGTCTTCTGATCCCTCCTGTCTCAGCCTCCAGTATTTATGCTGCAGTAGTTTATGTGTCGGGGGGCTAGGGTCAGTCTGTTACATCTGGAGTATTTCTCTTGTCTTATCCGGTGTCCTGTGTGTATTTAAATATGCTCTCTCTAATTCTCTCTTTCTCTCTTTCTGTCTTTCTCTCGGAGGACCTGAGCCCTAGGACCATGCCTCAGGACTACCTGGTATGATGACTCCTTGCTGTCCCCAGTCCACCTGGCCGTGCTGCTGCTCCAGTTTCAACTGTTCTGCCTGCGGCTATGGAACCCTGACCTGTTCACCGGACGTGCTTGTTGCACCCTCGACAACTACTATGATTATTATTATTTGACCATGCTGGTCATTTATGAACATTTTAACATTTTAACATTTTGACCATGTTCTGTTATAATATCCACCCTGCACAGCCAGAAGAGGACTGGCCACCCCTCATAGCCTGGTTCCTCTCTAGGTTTCTTCCTAGGTTTTTGGCCTTTCTAGGGAGTTTTTCCTAGGGAGTTTTTCCTAGCCACCGTGCTTCTTTCACATGCTTTGCTTGCTGTTTGGGGTTTTAGGCTGGGTTTCTGTACAGCACTTTGAGAATATCAGCTGATGTACGAAGGGCTATATAAAAATAAATTTGATTTTTGAAATTTGATTTAAGGGGGGGGGGGGTTACACTTGGTCTATTATGAGGATGGAGGCAGGTATCTGTTAAGGAGGAGGGGGGGTTATACTTGGTCTATTGTGAGGATGGAGCCATGTATCTGTTAAGGAGGAGGGGGGGGGGGGGGGGGTTACACTTGGTCTATTATGAGGATGGAGCCATGTATCTGTTAAGGAGGAAGGGGGGTTACACTTGGTCTATTATGAGGATGGAGCCATGTATCTGCTAAGGAGGGGGGGGGGGGTTACACTTGGTCTATTATGAGGATGGAGCCATGTATCTGTTAAGGAGGGATGGGGGTTACACTTGGTCTATTATGAGGATGGAGCCATGTATCTGTTAAGGAGGAGGGGGGGGTTACACTTGGTCTATTATGAGGATGGAGCCATGTATCTGTTAAGGAGGGGGGGGGGGGGGTCCACTTGGTCTATTATGAGGATGGAGCCATGTATCTGTTAAGGAGGAGGGGGGTGGTTACACTTGGTCTATTATGAGGATGGAGCCATGTATCTGTTAAGGAGGAGGGGGGTGGTTACACTTGGTCTATTATGAGGATGGAGTCATGTATCTGTTAAGGAGGAGGGGGGTTACACTTGGTCTATTATGAGGATGGAGCCATGTATCTGTTAAGGAGGAGGGGGGGGAGGGGGGGTTACACTTGGTCTATTATGAGGATGGAGCCATCTATCTGTTAAGGAGGAGGGGGGGTTTACACTTGGTCTATTATGAGGATGGAGCCATGTATCTGTTAAGTAGGAGGGGGGGGGGGGGTTACACTTGGTCTATTATGAGGATGGAGCCATGTATCTGTTAAGGAGGAGGGGGGGGGGGGGGTTACACTTGGTCTATTATGAGGATGGAGCCATGTATCTGTTAAGGAGGAGGGGGGGGGGGGTTACACTTGGTCTATTATGAGGATGGAGCCATGTATCTGTTAAGGAGGAGGGGGGGGGGGGGGGGGTTACACTTGGTCTATTATGAGGATGGAGCCATGTATCTGTTAAGGTGGGGGGGGTTACACTTGGTCTATTATGAGGATGGAGCCATGTATCTGTTAGGGAGAAGGGGGGGTTACACTTGGTCTATTATGAGTATGGAGCCATGTATCTGTTAAGGTGGGGGGGGTTACACTTGGTCTATTATGAGGATGGAGCCATGTATCTGTTAAGGAGGAGGGGGGGGTTACACTTGGTCTATTATGAGGATGGAGCCATGTATCTGTTAAGGAGGAGGGGGGGGGTTACACTTGGTCTATTATGAGGATGGAGCCATGTATCTGTTAAGGAGGAGGGGGGGGGGGGGGTTACACTTGGTCTATTATGAGGATGGAGCCATGTATCTGTTAAGGAGGAGGGGGGGTTACACTTGGTCTATTATGAGGATGGAGCCATGTATCTGTTAAGGAGGAGGGGGGGGGGGGTTACACTTGGTCTATTATGAGGATGGAGCCATGTATCTGTTAAGGAGGAGGGGGGGGGGGGGGGTTTACACTTGGTCTATTATGAGGATGGAGCCATGTATCTGTTAGGGAGAAGGGGGGGTTACACTTGGTCTATTATGATGATGGAGCCATGTATCTGTTAAGGGGGGGGGGGGTTACAATTGGTCTATTATGAGTATGGAGCCATGTATCTGTTAAGGGGGGGGGGGGGGTTACACTTGGTCTATTATGAGGATGGAGCCATGTATCTGTTAAGGAGGGGGGGGGGTTACACTTGGTCGATTATGAGGATGGAGCCATTTATCTGTTAAGGAGGAGGGGGGGGGATACACTTGGTCTATTATGAGGATGGAGCCATGTATCTGTTAAGGAGGAGGAGGGGGGGTTACACTTGGTCTATTATGAGGATGGAGCCATGTATCTGTTAAGGAGGAGGGGGGGTTACACTTGGTCTATTATGAGGATGGAGCCATCTATCTGTTAAGGAGGAGGGGGGGGTTTACACTTGGTCTATTATGAGGATGGAGCCATCTATCTGTTAAGGAGGAGGGGGGGGTTACACTTGGTCTATTATGAGGATGGAGCCATGTATCTGTTAAGGAGGAGGGGGGGTTACACTTGTTCAATTATGAGGATGGAGCCATGTATCTGTTAAGGAGGGGGGGGTTACACTTGGTCTATTATGAGGATGGAGCCATGTATCTGTTAAGGAGGAGGGGGGGTTACACTTGGTCTATTATGAGGATGGAGCCATGTATCTGTTAAGGAGGAGGGGGGGGGGGGGTTACACTTGGTCTATTATGAGGATGGAGCCATGTATCTGTTAAGGAGGAGGGGGGGGGGGGGTTACACTTGGTCTATTATGAGGATGGAGCCATGTATCTGTTAGGGAGAAGGGGGGGTTACACTTGGTCTATTATGATGATGGAGCCATGTATCTGTTAAGGGGGGGGTTACACTTGGTCTATTATGAGTATGGAGCCATGTATCTGTTAAGGGGGGGGGGGGGGGTTACACTTGGTCTATTATGAGGATGGAGCCAGGTATCTGTTAAGGAGGAGGGGGGGTTATACTTGGTCTATTGTGAGGATGGAGCCATGTATCTGTTAAGGAGGAGGAGGGGGGGTTACACTTGGTCTATTATGAGTATGGAGCCATGTATCTGTTAGGGGGGGTTACACTTGGTCTATTATGAGGATGGAGCCATGTATCTGTTAAGGAGGAGGGGGGGGGGGGTTACACTTGGTCTATTATGAGTATGGAGCCATGTATCTGTTAGGGGGGGTTACACTTGGTCTATTATGAGGATGGAGCCATGTATCTGTTAAGGTGGGGGGGTTACACTTGGTCTATTATGAGGATGGAGCCATGTATCTGTTAGGGAGAAGGGGGGGTTACACTTGGTCTATTATGAGTATGGAGCCATGTATCTGTTAAGGTGTTCCGGTGTTCCTCAAGGTTCCGTTTTAGGACCACTATTGTTTTCACTATATATTTTACCTCTTGGGGATGTCATTCGAAAACATAATGTTAAATTTCACTGCTATGCAGACGACACACAGCTGTACATTTCAATGAAACATGGTGAAGCCCCAAAATTGCCCTCGCTAGAAGCCTGTGTTTCAGACATAAAGAAGTGGATGGCTGCAAACTTTCTACTTTTAAACTCGGACAAAACAGAGATGCTTGTTCTAGGTCCCAAGAAACAAAGAGATCTTCTGTTGAATCTGACAATTAATCTGGATGGTTGTACAGTCGTCTCAAATAAAACTGTGAAGGACCTCGGCGTTACTCTGGACCCTGATCTCTCTTTTGAAGAACATATCAAGACTGTTTCAAGGACAGCTTTTTTCCATCTACGTAACATTGCAAAAATCAGAAATTTTCTGTCCAAAAATGACGCAGAAAAATTAATCCATGCTTTTGTTACTTCTAGGCTGGACTACTGCAATGCTCTACTTTCCGGCTACCCGGATAAAGCACTAAATAAACTTCAGTTAGTGCTAAATACGGCTGCTAGAATCCTGACTAGAACCAAAAAATTTGATCATATTACTCCAGTGTTAGCCTCCCTACACTGGCTTCCTGTTAAGGCAAGGGCTGATTTCAAGGTTTTACTGCTAACCTACAAAGCATTACATGGGCTTGCTCCTACCTATCTTTCCGATTTGGTCCTGCCGTACATACCTACACGTACGCTACGGTCACAAGACGCAGGCCTCCTAATTGTCCCTAGAATTTCTAAGCAAACGGCTGGAGGTAGGGCTTTCTCCTATAGAGCTCCATTTTTATGGAATGGTCTGCCTACCAATGTGAGAGACGCAGACTCAGTCTCAACCTTTAAGTCTTTACTGAAGACTTATCTCTTCAGTAGGTCCTATGATTAAGTATAGTCTGGCCCAGGAGTGTGAAGGTGAACGGAAAGGCTGGAGCAACGAACCGCCCTTGCTGTCTCTGCCTTGCCGGTTCCCCTCTTTCCACTGGGATTCTCTGCCTCTAACCCTTTTACAGAGGCTGAGTCACTGGCCTACTGGTGTTCTTCCATGCCGTCCATGGGAGGGGTGCGTCACTTGAGTGGGTTGAGTCACTGACGTGGTCTTCCTGTCTGGGTTGGCGCCCCCCCCCCCCCCCCCCTTGGGTTGTGCCATGGCGGAGATCGTTGTGGGCTATACTCGGCCTTGTCTTAGGACGGTAAGTTGGTGGTTGGAGACATCCCTCTAGTGGTGTGGGGGCTGTGCTTTGGCAAAGTGGGTGGGGTTATATCCTGCCTGTTTGGCCCTGTCCGGGGGTATCATCGGATGGGGCCACAGTGTCTTCTGATCCCTCCTGTCTCAGCCTCCAGTATTTATGCTGCAGTAGTTTATGTGTCGGGGGGCTAGGGTCAGTCTGTTACATCTGGAGTATTTCTCTTGTCTTATCCGGTGTCCTGTGTGTATTTAAATATGCTCTCTCTAATTCTCTCTTTCTCTCTTTCTGTCTTTCTCTCGGAGGACCTGAGCCCTAGGACCATGCCTCAGGACTACCTGGTATGATGACTCCTTGCTGTCCCCAGTCCACCTGGCCGTGCTGCTGCTCCAGTTTCAACTGTTCTGCCTGCGGCTATGGAACCCTGACCTGTTCACCGGACGTGCTTGTTGCACCCTCGACAACTACTATGATTATTATTATTTGACCATGCTGGTCATTTATGAACATTTTAACATTTTAACATTTTGACCATGTTCTGTTATAATATCCACCCTGCACAGCCAGAAGAGGACTGGCCACCCCTCATAGCCTGGTTCCTCTCTAGGTTTCTTCCTAGGTTTTTGGCCTTTCTAGGGAGTTTTTCCTAGGGAGTTTTTCCTAGCCACCGTGCTTCTTTCACATGCTTTGCTTGCTGTTTGGGGTTTTAGGCTGGGTTTCTGTACAGCACTTTGAGAATATCAGCTGATGTACGAAGGGCTATATAAAAATAAATTTGATTTTTGAAATTTGATTTAAGGGGGGGGGGGGGTTACACTTGGTCTATTATGAGGATGGAGGCAGGTATCTGTTAAGGAGGAGGGGGGGTTATACTTGGTCTATTGTGAGGATGGAGCCATGTATCTGTTAAGGAGGAGGGGGGGGGGGGGGGGGGGTTACACTTGGTCTATTATGAGGATGGAGCCATGTATCTGTTAAGGAGGAAGGGGGGTTACACTTGGTCTATTATGAGGATGGAGCCATGTATCTGCTAAGGAGGGGGGGGGGGTTACACTTGGTCTATTATGAGGATGGAGCCATGTATCTGTTAAGGAGGGATGGGGGTTACACTTGGTCTATTATGAGGATGGAGCCATGTATCTGTTAAGGAGGAGGGGGGGGTTACACTTGGTCTATTATGAGGATGGAGCCATGTATCTGTTAAGGAGGGGGGGGGGGGGTCCACTTGGTCTATTATGAGGATGGAGCCATGTATCTGTTAAGGAGGAGGGGGGTGGTTACACTTGGTCTATTATGAGGATGGAGCCATGTATCTGTTAAGGAGGAGGGGGGTGGTTACACTTGGTCTATTATGAGGATGGAGTCATGTATCTGTTAAGGAGGAGGGGGGTTACACTTGGTCTATTATGAGGATGGAGCCATGTATCTGTTAAGGAGGAGGGGGGGGAGGGGGGGTTACACTTGGTCTATTATGAGGATGGAGCCATCTATCTGTTAAGGAGGAGGGGGGGTTTACACTTGGTCTATTATGAGGATGGAGCCATGTATCTGTTAAGTAGGAGGGGGGGGGGGGGTTACACTTGGTCTATTATGAGGATGGAGCCATGTATCTGTTAAGGAGGAGGGGGGGGGGGGGTTACACTTGGTCTATTATGAGGATGGAGCCATGTATCTGTTAAGGAGGAGGGGGGGGGGGGTTACACTTGGTCTATTATGAGGATGGAGCCATGTATCTGTTAAGGAGGAGGGGGGGGGGGGGGGGGTTACACTTGGTCTATTATGAGGATGGAGCCATGTATCTGTTAAGGTGGGGGGGGTTACACTTGGTCTATTATGAGGATGGAGCCATGTATCTGTTAGGGAGAAGGGGGGGTTACACTTGGTCTATTATGAGTATGGAGCCATGTATCTGTTAGGGGGGGTTACACTTGGTCTATTATGAGGATGGAGCCATGTATCTGTTAAGGAGGAGGGGGGGGGTTACACTTGGTCTATTATGAGGATGGAGCCATGTATCTGTTAAGGAGGAGGGGGGGTTACACTTGGTCTATTATGAGGATGGAGCCATGTATCTGTTAAGGAGGAGGGGGGGGGTTACACTTGGTCTATTATGAGGATGGAGCCATGTATCTGTTAAGGAGGAGGGGGGGGGGGGGTTACACTTGGTCTATTATGAGGATGGAGCCATGTATCTGTTAAGGAGGAGGGGGGGTTACACTTGGTCTATTATGAGGATGGAGCCATGTATCTGTTAAGGAGGGGGGGGGGGGGGGGGTTACACTTGGTCTATTATGAGGATGGAGCCATGTATCTGTTAAGGAGGAGGGGGGGGTTACACTTGGTCTATTATGAGGATGGAGCCATGTATCTGTTAAGGAGGGGGGGGGGGTTACACTTGGTATATTTTTAGGATGGAGCCATGTATCTGTTAAGGAGGGGGGGGGGGTTACACTTGGTCTATTATGAGGATGGAGCCATGTATCTGTTAAGGAGGAGGGGGGGGTTACACTTGGTCTATTATGAGGATGGAGCCATGTATCTGTTAAGGAGGAGGGGGGGGGGGGTACACGTGGTCTATTATGAGGATGGAGCCATGTATCTGTTAAGGAGGAAGGGGGGGGTTACACTTGGTCTATTATGAGGATGGAGCCATGTATCTGTTAAGGAGGAGGGGGGGTTTACACTTGGTCTATTATGAGGATGGAGCCATGTATCTGTTAAG
The DNA here is from genome assembly GCF_965601325.2 of Salmo salar. Classification (NCBI taxonomy): domain Eukaryota; kingdom Metazoa; phylum Chordata; class Actinopteri; order Salmoniformes; family Salmonidae; genus Salmo; species Salmo salar. The sequence goes on from NC_138308.1 coordinate 47,439,613, forward strand.
GAGGGGGGGTTACACTTAGCTAGCAAACATTCCATCCACACAACAAAGTGTTCTCCGACCACAAGGATTTATCATCACCGGGAGAAAGTTTTTTTTTCTTTTCTCCATTCCGTATTTCTTATAGCCATAAACATGGCCTTTATTTCCTAATCGGCTTTTTGGCATCATGATTCCATAACCCCAAAGGAGGATGAGGAGAAGGTCATGAACAGGGTCATTAATATCACATCTGGCTGGAGATATGAATAAGTACCTTTTATCTCCCTCCGTGTTCTCCCTCAGTAGGGTACAATACAGCCATTTGAAGCAGGCAGCCATATTGGAAGGTCTGGTAACAGATTTAGGATGTTATAGCAGCCATATTGGAAGGTCTGGTAACAGATTTAGGATGTTATAGCAGCCATATTGGAAGGCCTGGTAACAGATTTAGGATGTTATAGCAGCCATATTGGAAGGTCTGGTAACAGATTTAGGATGTTATAGCAGCCATATTGGAAGGCCTGGTAACAGATTTAGGATGTTATAGCAGCCATATTGGAAGGCCTGGTAACAGATTTAGGATGTTATAGCAGCCATATTGGAAGGTCTGGTAACAGATTTAGGATGTTATAGCAGCCATATTGGAAGGTCTGGTAACAGATTTAGGATGTTATAAGCAGCCATATTGGAAGGCCTGGTAACAGATTTAGGATGTTATAGCAGCCATATTGGAAGGCCTGGTAACAGATTTAGGATGTTATAAGCAGCCATATTGGAAGGCCTGGTAACAGATTTAGGATGTTATAGCAGCCATATTGGAAGGTCTGGTGGGAACTACACAGAAGGCCTGAGACAGAGCACTGACAGAGCAGCGCCTAGTTGACTTGGTCTAGTACCAAATGGATTCCTATCCCCTAGATAGTGTACTACTACTTTTGAACTACTAAAGTAATAGGTTCCATTTGGAACGTAACCTTGGAGACAGCCAGCTGTCTTTTCCCACATTTCGCTGTGGTTTATGGCTGTTCCCTGCTCTCCACAGAGTTTACGGGTCATGCAAGGCTAAACAAGGCTAAATCTCACGTCTCACACTCACAATGAAAGTAGCAGACAGTGTTTGTGTGAGGCTGAACAGCCTTCTGGACATCAGTTACATGACGCCACAAACACACCGTCGGCCCCCAATGGCTCAGATCAGTGCCAATTTGTCACTGTGTGTGTGTGTGTGTGTGTGTGTATGTACACTACCATTCAAATGTTTGGGGTTACTTGGGGTTACAAGAAATGTCCTTGTTTTTGAAAGAATTTTTTTTTTTTTTTGTCCATTAAAATAACATCAAATTGATCAGAAATACAGTGTAGACATTGTTAATGATGTAAATGACTATTGTAGCAGGAAACGGCTGAATTTTTTAATGGAATATCTACATAGGCGTACAGAGGCCCATTATCAGCTACCATCACTCCTGTGTTCCAATGGCACATTGTGTTTGCTAATCCACGTTTATCATTTTAAAAGGCTAATTGATCATTAGAAAACCCTTTTGCAAATTTGTTAGCACAGCTGAAAACGGCTATGCTAATTAAAAAGCATAAATCTGGCCGTCTTTAGACTAGTTGAGTATCTGGAGCATCAGCATTTCAGGGTTCGATTACAGGCTCAAAATGGCCTGAAACAAAGACCTTTCTTCTGAAACTCGTCAGTCTATTCTTGTTCAGAGAAATGAAGGCTTTTCCATGTGAGAAATGCCAAGAAACTGAAGATCTTGTACAACGCTGTGTACTACTCCCTTCACAGAACAGTGTTCTAACCAGAATACTGGCTCTAACCAGAATAGAAAGAGGAGTGGGAGGCCCCGGTGCATTAGAGTACATTAGAGTGTCTAGTTTGAGACACAGTCCTCAACTGGCAGCTTCATTAAATAGTACCCACAAAACACCAGTCTCAACGTCAGCAGTGAAGAGGCGACTCCGGAATGCTGGCCTTCTAGGCAGAGTTGCAAAGAAAAAGCCATATCTCAGACTGGCCAATAAAAACAAAAGATTAAGATGGGCAAAAGAACACAGACACTGGACAGAGGAACTCTGCCGTTAAGGCCAGCATCCCGGAGTTGCCCTTTCACTGTTGAACCAGTGGGACCCTTAGACCAGGCTAACCCAGTGGGGGACTCGGAGACCAGGCTGACCCAGTGGGGGACTCGGAGACCAGGCTGACCCAGTGGGGGACTCGGAGACCAGGCTGACCCAGTGGGGGACTCGGAGACCAGGCTGACCCAGTGGGGGACTCGGAGACCAGGCTGACACAGTGGGGGACTCGGAGACCAGGCTGACCCAGTGGGGGACTCGGAGACCAGGCTGACCCAGTGGGGGACTCGGAGACCAGGCTGACCCAGTGGGGGACTCGGAGACCAGGCTGACCCAGTGGGAGACTCGGAGACCAGGCTGACCCAGTGGGAGACTCGGAGACCAGGCTGACCCAGTGGGAGACTCGGAGACCAGGCTGACCCAGTGGGAGACTCGGAGACCAGGCTGACCCAGTGGGAGACTCGGAGACCAGGCTGACCCAGTGGGAGACTCGGAGACCAGGCTGACCCAGTGGGAGACTCGGAGACCAGGCTGACCCAGTGGGAGACTCGGAGACCAGGCTGACCCAGTGGGGGGACTCGGAGACCAGGCTGACCCAGTGAGAGGTATAGTACTCTTAATTATACAAGAATACATCTCAAAGTGCAGAAAATAAAAGATAAACTCAAATAAAAAATATCTATAAAATCTATATACAGTATAATATGTAAAACCAATATAGATGTTGTTGTGTTGGTTGCGTGATGGACTCCCCTGGGGTCCTGTGTTGTGTGGCTGACTGTCCTGGGGTCCTGTGTTGTGTGGCTGACTGTCCTGGGGTCCTG